>NC_136502.1:112876558-112951558 GCF_053919585.1 Euprymna scolopes
AAACACACGCATGCATATAGGAACAAATATATGCATTTATCTCTCTCTTTCTCTATGTTGTCTATATGAAGATAAATATGTTTATATAATAGATATATGCCGCTCCCCATATGGGGGTACCAAATTGGTAAAAGGAAACTGGCAATTAGGTAAAAATGCACTTTCGTATAAATAATTGAATTCATTCAAAAATATCACAAACAATAAAACAAATAAATAATATCTATATAAAAAAAAAAATGCGAACCATCCAGCAATCGCGCGAGATAGTCGAGGAGTAGAGGTTTAGCCTTCTAACCATATGGTCCCAATTTCGAATCTCACTAGATTCAGCCACTCTGATGAGTCATAGACGACGAAACACACCAGTGGGTGGATAATTATATTTTATTCAAACACGTTTGATTGAACACGACAAAGTTATTATTTTTTCCGATTTTTATGGATATCTTTTCCATTCGCCGAGGGATTTTTTTGTTTCTGTCGATATTTTGTATACAATGGCGCCCAAAAGTTGTGCAGTCATATTCTTCTCAAGCACTTTCTATCGGTATAACCGATTATCATCAGGAGCGATAGCTGCTGTTGCTGCTGTTGTTGTTGTTGTTGCTTGGTGTATTTATAGTTTTTTTGAGGGGGGGGGCTATAAATGTGGGTGCAGTATGGTGAGGGGCAAATTATTTTAATTTTAATTTCGATTTTTTTTAATTTTATAATTTATTTATTTAGTTTATTGTTAGTCTATTTTTAATTTCGATTTTCTTATTTATTTATTTATTTAGTTAGTTAGTAAGTTAGTTTCTTGTTAGTTATTAAATACTATTAGTTTATTTGTCCCGGTGCTAAATGAGATTCGGTTAAAAAGAGGCTGTAGTTTTTTTGATAAGTATGGCTTCTAGTAATTTTAGTCGTCGTGTGTAATTTTTTAGGTATCGTATCGGGCGAATGTAGAAGACATCCAGACGTGCTTGAATAACAATTTGCTGCCAAAATATACAAATTATATTTTTAACTATATATAATAAATTCTATTTATGTAATATATACGTATATGTATAAATATATATAAATATATACAAATATTTTTTTATACATATGTCGTCTATACGTCAATAAATATGTATAAATAATAAATACATGTATAAATACTATTTATGTAATATATATGTATATATATATGTGTGTGTGTGCAATAGAACTAATAGAATTATATATATGTGCAGCTGATAGAATATAAATATATATATGTATATAAGTATATATATGTATGTATTTATATATATATATATATATATATGTATATATATATATGTATATGTATATATACATATATATATGTGCATATATATATGTGTATGTATATATGTGTATATATATATGTATATATATGTATATGTATGTATATTTATATGTATGTATATTTATATGTATGTATATTTATATGTATGTATATTTATATGTATGTATATATATATGTATATATATAGATATCTACGTATATATATAGATATATATGTATATATGTATATATATAGATATATATGTATATGTATATATATAGATATATATATATGTCTATATATAGATATATATGTATATATATATGTATATATATATAGATATTTATGTATATATATATAGATATTTATGTATATATATATGTATACATATATTTATGTATGTATATATATGTATACAGATATTTATGTATGTATATATATGTATATAGATATATGTATGTATATGTATGTATATATATGTATATAGATATATGTATATATATATGTATGTATATGTATGTATATATATATGTATGTATATATATATGTATATATATATATATATATATATATATGTATATATATATATATATATATATATATATATATATATATATATATATATATATATATATATATATATATATATATATATATATGCTATCATTATTATCGTTACATAAATATTCATTTATGTGAACTTGAATAATAAAGGGAAGAAAGAAGCTGAGAGTTCAAAGGACTCTTCAATTTATTTTATCTGATTTTGGATAATTATAAAGGAATTTGAACTTTTATTTAATAAAGCACTCACAATCTAGCACGATATATTAGAATATTTATCCATATTTAATTATTAGACACGATTTATCAGGCGTTCAATCTATGTCCTCTTTATCACCGCAGCATCCTACCTCCATTTTTATGAAACAAAAGTTTTGTGTTTTTGTTTACTGTTTCGACTCTTGTTTCCCTTGTCAGCATCCACCATCTTGGACTGTGCACTGCTCAATACTCAATGAAGCGCTTTTGTAGAAATTGTATTTTTATGAGCTGCTGTCGACCTAGCTGGAAAATCCTCTGGATGGATGGTGTTTCAACTAAGATAAATGTTACGGAGGAGAGGGGAATTTTTTTTGTCTATTATTGTATGAAAGAGGGAAAAAGGTTATTTATTTTTAAGTATTAATATTATTCCTTTGGACCTTTGGGAGTATATTTGTTTATTTGAATCTCTATAGTCCGTTCTTAATTCATTTTTTTTTATTTTCCACTTCCAGCTAGATTTTAGTGATTGGGGTCCGAGTTTTTCTCCATTTTATGTGTTTTGTCTTTAATTGTTTAATAAAATATATAGAAAGAAATTTAAACAAAAAATAATGGTGTCAAAAAAAAAAAAATAATCTGAATTCCATAAGATCTAAATATTAAAAAAAAAAAAATAAATATTAATAAGTTTTTCATTTTACTTTTCACTTTCACTCCCAGCTAAATTCTTAAAAAAAAAAAAGAAAAAAAAAGAAAAAAGGAAAAAAAAAGCTCTTTTTAGATATTAGTGATTAGGGTCCCAGTTTCTTCATTTCTTTTGTTTTGTTAGGGCCCCAGTTTTTCTTCCATTTCTTTTGGTTTTGATTTATATATATAAACACACACACACACACACACATTATATATATATATATATATATATATATATATATATATATATATATATATATATATAAGGAAAATAAAACAAAAAATGATGTAAAAAAATTAATCTGAACTCTCACAAATCTTAATGTCAATAAATAAATAAAATAAAATAAATATTAACTACAAGAATTACTAAGTAAATATTATTCAGTAGTAACAGATATTTTTTAGAAATTACGAAAAACAAATCCAACTATTTTTTTCCTCAGCAAATGGCTATTTTTTTATTTTTATATATGGATCTTTCTTTGTATTTATTTAAATAATTTTATTTTTATTCATACTCATAAATTCTAAAAACATAACCATGTTTAGAGTTTAGGGATTTTGCTCCCAATTTCTCTTCCTCTTTTTTTCTAAATAATATTGTAAATACATTGTATTTTTTTGTAATAAATAATATTATCAATATTATCAATAAAAAATATTATAAATAAAGTATAATAAAAATATTATAAATAAATTGTAACATACTGCAATAAATAATATTTATCAATAAACTGTATTATCAATATTTTCAATATAGAATATTATCAATAAACTGTATTGTCAATATTATCAATCAATACAAGCTATAAGAATCACCAAATAAATATTAATTTATCACTAAATAATTTTTAGGAATTCTTTTGAAAAAAAAATACAAGTTTTTCTTTTTTTTTAATTAACTTTTTTCCGATATTAAGAAAATTCTAAGATGTATAGGTTTTATGTTTATATTCCAAGTTAAAATACTCTCGATCAAAATTAGGAATCTCTGAATTGTGCTCGAGTACAGGAGTACTGATACTAATGCAGTTACATCTTACATAGATGCACGCTACCCCCCCCCTCCACGCAATGCATGCAGCAGTTGTACGTGCACGTCTGCGTGTGTCTGTGTGGTGGAGCCGGGCAGTTGTCAGATTAGCCTGGCTGACCGATTTTTCGATTTTTCGTCGTTGAGTAACATTTTTGATGCGATGGAAATGAGGAACGTATTATCAGAAAGTTCGATGATTAAATAATCTAACGGAGACGAAACAAAGGAGATTTGCCGCGCGCGAAAAAACGCACAAGGATGTGGGCATTATTGGCAGACAGACAGGGAATTATGGGAAGGGGGGGTATTCCAAAACATTATTACTTCATATTGAATGGGTGATTATTCAAAGTTCTTGTCAATTTTATGTTATATCAGTGAAATACTAGAAGACAGGCGACAGACTTCGACTCGGATCAATGTGTAGAACAATTACCCTTATCCCTGAGTGGCTTCCGGGCTTTGATAAGTGGTGATCACTGTGTAAAAAAAAAAAAAAAAAAAAATTTGAGAAAATCTTACGTAGGACCCCCCCCCCTAGTGTGAATATGGTATTGTGGTAGTAACTGAGATGATTCTAGTTAAGAGTAAAGTAGACATTTGTTATTATTTCAAAAGTTCAAGTGTAATGTAAACAGACATCTTGCTGCTCAACTCCCTACGTAGTATCCCTGAAAAGTATGTCCCAGATAGTAGCCCCCTACATCAAAGTAGCACTGTGCTTTGTTTGGGATGTAAATGCAATAAAAACAAAAAATTATGACCAAAGACAACCAACTATATACATTTTTTAATGGCCTCAGGCTTAATTTGTTATTAATTAAGGAACATCTTTTTTATATTGCTGCAAATGAATATTTCAAGATGTAGGATCTGTCCTGACTTCACAGTGCAAGAGAAATCCTTATAGATTTAGGCATAGACTTAAGAGGTTTTTACTTTACTTTCTTTCTTAAGCCATGGTCATAAAACCGTTAGCAATAGACAGAGGTTTCTAAGCTAATTAGGGAATGCATAAAACTTAGGAAATATCCCAATAGTTAGCCAATACAGAACTCTGAAAATGTGACAGTGATACGTGTTCATTCACATAATTTTGAGGCAGCACATTCAGAATTATAGAACACAATGCAAAAGATGCCCCTTTAGAAGATTCAGATTTTTGCCCACATTAATAAAAGCCAATGTAAGTCTGGCAAACCTGAACTAGCTTGCTCCCCAACTATCTTTTTTTTGTCTTTTTTTTTCAATATTTTTCAGCGGATTTTTATCGAATGGACACTAGTCTTCCAAATTATCAAAAAGTAAAAATAAATAAATAAATAAAAGTCAATATTTAAATATTTGTAAAGGGGTGCTTAGTTTCTAATGCAACGTTATAATAACTGGATCACCCATTTTCGAACCACTCGACGTTTTTAGACTAAATTTCGTGAATGTAGCCATTATTAAGCAGTTTAGCCTTTTTTAGAGATTGTTTTAAAAAGCGAAATTCAAAAGTTTCACCCTACAGGTAAATTGTGATCAAACAAAAGAACATAGTATTCAAAGCTCCAAAAAGATCTGCTGGACTGGACACGACCATACTCTGATTTACATAAGAAACTCGAATCAAATCCCCTCAACACAAGTATACAATGGCTCATACGAGGAATGGTACACCTGCTTTTAGTAAAGTTATGTCAAGTAACAGAATTTTCTAGATATTCTACCAGAATAGATGAATTCTTGTTTTGGTGTTGCGTAAGACCAAGAAATCACGCAAAAAGATATACTACAACATAGTGAACTGGTGAAATGGGAAGAGGAAAATTAACATTCTTTACTTCTTTACTAATTCAACTTTTTGAGAGGTAAAGCAGATCTTTAGTTAAATAGATGAATATCTACGTATCCCTTTTTAGAACCACTCGACATTTTTAGGCCAAATTTCATGAATTTAGCCATTTTTAAGTAGTTTAGCCTTTTTTTTTTTTCAGAGATTGCTTTAAAAAGCGAAAGTAAAAAAATTCACCCTACAAGTAAACCCTGGACAAATATTCAAAATAACATAATATTCAATGCTCCAAAAAGATCCGCTCAACACACTTTAAAGGCCAAATAAGATGAATTCGACACAATTATACATTAGCTCATATGAAGAATGGGACACTTTCTCCTAGTGATGTTGCCTATAGCAACAACACTAAGCTAGATATTCCACCAGACTAGATGAATTCTTGTCCTGGAATCTGGTAAGACCATGAAACCACAAGAAAGATACACAATAACATAGTTAAATGATCATTTGGGAAGAGAAACATTAATATTCCTTACTTCTTCAACTTTTGAGAGGTAAAAGAGAACTTTAGTTGAACACATGGATATCTATGTGTTCCATATATAGATAAAATGTTAATATAATTGAAGAAACATATTTCGATAATTATATCTATAATATAAAGCTGAACGTCTGTGTGTGTGCGTCTGGTCACGAATAGGCTCCTATATGGTTGACTATTATAGAAAACTGATCACATATAATGATAGAAGATATACCGAGACACAGGAATGGGTATGTTTGATCTGGCATAATGATGATTCATTAAAATTGTGGGGTCTGTGTACGCGCCTGGTCCACAAAGTATGCCAATAAAAAATTTAAAAATTAAAAAAAAAACGTTTACAAGTATTTTTTTTATATAGATGTACATAATAATACTTTGATAAGTATGTTTCAACTTAAATAGGGATGGTATAATAAAATTGTGGGGTCTGCGTTCGCGCCTGGCCTCCATAGAATGGAAATAGGCACAAACTTTAATAAAGACTTTTCATATCTATCTGCATAAGTATACTTTGATAATTGTGTTTCAGTTTGAAGAAATATGGTATAATAAAATTATGGGGTGTTCGTTCGCCCCTGACCTCAATAGAATGGAAATATGTCACAAAGTTTAACAAGGTTTTTTTAATATAGATCCACAGAATATTATGATAAGTGTTTCAGTGTGAACAGGTATGTTATAATAAATTATGGGGTTTATCTATTTTATTTTTACTTTCATCATATTTTGCTTTGGTTTTGATACTCCCAAATTCGAAGCTATCTCTTTACAACCCTTCCTTTTCATAACCTATCATACTTTCATAAATCAGAGTCCATTTTCTGAAGGCTGTTTTTGAACCCAGTCAACGACGGGTACTTTTGCGTGTGTGTGTGTATATATATATATATATATATATATATATATAGGAAATTTATTACTGTGAGTCCAGATTTTTTTTTTCACCACTGGTAAATATATATATATATATATATATATATATATATATATATACACACACACACACAAAGATTCCAAAGATGAAAAAATTGAACTTTATAAGCAGTAAGTCCCACTATAAAAATATATATTGAAAGTATTTTTTTAGAAAGAAAGAAAAAATTTCAAACACAATTATGTTTACAATTTTTTCCACTATCAACTAAAGTTAAAATAATATTTGCAATATGAGACCAAGTAAAAATAAAACTCAGTGCGGAGTTGTTACTAAAAACAAAACTACGTTATAGACTACAATTGTCTATAAAGGAAAAAAAACTTAATTCGAATTATTAAAAAATAAATAAAACTATTAATAAACATAATTAAATGTTTAACACTTTTGAAATACTTTCTTCGTCGAGATATTCTTTAATTTTATTTTTGCTTTATTTTTGCAATAAGTTATCTATTTAAAAAAAAGAAAAAAGAAAAAGAAAAACTTCATAAATTGTTCAAAACCAGTAAGAGTAATTTATCCCTGAAGAATTGGAAATTACTCAGACTTACGATAAAGATGGTGATTACATCAGCCAATTCCCGCCAGAAATGAAGACTGTTATTTAGAAAAGATCGAAAATAAAATTAATAGACAAAAAACGTCGATTTGATTAATGAAATATGCCACAGAGAAAAAATGCTGCCTATATATATATATATATATATATATATATATATATATATATATATATATATATATATATATATATATATATATATATATAAGATGTACTTATGCTATTATAAGTATTTAGTATAGTGCAATAATTACAAGAATACTCTTTTAGAGAAAATGTAATTTATTGAACAACCCAAACAATAAATGCCGACAAAGAGATATGGTAGCTCAAAAGTGTAAGAATAGCTAAAACGATAATATAGTGTTGCGCGGATGTTAGATGTATTCCAAGTCAATTCTAAAATGAGGATTATGAATTAAGCGTTATTTGCTTTAAGTGATTATTTTAAAAAATCACTAATTATGCTAATTAAAATGTTAATTCAAAGGAATGTGAGAAATTATTACGAAAATGTCCATCCGTATTGTTGAATTCTAATGTTTTACCATCTAAGGTATCGGTATGCGCCATTTTCGTAATAAATTATGAAAATGTTTTTTAGAAGTTAAAATGGTTACTCTATTGCGTTAATGATAATGGACCCGATTCCAATGTTGTTCTTACCCATTTTTTTCTATATAAATAAAACAGCAGATTTATACGTGTGTGTGTGTCTGTCTCTGCAAGGGATTTTATCCTCGGCCCCAAAGTCAACAGAGATTAAACCATTCCTGTAATGATCCGGTATCGGTTGATTTTGCAGTGGGAGTTTAGTTCTGTGCAGTTCTAGGAGATCCACCCTTCCAGTCCTTGCAGTGGCTCTTTGAGAAGAGGTTAGTTTATTGCTAATCGCCTGAGGCCTTCTTATCGGGGAATGCCGACGGTGCTGCCCAGGTATATCTTGGATGTCAGAGTGTCTCTCCTCTGGGATGCTGACTTCTCATCCCATTTTCCGACTGTGATGTTGGAGTTCTTGCAGTGAGAGAGAATTAAAAATCCTGCCTGTCTATATGTAAATATTTAACCGATAAACTTTTAAATTACTGGCCACATAACACTGAAATTAACAGGAAATAGTAATCATACACCAAGGATGGTTTATAATGAGTATAATGTTCATTTCAACTTGTTAACATACTTGTATTAGTTTGCGCATGCGTAAAAAGATAATCATAGCTAAAAGAGGTTTCTTTCTGCCAGGTTAGTTCAAACTGCAAGGAATTCGGCTTGAGCGGTAAATGTTTTGGTTTCGATTCTAGCTGATGGTATCCAAGTCATTTTTTTTATATTTGAAATCAGTACTATATATTAGGTACAATATAATATTAAATCAAGAATTGGTTCTGTAATAATAAATACGAAATCTGCATGAATTAAAATATATTTAAGTATATTTTATAACCGGCAAGGTCGGGCTCTCCTACTGCTGATAAATCTCTCTCTCTCTCTCTTTCTCTCTCTCTCTCTCTATATATATATATATATATATATATATATATATATATAGAGAGAGAGAGAGAGAGAGAAAGAGAGAATAAATGACAAAAAGTTATATTCCAAAATTCCTGATGTTGACCATCTTATAATTTATTCCTTTAATTCAGTTGACTTATACAATTCTTGAGAGTATCTGTTTCGTAGCGCAAAATAAATCACTTAATTATTATATCAATTAGTGAATCTATTTTGCCCTTAACTCATCAGAAGAAATAGCAACAATCAATCCGTCAAAAGGAATTGAAGTGTGATTTTGACATGATTAAAATCCGAAAATTGGAAGAGAAGCTGCAAATACCTTTTTATTTTTCCATTACGCCATATTGAATTTCAATATGGCGTAATGGAAAAATAAAAAGATATTTGCAACTTCTATTCCAGTTTTCAGATTTTAATCATGCCAAATCACACTTCAATTCTGAATCGATTGATTTTGCGCTACGAAACAGATACTGTCAAGAATTCTATAAGTCAACTGAATTAAAGGAATAAATTATAAGATGGTCAACATCATGAATTTTTGAATATAACTTTTTGTCATTTATTCTCTATATTGCTCTGTAATTACATTGAGCTTCTTAAATAAGGATGGATATATATTACAAGAAAATATATTTCTACAGAAATATATATATTTATTAATCATTTGTTCATATATATATATATATATGTATGTATGTATATGTATAAATAAAGAGAAAGAGGGGGAGAGAGGGAGAGAGTTACCTTAAAAACCCATGTAATATGTATATATACTTCTGCAAATGGAAAAATACACTTGTGGGGCGGGGTGAGGGTCTATATATTTAAGTTTTACTGTTAGTTTAAAGCTAATATTTATTATTATACTATTAGCACCATCAAAGGAAAATTTTGTTTTAAATAAAAAAAAATGAATTACAATCGGAAAATAGAAACAAAACTGAGGATTAGGCATCTTAATGGATGCCAGACATTCACTCACGTTCTCATACATTTCAACCGAGAGATCTTTGCAAGATTCTGACAATCCCCATGTGCAATTTTTTTAATCTCTCTCTTGCACTTGGTTCACTGTGTATATTTGCCATGTAACATTTGAAACTCCTTTTCAGGAGTCTGGTTGCTTCTATAATTACTGGAATGATGGAGATCTTTCTAAGATTCCAATTTCTTTTCATGTCATACATAAGACCATGGTATTTAATTATTTTTTTCCTCTCAACTCTGTTTAAACCGGTATCTATGGGGGTACTAACTTCTACTAAGGTTGCTTCTTTCTCCTTCTTGTCCGAGATCACTATGTCAGGTTTAATAAGTGCTATTTTCAATGTACATAGCTGTAGGAATTACATGGTCATAGGTGTATGACTTATTTCCGACTGTTATTTCTGGTAAACATGTTTCCAGGGCTTTCTGCTGTATTCGATATTTAACTTTTTACAGATGGTTCAGTGGAGATAATTACAAACTCCACTGTGTTGCATTGTATTGTAACAGTTCTCAACCAGAGCTTTACTGTTGAATGTCAAGTGGCTGACACTCTCTACACTTCTGTGTGACAGACCCTGCACTTGTTACGATGTAATGTGTACGTTTAAGTTAATTTTCAAAATCAAAACTATGAAACGATCAGTAATGAATTGGACAAATACATAGAAGGCATTGCCAAGACTGCTGCAAAGAAGGTGGGCTCCCTTTACCATGCTAGAAAATTACTCACACCTGAGGTATCCTATATCTCTACAAAGCCACTAATATCCCATGCATCGAATATTGTGACTAAATCTAGGCCAGTGCTTCAAAATCTGTCTGTCTGTCTGTCTGTCTGTCTCTCTCTCTCTCAGACTGGATCCAAAATAGGAGTCTCCAACCTAATAGGTCCCATACTATCAACCAAATTCCAACCCCTGTCCCATCACAACCATGTTGCATCCCTTTGGGTGTTTTACAAGTATTTTGATAGAATGTACTCTGATCAACTCATAACACATGTGCCATTTCGACGTAAATACTCCCATCTTACCCGACAAGCATCAAAATACTACTCTTTCACTGCCTTAGATGCCAGAAAGTCTTCGACTCTAATAATTTATTTCCTTTAAATTGCTAAACTTTAGAATTCACAACTGGTCTTTAGCGTTCCTGACTGCACTGCCATATGGAAGTTTAAATGTAATGTGAACAAAACTCTAGCTGCCCTAAATAGTGTCCCTGAAGGGATGGTCCAAAATAGTATCACCTTAAGTCCAAGTGGCGCTGTGGCTTTTTTTTGGGGGGGGGTAAATAAGAGTAAAAAACAATTGCTTTAAGGTGTATATTTATTAACAAAAATATGATGTTTGCATGTATGTTGAAATATTATGTGTGCATGTATGTTGAAATATTATGTGTGCATGTATGTTGAAATATTATGTATGATTGTGTGTTTAAATAAATGTATGCATGTATATTTAAATATTATGTATGCATGTATGTTTAAATATTATGTGTGCATGTATGTTTAAATATTATGTATGCATGTATGTTGAAATATTATGTGTGCATGTATGTTAAAATATTATGTGTGCATGTACGTTGAAATATTATGTATGCATGTATGTTGAAATTTTATGTGTGCATGTATGTTGAAATATTATGTTTGCATGTATGTTGAAATATTATGTGTGCATGTATGTTGAAATATTATGTGTGCATGTATGTTGAAATATTATGTGTGCATGTATGTTAAAATATTATGTGTGCATGTATGTTAAAATATTATGTATACATGTATGTTGAAATATTATGTGTGCATGTATGTTAAAATATTATGTATACATGTATGTTGAAATATTATGTTGGCATGTATGTTGAAATATTATGTGGGCATTTATGTTGAAATATTATGTGTGCATGTATGTTGAAATATTATGTGTGCATGTATGTTAAAATATTATGTGTGCATGTATGTTAAAATATTATGTATGCATGTATGTTGAAATATTATGTATGCATGTATGTTGAAATATTATGTATGCATGTATGTTGAAATATTATGTATGCATGTATATTGAAATATTATGTATGCATGTATGTTAAAATATTATGTATGCATGTATGTTGAAATATTATGTGTGCATGTATGTTGAAATATTATGTGTGCATGTATGTTAAAATATTATGTATACATGTATGTTGAAATATTATGTGTGCATGTATGTTGAAATATTATGTGTGTATGTATGTTGAAATATTATGTGTGCATGTATGTTGAAATATTATGTGTGCATGTATGTTGAAATATTATGTATGCATGTATATTGAAATATTATGTATGCATGTATGTTGAAATATTATGTATGCATGTATGTTTAAATATTATGTATACATGTATGTTGAAATATTATGTGTGCATGTATGTTGAAATATTATGTATGCATGTATGTTGAAATATTATGTATGCATGTATGTTGAAATATTATGTATGCATGTATATTTAAATATTATGTATGCATGTATGTTTAAATATAATGTATGCATGTATGTTGAAATATTATTATGCATTTAAGTTGAAATATTATGTATGCATGTATGTTGAAATATTATGTATGCATGTATGTTTAAATAAATGTATCCATGTATATTTAAATATTATGTATGCATGTATGTTTAAATATTATGTGTGCATGTATGTTTAAATATTATGTATGCATGTATATTGAAATATTATGTATGCATGTATGTTGAAATATTATGTGTGCATGTATGTTGAAATATTATGTGTGCATGTATGTTAAAATATTATGTATACATGTATGTTGAAATATTATGTATGCATGTATGTTGAAATATTATGTATGCATGTATGTTGAAATATTATGTGTGCATGTATGTTGAAATATTATGTGTGCATGTATGTTAAAATATTATGTATACATGTATGTTGAAATATTACATGTGCATGTATGTTGAAATGTTATGTATGCATGTTTGTTTAAATATTACGTTGCATGTATGTTGAAATATTGTGTGTGCATATATGTTTAAATGTTATGTATGCATGTATGTTTAAGTATTATGTATGCATGTATGTTGAAATATTACATGTGCATATATGTTGAAATGTTATGTATGCATGTGTGTTTAAATATTACGTGTGCATGTATGTTGAAATATTGTGTGTGCATATATGTTGAACTGTTATGTATGCATGCATGTTGAAATATTATGTGTGCAAGTATGTTAAAGTATTATGTATGCATGTATGTTTAAATATTATGTATGCATGTATGTTTAAATATTATGTATGCATGTATGTTGCAATATTATGTATGCATGTATGTTGAAATATTATGTATGCATGTATATTGAAATATTATATATGCATGTATATTGAAATATTATGTATGCATGTATATTGAAATATTATGTATGCATGTATATTGAAATATTATGTATGCATGTATGTTGAAATATTATATGTGCTTGTATGTTGAAATATTATGTATGCATGTATATTTAAATATTATGTATGCATGTATATTGAAATATTATGTATGCATGTATGTTGAAATATTATGTATGCATGTATATTGAAATATTATGTATGCATGTATATTTAAATATTATGTATGCATGTATGTTGAAATATTATGTATGCATGTATGTTGAAATATTGTGTATGCATGTATGTTGAAATATTATGTATGCATGTATGTTGAAATATTATACGTGCTTGTATGTTGAAATATTATGTATGCATGTATGTTGAAATATTATGTATGCATGTATTTTGAAATATTATGTATGCATGTATGTTTAAATATTATGTATGCATGTATGTTGAAATATTATGTATGCATGTATTTTGAAATATTATGTATGCATGTATGTTGAAATTTTATACGTGCTTGTATGTTGAAATATTATGTATGCATGTATGTTGAAATATTATGTATGCATGTATGTTGAAATATTAAGTGTGCATGTATGTTGAAATATTATGTATGCATGTATATTGAAATATTATGTATGCATGTATATTGAAATATTAAGTGTGCATGTATATTGAAATATTATGTATGCATGTATATTTAAATATTATGTATGCATGTATATTGAACTATTATGTATGCATGTATGCTTAAATATTATGTATGCATGTATATTGAAATATTATGTATGTATGTATATTGAAATATTATGTATGCATGTATGTTGAAATATTATGTATGCATGTATATTGAAATATTATGTATGCATGTATATTGAAATATTATGTATGCATGTATGTTTAAATATTATGTATGCATGTATATTTAAATATTATGTATGCATGTATATTGAAATATTATGTATGCATGTATATTGAAATATTATGTATGCACGTATGTTTTAGTATTATATTATATATCAAGGCAAATTGTAAGATCATTAAAAAATGAACACACATATAATTCTTAGGTGGTGATTATGGAAGGAATAATCTGTTACAAATTTAGCACAGTGTATTGGGTAACATGAAGGGAACTTAGGAGTGTAAGGGAGTTTTCTTCTATACATATATATATATATATATATATATATATGTGTGTGTGTGTATATATATATGTATGTATATATATATATTTATATATATGTATGTACATATATAATAAAAATTACAATTAATTTTACTAAAATGATCCAAGATGGTAAAACTAAAGTAAAGTATATTATTATTACGCCTTTCCTCGGCAGCTGAGTATATTGCATATCTTATTTTTCTTTTAATAATATTATTGGAATTCTTTCCGCATTTCCTTGTACCTATTTGTTAATTATTCCATAGATTTCTGCCTTTTTTGATTATTTTGGACCATCTTTCAATTACGTGATTTCCTTGGATTTTACTTGTGCGAATGGAAATTTAACTTTCTTGGATTTTGCATTTTTGGATTTTACCGTCATTTGATACTTTACCTTTCACCAGACTATCCATTCACGTGAAATCACTTTTTTCTTCGCCCTATTCCTTCTGCTTCACTTTTTGTTATCAAGTAAGATCTTTGACTTACTTGTAGTTTCATCAAATACTTTTGCAAGCAAAACCCGATCCACATTTTGCTAAATCCTACCCTCCGATGAGAAAGACAGTATTTCTTTGAAACTCTGCGGATTAATGACTATCCACTTATTTAATGTTTCCTTTTCAAATTAAATATGTTTTGAACTCTTTTTTAAAGTGTTTTTTAACATGTTCTATTAACTATTTGCCCTTATATATATATATATATATATATATATATATATATATGACTTGTGTGCCATCAGATAGAATTGAAACCAAAATATACAACCCTCCACCCTCATTATTTAGCCTCTGTATATGTATATATACATACTAGCAGGTCATCTAGCGTTGCCCGATCGCAAAATATGCATAAATATATTTTAACTAATACAGAAACCGAGACATGTGCATGTGAGTATTATGGTTTTTTTTTCTAAATAGTTCACTTCCTGAAAGTAAAACTATACTCGAGCTGATATCGAAACCAAAACCTAAAGACAGTGAGTCAAGTATGATAACTATTAGGTTAGTTTGTCACGATCTTTAAAAAAGTGTTTTCAAACCTATGTATTCTAAAACTAAGGAAGCTGTCATGTCAATGATTCACGGATGGACAGTTATGAAACAGATGACAGATAAAGATCCGATAACCTCCAAGTATGGTTTTTTCCATTCTTACCCCTTATCAGCCATTTTTTTTTTCAGATGAAAACCGATTAAAAAGTTTTCTGCATGTCTGAATATCCTATATACTAAATTTCAAGTCTGCAGATCAAAAAATTCGTTGAGTATATAGGTTGAGAAGTTTCCTTACACACACACATTCTCTCTTTTATAGATATATAACGGTTCGAAGATAATAAATTTGATTTTATGACAGTATACCCTGAATTTTCTCAGGAAATATATATAAGATTTCTTTTTTTTTTTTTTAACCGACATTAAATCATTATATGATGTAACTGATCTCTCATTTTATTATTTGTGTTTATAGAAGATAAAAAGGAAGCAAGTCAATATATCAATGCATGAACAAGAAATCAGAAGCTCATAGCTCACATACTTACAGAGCTATTTAAGCATTGTCTTAAGGATACATACTTCCCAACGCCTGGCAAACCTCATTAGTCTGCCCCACATTTAAAAATTCAGGAGATCGGTCATTTTCATCTCGGTACAGACCAATCAGTCTCCTGTGTGTCTTGAGTAAACTGCTGGAATCTGTGTTAAATAGAGATCAACTACCTCAGCAAAAATAACATACTCAGCAACATGCAATATGGATTCTGTTCTGCTAAATCTACAGCTGATGTACTAGCTGTAATATCACAAAGGAATAGTGAATCTCTCGATGGAGGATTCATTTCTAGAGTAATTGCTCTTGACATATCAAAGGCTTTTGATAGGGTATGGCATGAAGGTCTGCTTCGCAAGATCTCTAGCTACGTAATTGCTGGAAATGTCCCCTAAGTTATTAAATCATTTCTCTCTGATAGGTTTATAAGAGTAGTCGTTAATGATTAGAAATCAAAAACTCATAGTATTAATGCTGGCGTCCCTCAGGGTTCCATCCTGGGCCCAACTCTCTTACTGATCTTTAACAATGATCTCCTAGATCACATTGTTAGATCCTTCGTAGACATTTATGCAGATGACATTGCAATCTATGGCAACACTTCAAACGCCAGCAATAACTGATTCTCTCTTTCTGACCTTGAGCACATGCTGCAATGGGGAAAAAGGTGACTGGTTAATTTTAATGCATCTGAAACCAAGCTTCTCTCTTTCCATAATCAACTCTCTGATTCCTCCTCCCTCTCAGCCCAATTGAAATGAATGGTTCTTGTCTTGAGGAAGCGTTATATTTTGACAAGCTTCTGGGACTGACCTTTACTCCTGATCTTAAATAGAACACAAACATCAAATCTGTTGGCAAGACTGCTCGGAAAATGGTTGGATCATCCAAGTACGTCCACATCTCAGAGCATCCTCTCCAGCCTTGACGGAGAACAAAATCGACTTCGGCATGTGGTGGGTGATGTCCTTTTCTCAGCTCTGCAGCCTCTGTTTCATAGAAGAAACGTTGCCAGCCTCTCTCTGCTCTACTGTTATTTCTCTGCTTTTCATGGCAGGTGCTCGACTGAGCTTCACTCTATGCCCCCACCCCACACTTGACTAGCTACAACCACTCTCAGCAATTTCCCTTACTCTTTATCTGTGCCTAATTCTAAGTGAAAATTCCATGAACAGATTTTCTTTCCTAGAGCTGCTCATCCATAAAACAATACCATGTAGCTGCTTCCCGGCTGACTAGGGCATGGTTATTTTCCAGTCCAACTTGAAGGTCCATCATCTAAAATAAATTATTATCAAATTTCCATTACAGTATTCATTAACACTTATCCTTGAGTGGCCTTCGGTCCTTGATGGGTGGTGACTATATGAAATAAAAAAACGCAATCTAATTAACTCATATGGTGAGATTTATACTTCGTCTTTATTTTTTGAAAAGCTTCATCAGAAATGAATTATTTTTTTTTTCAATATTTACAATTAAAACCATAGATAGAAGGAGGACGAAGCAGTGGAATGGGATAAAACAGGCCAAAAGGCAGGAGATGGGCATGAATAGTTTTTAAACAGATATATTGAATGGCAAAAAAAGAAAGCAATATTAGTTGCACCTAGCCGGTGTTACTCGGGAATAATTTTACTTATTTTTTCTTATTGTTTTGCTTTTTAAACTAAGACATTTTTTTTAAATAGTTTTTTTTTTTTAATTTGTTATTAAATACAACTTTAAAAGTTAAAAACTATCTTTTTTTTATTATTAAATTATTAAGTGAAACACATCGTTAAAAAGCTGCAATTATTTTTTAGTTAGTTAATATCGATTCAATCATTTGTATTTAAAAATTACTGGATGTGAATAGTTTCCAAATACTTCAATCTTTTAATACATGGCGATTTGCTAAAAATTTTTAAATTAGTTAAAGTATATTTTTATCAAACAGTTTAAATGTTTCCAAATTGCTGCCAATTTTCAAAGGGTCACAAACAAATTCAATCTTTTTGGGGTATTTTTTTACGACCTGCCCCAGCGTAGTATAAACACACCCAACCACCCCATATTAAGAACGGCTTTCAGTATAAAGACCCCCCACTTCCCCATGTTAAGAACAGCTTTCGAGATTGAATGGTGTTTATTCCGAAAGCCATTCTTAACATGGGGAAGTGGGGGGTTATTCTGAAAGCCGTTCTTAACAGGGGGAAGTGGGGGGTTATTCTGAAAGCCGTTCTTAACATGGGGAAGTGGGGGGTTATTCTGAAAGCCGTTCCTAACATGGGGAAATGGTGGGGGGTGTTTATACTGAAAGCTTTTTTTAACATGGGGAGGTTGTGGTCTTTATAATAGGCTGGTGCACGTCGTAAAAATTAACCCATTTTTGTTTGCTATAACAAAATATTAAAATGGCTGACTTGTTTGCGAAGAAACAGAAAAGCATTGTTTTGTTTTTTTTTAAATTTAAACAAATAATTTATTAATAGTAAATAATAAATTTCCAACAATAAAGTAAAAGAACAAAACAAAAATTGGATGACAAAAACTGGGACCTTTAGATATTCAGTTTGACGCTTTCTCAAATGAGTAATTTTAGTGGTCTATATCTCTTGCAATGCTACACTTTTGTTTTTACTGACTTAAGGACCTGTGCTGCTGCTGCTATTTGAAAAATATTTATGGAAGATAGTGTCCACTTTAAACGATATTTCCTGGTAGGTAAACTATCTTTTGAAAGAAATTGAATTCAAATACATTTTTGCTGTTAAGAACATGAACCAACGTTCTACAAAAAAAAAAAAAAAAAAATGGCGGATCAGCATCATACATTGGTTTTGCATGAAGAAAACTATTGACTACATTATCAAATATAAGTATAATAAAAAAAAGAGATACAACTACACTATAACAGTGAAATTTGGAAAACGAAAAAATAGATTTGAAAACAAAAAACAAACAATTGTATCTAATGACGTTTTGTGCTAATTTTAACTAAAAGCAATGATTGGCATGTCAGAAGTATTTAAATATTAACGCATTATTTAAAAAAACACACAAATTTCGATCTTTATTGTAAAAATCCTCACCATATTTCTTTGGAAACACGTGACATAACAAAGGCAGTAACTCAGTTATGCTGAAAACAAGACAAGTAATATATATTTATGATTACACAATGTATTTTAAAAATTGGCAATAGTTACACGCTATTTACCTCCTCTTGGAACTCTCCAGTGTTTTTTTATTTAAGCATTGTATTTTGACTAATTTTCGTCCAAAAATGTTTTCTTTCAAAAATTTTTCTTCCTTATCGTTTTTCGTGATCTTTGGATATATTCATTACTGTAACATGACAATTAAGTAGAGTCCATTTGTTTGCCTTGAAATTCAATTTTAAAGATTTGGAATTTTGCTATTTATAGTGTAATCGTACAAAAAAAAACAAAAAAAAAACAAAAAAAAACTTTAATATGTAAAAATAAATATGCATGGTTGTGTGTTGTAAAAATTAAATGTAATGTAAATAAATACTAAATACATTGCACTCAATTATAATCATTTGTGTTCTAGTTGCGATAACATTTAATCGAATCCATTAGCCTTTAGAATTGCAACTAGTATGAAACAAATGAAATATCAGGACATTATATATATATATATATATATATATATACGTAATCCACAGACAGACTGTTTCGCTGTATTACAGCTCTTTAGTGTGACTAGACAGGCACCCATCTCAAGCCTGGGGGTCGAACCACCGACCATTGAGTTGATGGTCAGTAACTCCATCCATCAGGCCACTGGGAGAGGCGCTGTGCGCAATGAGATTAAACACTGACCGCCATTTTCGCAGCTTTCCATTTTTTTTTATTTACAAAGAGCTTTGCATTATGCTGAAGCAGTAACAGGTGATATCAATTCCCAAGAGTACTCGACCCAAAAGAGAAGGGCTTATATATATATATATAGAGAGAGAGAGAGTTTAGTTTCGTATATACAAACATATATAGTAGTTTATAATTTGTTGATATTATTTTCATAAGTATGTATACACAAATTAGAATTAATAAATTTACTAATTATTAAATAGAACATTTTGAGAGAAGATTCATAAATTAATTAAAATTGTTAGTACGAATAGTTGGGTTTAATGACTTTGTTTGATAAAAATTCAATATGGCGTAATGGAAAAATGAAAAGGTATTTGCAGTCTCTCTTCCAATTTTCGGAGTTTAATCATGTCAAATCACACTTCATTTCCTTTTGACGGATTGATTGTTGCTATTTCTTCTGATGAATTAAGGGCATAATAGATTCACTGATTAATATAATAATTAAGTAAGTGATTTTGCACTACGAAACAGATACTGTCAAGAATTGTATAAGTCAACTGAATTAAAGGAATAAATTATAAGATGGTCAACATCATGAATTTTGGAATATAACATTTTGTCATTTATTCTATCTCTCTCTATATATATATATATATATATATATATATATATATATATATATATATATATATATATATAAATAATTGCTCTTGACATATCTAAGGCCTTTGATAGGGTATGGCATAAAGGTTTACTTCATAAGATCTTTAGCTATGGTATTGCTGGAAATGTCTTCTCAATTATTAAATCATTTCTTTCTGATAGGTTCATAAGAGTAGTAGTTGAGGAGCAAAAATCAGAAGCTCACAGTATTAATGCCGGTGTCCCTCAGGGGTCCATCCTGGGCCCAACTCTTTTCCTGATCTACATTAATGATCTTCCAAATCACATCCTTACATCATTTGTAGACATTTATGCTGACGACACTACCATTTATGGTAGCACATCTAAGACAGTAAACGACCAAGTTCTCTCCAATTCTCTCTCCTCTGATCTTGAGCACATAGTACAATGGGGTAAGGAGTGGCTGGTTACTTTTAATGCATCTAAAACCAAGCTTCTCTCTTTACATCATCAACATTCTGATCCACATCTGGCATCAATTGAAATGAATGGCTCTCGTCTTCAGGAGGCCTCAGGTTTTGACAAGCTTCTTGGCTTGACCATTACTCCTGATCTTAAATGGAACACGTACATCAAATCTGTTGCCAAGGCCGCTGGAAAAATGGTGGGATCTTTCTATCGATCTGGTAGATATCTTACTGTTGATGCTATTCTCTATCTATATAAGAGCCAGGTACGTCCAAGGATGGAATACTGTTGCCACATCTGGGCAGGAGCTGCTAGAAAGGACTTGTCCTGCCTTGATAGAGTTCAAAATAGACTTCATAGCCTTGTAGGAGATGTCCTTTTCTCTTCCTTGCAACCTCTATCTCACAGAAGAGATGTTGCGAGTTTGTCTCTGATGTATCGTTATTTTCATGGAAAGTGTTCGACTGAGCTTCAATCTATGGTCCCCCCTCGCCAAACTTTTACAAGAAACACTCGTCTAGCTGTAAACACTATCAATAATTCCCCCCACTCTTTATCTGTGCCTAAACCTGGACGTAGATTCCATGAACAGAGCTTCTTTCTTAGAACTGCACGCCTGTGGAATTGTCTTCTGTTTTCCTGCTTTCCGGCTGACTACAATATGGTTGTCTTCAAGTCTAACGTAAATAAGTTCTTGATGAGCCGTTCCATATAAGTTATCAAATTTACCAAATTTTCATTACAAATGATTACTATATTGTCCAATTTCTACTGTACACTCTTTAACCCTTATCCTTGAGTGGCCTCTTGGCCTTGATAATGTGGTGATGCCTATGTAAAAAAAAAAAAAAAAAAAAAATTATTTTCACAGCCAAACAACGTTGCAGCTCGAAAGAGTCATGATAGCCAACAAACCATTGTTTTTGCGAGCTGTGACGTTGTTTGGCTGTGGAAATAATTCTATAATCTCTCCTATTCTGAATATATATATATATATATATATATATATATATATATATATATACATACATATATATATATATATATAAATTCTCGTTTTATTCTCTATTTATGGGTGAATTTTATATACAAACATGTACATATATCTAACTTCATGGTAAACAACTGATGATCCCTTAAATTACCATTAGTATTATAGTGAATTCGAGAGAGCAAGTTGATGCAGTGATTGCAGTAAATGACTTTCTGACTAAATGGTTTTCTAACGAATGAAAAAAATATAAAAATTAAATAAACTTTTTTATATAGTTTTAATTGTTAAAAAACTTCCAAGACTATATATATATATATATATATATATATATATATATATATATATATATATAGGATTATGTTGCTGTTGTTCCCAGATCTTAATCCAATGAAACTCTGGTTTTTATAAAATAGTGCTCAATAACAAGTACGGCCATATTATTGTACAACAAACAATATTGGCTACATATGTGCATACATATTTTATTTCTGATTTCTTTGTAAATCCAACTTTCTCAGGCTACCAGCATCAACTGGTGTTCAGAGGAAGTTGGATTTTGAAAGAAATATTAACTTTAACATGTATGCATATATGTAGCCAATAATGTGTATATAAATAAAAATTTATATATGTACTGGAATAATACCCGTTCCAGCACAAGTAAAATTAATTTTCGAAACATAAAAATCAAGTCTTGCACCAGTTTTATATCTTCTTATGAAGCCTGAACTCAACATATAATACTTAACTCATGTCAAGAATCTTTATTACAATTTTCAGCCGAATTTATTACATGATTTTTATTTTAGAAAATGTTTAAAATTTAAGGCTTAAGCTTAAGAGGTCTTAAGAATATAATAAAATTAAAGAAATATTGCTTAATTGGTGTCTAATGATTGAAAGAATTGAATATTAAAATGAGATGTTATGCTCATATTACCCCCCCCCATATAAAGCCCATTAAAACACTCCACGTGAAATTTGAGTAATATTTATTAATTGATGTCTAAGACCTATTGGTTAAAATCTTTGGAGAAAGGGTTTCCACAACCTTTTGCATGACACTAAATATAGCCCACATTCCCCACCTTTGCGCCTAGCAATAGTATTAGTAATTCATAATGATCTGTTAATTAGTTTACGAGTTAACCTTTTATGTAAATATACCTAACTTGATTAAAATTCAGGAAATAGTGCCTAAGGTGTCTAACAATAGGAAGAGTTAAGTATTAAAATGAGTTGTTATGCTCATATTATAGCCCTCCTCTTCTTCTCCATAAAAACCCCATTAAAATACTGCACAAGAAATTTGAATATTTATAAATTAAACCATTGGTTAATTTTTTTTTTTTTTTTTTTTTTTTACAGAAATTGGAGGTATCTGAACGTTCACAAAGAGCTTCCACCACCTTTGCATGAAACTAATATAGCCTACATGGCCCACCCTCGCGTCTAGCAGTTGCGTTAGTAATTCATTATGATCGGATAATTAATTTATGGGTTAATTTTATATGCAGACACATACACATATCTAGTTTCATTTGAATTGAGAGATTAATGCATCTTCACGAATACAAGTAATCCACATGCTACTGTTTGTTTACATCTTGCGGTATTTTGATTTGCATACAAAAAACACGAATTGTATATGCTTAGTTAAACACAAGGTGTCATCTTTCCACGACTGGTGCAAAACTTTCCCAACAGTATTTATGTACGTTCCCCTATTCCCTATTTTAAATTTCTTCCTTTCTCTCAGAAAGAAAGACGACTACTCACACCTGAGAGTATCCTGTACGTTTACAAGGCCACCATTCGCCCATGCATGGAGTATTGTTGCCACATCTGGGCTGGAGCATCTACCCCTGGCCTCTCCCATCTTGGATAGCATCCAAAAAAGAGTTTTCAATCTAATCGGCCCCACTTTATCAACTAAGCTTCAGCCCCTGTCTCATCGCCACACTGTTGCATCACTGTGCCTGTTTTACAAATATTTTAATGGAGGATGTTCACTTGTACCCCCTCGACGTACATATCCCCGACAAACCCGCTTAGCAATAAGATCTCACCCCTTCACTGTTGTTGTCCCTAAATGCCAGAAAGCTTTCTATTCTAATAGTTTCTTCCTTCGAACAGCCAGACTTTGGAATTCCCTTCTTGCTGCCTGCTTCCCTGGCTGTACTGATATGCAGAAGTTTAAATGTAACGTAAACAAATATCTTGTTAACCTTTCCTGGACATGGCCCCAATTAGTAACCCCTTACGTCCAAGTGGTGATATGCTTTGTAAGGGGTGAACATGAGTAAAACAAAAAAAAGAAACAAAAAAAAACAAAAAAACAAGCACAATAGATTCAATGAGTTTTAAACCCGGCACAGCCGATTCCATAAATGGTATCCATTACGTCAATGCCACGGCTTTTCGGAAGCAAAACAATAATGGTTGTATTTATTTAGAAAAATGGAGGTCTGCGTTGCGCTACGCAAGCTCATAGAAACATCCATTTGTCATGGAGATGTTCATTGCACAAGCGAAATTAAATCAAAAATTTATATCAGATCAGAACACCAGCAGATATATAGATATAAAGATGACTTCGCAAAAAGAAAAATATAAACAGGTAGATATGTTTATAGCAACAGATGTGGAGGGATAGCTTTATAAATAAAGATAGACATGCACTGAGAGGTTTATAAATAGAACTAAATATAGAGAGAAAAGTTTAAAAATAAAAACAGCTAGAGAGTGTAAGGTTTATAAATAGTAGATATGGATAGATACGTTTATAAATAGATAGATATAAAGAGACATGTTTATGAATAAAGATAGATATAAACTGATAAGTTTATGAATTAATATATATATATATGGACTGATAAGTTTATGAATAGAGATAAATAAGGAGAGATATGTTATAAAATAGAGAAAGATATAGAGAGATGTGTTTATGAATAGAGAAAGATATAGAGAGATGTGTTTATGAATAGAGAAAGATATCGAGAGATGTGTTTATGAATAGAGAAAGATATAGAGAGATGTGTTTATGAATAGAGAAAGATATCGAGAGATGTGTTTATGAATAGAGAAAGATATAGAGAGATGTGTTTATGAATAGAGAAAGATATAGAGAGATGTGTTTATGAATAGAGAAAGATATAGAGAGATGTGTTTATGAATAGAGAAAGATATAGAGAGATGTGTTTATGGATAGAGAAAGATATAGAGAGATGTGTTTATGAATAGAGAAAGATATCGAGAGATGTGTTTATGAATAGAGAAAGATATCGAGAGATGTGTTTATGAATAGAGAAAGATATCGAGAGATGTGTTTATGAATAGAGAAAGATATAGAGAGATGTGTTTATGGATAGAGAAAGATATAGAGAGATGTGTTTATGGATAGAGAAAGATATAGAGAGATGTGTTTATGGATAGAGAAAGATATAGAGAGATGTGTTTATGGATAGAGAAAGATATCGAGAGATGTGTTTATGAATAGAGAAAGATATAGAGAGATGTGTTTATGAATAGAGAAAGATATAGAGAGATGTGTTTATGAATAGAGAAAGATATCGAGAGATGTGTTTATGAATAGAGAAAGATATAGAGAGATGTGTTTATGAATAGAGAAAGATATAGAGAGATGTGTTTATGAATAGAGAAAGATATAGAGAGATGTGTTTATGAATAGAGAAAGATATAGAGAGATGTGTTTATGAATAGAGAAAGATATCGAGAGATGTGTTTATGAATAGAGAAAGATATCGAGAGATGTGTTTATGAATAGAGAAAGATATAGAGAGATGTGTTTATGAATAGAGAAAGATATCGAGAGATATGTTCATAAATAGAGAAAGATATAGACTGATACGTTTATAAATAAAGATATATATGGATTGATATGTTTATATTTAGAGATAAATGTGGAGAAAAGTTTATAAATATAGATATACTAGAATTTCAGCCCGGCGTTGCCGGGGTGTTTGGAGGTGTATGCTGAGCAAAAAAAAAAAAAAAAAAAAAAGCGGTCATTTTTTTCTAAATTTTGGCCCCTATTATGGCCCCTTAAAATTTATTGTTCTGGGCTCAAATCGAGTTATTAAGTTAGATCCATTTCCAAGGAACCTATATCTGAAATTTCAAGTGTTTAGACCCAAAATTGGCGGAGGAGTTTGGTAGAGTTTTCAATGGTCAAATCGTTGAACTTTGACCCCTTAACAGCCAAATTTTTGGCTGAAAACCGATCACATAGATTTTCCCAAATCTCAGTACCCTGTATATAAAATTCGAGTCTGTAGACTGAAAATTGACAGAGTTATTACGAAGGAAAATGTACACAGACACACACACGGCCACGTTCACCTTTATAGATATATAGATATAGACTGATAGGTTTATGAATAGAAATAAATATGGATTTGTAAGTTTATAGCGATAAATATGGGTTAATAGGTTTATAAAAAGAGATAGATATAGACTGATAAGTTCATAAATAAAAATAGATATAAAGAGATAGGTTTATAAATAGAAATAAAAATGGACTAATAGGTTTATACATTGACATAGATATGGATTGATAAGTTTATAAATAGAGATATAAATAGAGTTAAATATTTATAAATAGAGTTAAATATTTATAAATAGAGTTAGACATGGACTAATATGTTTATAAATAGAATTAGATATTTATAAATAGAGTTACAGATGGATTAATATGTTTATAAATACACATATCTATGGATTTATGGATTTATAAATAAATGATAGATATTGACCGAAAGGTTTATAAATAGAGATAGATATTGAACTGATAGGTTTATAAATAAAAATATACATGGATTGATAGGTTTATAAATTGTGATAGGTATGGAATAATAGGTTTTTAATTAGAGATAGTTATGGATTGATAGGTTTATAAAGTGAGATGGATAGGAAGAGGTCGATGTATAATAGCGGTAGAGAAAGATTAATATATAAATCGATATAGATATGGACATTATATATATATATATATATATATATATATATATATATATATATATAGAGAGAGAGAGAGAGAGAGAGAGAGAGATAGGAAGAGAAAGAGAGACTGACAGATTATATATATATATATATATGAACAAATGATTAATAAAACATGTTAAAAGACATCTTGAAAAAGAGTTAAAAACGTTTAATTTAAAAAAAGGAAACACAGGATAAGTGGAAACACAAGATAAGTGGATAGTCCTATTTTTGTAATTTTTATTATATATATATATATATATATATATATATATATATATATATATATATATATGTGCGAGAGATGTAGAGATATATAAATAGAGAGAAATAAGTATATAGACGTAGATATGGCAAGATATATAAGTATCGATTTATATGGATATATATGCAGATATATTTGGGCAGATAAAAATATAGAGATTTACATGGATAGATAAATAAATTTGGATAGATCTATTATATAAGCAGATAGGTATATAGATAGACAGCAACATCTATGTACTTACTAATACTGGTTTTGATAACAGGTGCTAGTTTCTTGATATTTATTGATAATCCTGTATTTCACGAAGAGTGAAATGTCACTTTAAACTCTGCTGCGTTCTTATGTACGCCGATTACATAAAAAAGGATATTACAAATGTATATATCTATTATATATATAAAAGTGAACGCGTCTGTGTGTGTGTCTATGTATATTTTCTTACGCAATAACTCTGTCAATTTTCAGTCTGCAGACTCGAAATTTGATGTACAGGGTACTGAGATTTGGGAAAATCTTTGTGGTCGGTTTTCGGCAAGAAATTTGGCTGTTAAGAGGTCAAAGTTCAACGATTTGACCTTTGAGAACTCTATCAAACTCCTCCGACAATTTTTGGTCTAAACACTTGAAATTTTAGATATAGGTTCCTTGGACATGGATCTAACTTAATAACTTGATTTGAGCCCAAAAAAGTAAATGTTGAGGGGGGTCATAATAGGGGTCAAAGTTAAAAAAAAATGACCGCTTTTTTTTTTTTTTTTTTGGCTCAACATACACCTCCAAACACCCTAGCAACGCCGGGCTGAAACGCTAGTATATATATATATATATATATATATATATATATATATATATATATATATATATATATATATATATATATATATATTTGTTCTCCTCTTCCTAATCCCTCTAGCTCATCCCACATTATGTCCATTGACACATCTCCCTCTATTTCTCCCAAGGCGTTCGTCTCATTTTTTTATATTACCGCTTACACTGTACAGCACTGTTTCAGATCTTACTCAATAATTAAGCTTCTCTCGATCTTCAATATATCCTCCTTCTTATTCAATGACAATTTCCATCTCCCTACTCTCTTCTTGATTTCTCATTTTATTTTAAAATTTTCTTTCTAATGTACCCTAAGCTAGATGTCGCATTTTTCTATATCTGTTACCTAGTGCCATTCTCCTCTTCTGATGAGAAGCGTTAGGTTTCAAAATGCCTAGGTATAAAGAGCACATATAGCACCTCTTCCCATTGATGTTTCTTTTTTTTTTTTTCATGGTTGAACTAACAAATAAATTCTTATATACTTATATTCATTTTATTTCATCTATAAGTTTCTTTATATATTTATTAGTGCTGGGACGATTAATCTGAATTGGGAATCGGAAAAATCGGAAGATTATGAGGTATTGGCATGGATTTTGGAATCGGAAAAATTGATGCCTATTTTCTGATGCCAAAATGATTCTTTTGTCTTTTTTTTTAAATTTCATTTTGTTTAAAGTAAAATCTTTCATTGCTGGTAATAATGATAAAATAATAAATATTTATTGATTTTAAATTACCAGTAAAACTAAAATCGATAGATCATCCTCCACAAATGTATTTTGATGTTTAGGAAAATATCTGCATATTTAACATGTTTTTTACGAAAATTAGGGAAATTAACAATCTTGTAGTTAAATAATTAGAGATTTATAGAGAATCGGAATCGGTAATTGTATTGGAATCGGGAATATAGTACAGAATCGGGAAAAATATTGGAATCGTCCCATCACTAATATTTATGCTCCAATAATACATGTGCTTCGTTTATCTTCGTAAGTCTCTATATAAAGAGTCCTTCAATATTCTTTAAATACCCTTTAGTATACATACATACATACATACATACATACATATATATATTTAGTATACATACATACATACATACATATATATATATATATTTAGTATACATACATACATACATACATATATATATATATATTTAGTATACATACATACATATATATATATATATTTAGTATACATACATACATACATACATACATATATATATATATTTAGTATACATACATACATACATACATATGCACACACACACATATATATATTTAGTATACATACATATACACGCACACACACATATATATATATTTAGTATACATACATACATATACACACACACATATATATATATATTTAGTATACATACATACATATACACACACACACACATATATATATATATTTAGTATACATACATACACACACACACATATATATATATTTAGTATACATACATACATACACACACATATATATATATTTAGTATACATACATACATATACACACACACACATATATATATTTAGTATACATACATACATATATATATTTAGTATACATACATAGATATACACACACACACACACACACATATATATATTTAGTATACATACATACATATACACACACATATATATATATTTAGTACACATACATACATATACACACACATACACACACACACATATATATATATATTTAGTATACATACATACATACATACATACATATATACGCACACATACACACACACACATATATATATTAAACAATGTTAAGCCTGGTCAGTTAATGGGTGATCATTTGGGAATTTCAGGTATTGTATGTGCTCTCTGCTTATCTCGGCATTGTCTCCAGTCAATCTTTGGCCTCTCCTTGCCATTGAACCCAAGCGGTGCCGATTCAGGAAAGGTGTAGTTGGAGATTGCGCAACCTTTGCCTCACGATTACGCACGCAGCTACCCCTACAGAGGTGTTCATTGTCTCTTGAGACTGAACAGAGGCATATATATATATATATATATATATATATATTGTCGCATTAACACATTGGTTCTAGTCAGATCACCGAAGTTAAGCAACGTTGAGCCTGGTTAGTACCAGATGGGTGACCATTTGGGAATTCTAGGCGCTGTATGTGCATTCCGCTTATCCCGGCATTTGTTTCCAGTCGTCCTGTACATACGCTTCACTTGCCACTGGTATTTAACAATGTCGACTCAAGAGAGGTGTGGTTGGAGATTGCACACCTCTTGCTACAAAAATTGCATGCGCAAGCACCTCTACGTGGGTATCCATAGTCTGTCAAAGACTGAAGGAGCCTGCGTGTGTATATATATATTCACCAGTTGCTTCGGTTAATCTGAGCCCCACATTGTTTTTTGCAAATCCCTATTTTGTCAAGAGCTAACAGGAATACTGTTTGTGTACAAGATTACTAAGTTAGCTAACGCAAATATTATACTAAATCAAAAATATCAAAATCATTTTCACCTTTTTTTGTGTAAAGCGTCAAAAAGATAGAAATAAAAAAAAGGAAACAAAAATAATTATGTTCTTTGGTTCAGTTTTATCCAAAACTATTATTTCTAACATGCAGCATTAAGAAAACATCAGTTTTTAAATTCATTAATTAATCAAAACCTTCAACTTTAACAAGAGCCAACCAAAAATCTTATTTATAGATAAAAATTAATCTGTTAGCTAACACTAAAATATGTAAAATACTTTCTTGTTATTATTTTTATTTTTAAAAAAATTGTAAGGTTTTAAAAAACAGAAAACAATTGAAAGAAAACTATCTTTGCAATCATATAAGTTTTTGATGTACGGTTCAGTCCCAATCATATAGGTTTTAGATGTACGGTTGGGTCCTACCAAGAAATGGTTATTTGTTAAGAGCATAAATTATAAACAGAAGTTGTTTATAAAATGCTCGCGTGCGCACGCACGCAAGAAGCCAGGCGAAAAAGGAGAGCCAAGCAATCAACCAATAAGATGATAGCATGTTCGAGTTGTGTGGAAACATTTCTAAGCTCCCTACTATTTCAGAGTCAGGGTAGTTTATTCTCCATATTCCAGTATTAGGTGCAGGAAGGATTTGCAAAAAAAAAAAAAAAAAAATGGTCAGAATTTTTGATTAACCATCTCTAAACTTCAAGACTCAATTATCAAAATATTTAAAATAATGAATTAAACTTAAACAGGTTATTAATAGAATTGAATAATAACATTTGTTTATTTATTTATGCATAAACTTGAGGTATATGTCACACTGTCCACGTTGACTATTTACAATGAATAAAAATTACGGATTAATATATATATTTTTTTTCAATTGGAGATAAATGTAAAACTTCACCTGGAAATAATAAGTTTGTAATTTGTTTACTTTTTAAGAAATTTAAGAAAAAGAAGTTTTCTTTTTAGCCATTTTCTTGAGAAAAATAAAAAAAGGAATTTATGTTCTAAATACAAATGAAGATCAATATAGACATGCTCATGTTTTGTTTTTTGTTTTTTTTTTACAAGTAAATCTGTTTTTTATAAACATTTTTTAATTAATTTTTAAAAATTACAAAGAGATTTTTCCCCATCTATATTAAAGAGTTTGTGAAGGTTTATCACTGAAATATTTAGATCCCTACACACTGCAAATATATCATTAATAAAATTGTATACAAAAACAAACATAAATAATATAAAATACAAAACAATCCAAAAAGTTTAAAAGGAAACTTAAATAAATTAAAATTAAAATTATGTTCTTTTTCAATAGCTTTTTCTTTTAAAAAAATAAGTATTAATTTTTTTCAGTATAATGCATACATCCTTATGTATTTATATATGCAAATTAAGTTTACAAAAATTAAAAAAAAAAACGTTGTATTCCTTCAAATAAAAATACAAATTGTAAAATGGTCCCTACTACATTCTCGATTAATACACAACACACATTTATAAACATACTACTCAACCAATAATACGACTTTCAAGAAAACCAAAATATTATATATTTTAAATTACACAACAGAAAAGAAAAATGAAAATAAATTAAAATTAGATAAAAAGTATCCATCATTTTTTATAGCTTTTTATATTCTACAATAGAGTTTAATCATTTTTCTCACAATTATTATTTTTTTTACATAAAATACAGTTTCAAACGGATGAAAAATGAAATGGTAAAGATTGGTTATTTAATGAAAAAAAAAACAAAAACAAAACAAAAAACCCAAAAATTTATAGATATACTTTATATCCAAACAGAAGACAAATAACATTAAAAATTTATAATCCAAATAAAACTTAATTCAACCAAAATATTTTTTGAATTATAAAATTTATAATGTAAATTGAACAAAAATTTATAGATATATTTTATATCCAAACAGAAGACAAATAACATTAAAAATTTATAATCCAAATAAAACTTAATTCAACCAAAATATTTTTTGAATTATAAAATTTATAATGTAAATTGAACAAAAATTTGTTTAAATAATCTTGCTATTCTATTTATTTTAAATAGATGTAACTTCTCAATTATAAATATAAAACTAAATTATTTACTTTTTAATCTTTAAGAAAAATTAAGTTTTCTTTTTCAGCCATTTTCTTGAGAGAGAAAAAAAAAGGGATTGATTTCATTAGAAATTGTATTCAATATAGGTATGCTAAATTATTTTCCTGCTTATATATATTAGATGCAAAATTAGTTACAAGTAAAAAATAATTCAAACAATTTGTTTTTAAATTAAAAAAAAATGTTTTTTTTCTAAAATCTAATAAACAATTTACATAACATGTAAGATAAATAAATTTATAAACGTTTATTATTTGTTTATATTTCAACGACATCATAATAATTGCAGCTAATGACATGACAGTTGATAAAGAAACTCAGTCAAATTATAAATAAAAACAAAAAACACAAAAAAAAATACATATGATAATAACCATATACAAAAATATATGCAAATTGCATCTATTTATTTACATATTTGAATTTGGTATAAACATGCAAGCAGATATAAGCAAAGGAATATGAGTGGTTTCTTTTAATAAAGTCTGATATGCAAACATTCGCATATAAATATGGCATTTGGTAAAACCGGATTTCAGCTTTTGCAAATTGTAAATATTGACAAATGCCGCAGAAGCTGAGATTCTCTAGCGGAATATTTTTCAGCATGGATAAATGCGAGGATGTATTTGAATTTCATTTTCCTGCGCAGCGTTCGCGGGGAAAACCCCGTAAAAACATGCATTTCTTTTAACTATTTAATGACTGTATTAAAAGTAGAAAATATAGTATTTAAATGAATAAAATTGTGTCTAAAATCAATAGTGAAATAGTTATATCTTTTTAAAGAAGAAGAAAAAAAGATATCTCTAATTTCAAGTCCGTTAACCGACTCAGAGGCGGGAATATTGATTATAGCTGGTATGGAAGGGGTGTATTTCAAACTCGAAGACAATTTTCTTGTGTTTTAAGATTTGAACGGGTTTTGTTCTTGGAAATGTTCAAACAGAAATATAAAGCAATCAGAGTTTTGCATTTTTCATATTTAATTAACGTTTCAAAAATTAAAATTTCAAAGAGATGGAAAAAAAAAAATCATAACAATAACAATAATCTCACCTTATTTTGCTGCATCCAATAGAGTCCGCGTTGCGAAGTGATCCCGTGTAGTATACTGCTATTACTACCGCTGCCTTTTCCTACCAGCAAAAGGGTGCGTGCATGCATGCGCGGAAGCGGGTGCGTAGCTCTGTTGTGGATCAGCAGAGAGGGACAGGGAGACACTCAACATAAAGAGGGACAGATGAAGAGTAGGGATATAGAGAGATGTAGAGCGACAACTCCGAAGGGAGGAGAATGAACAGCGAGAAGGAGTGAGCGCGTTATAAGGGAAAGAAGGGAGAGTAGAAAAACCCCGACTGTAGTCCTACCAAGTATGTTGTGTGTGTAATGGCTGCCCCTTGCTCTAGCCAGTGGCTGATGTGCTTCACATGGAATGGCGACAGGCCCCTGCCCTCTGCCCCTTTTTACTAAAGAAGGCTGCATTTTCCTAATTAACCGCATGCACACACGGACACACACATAGTTTAAAGTCTGGTTTGGGTACTGCAATACCTAGAATCTAGGCTAATAGTTCTCTCTGCAGGGAGAGGATGAATAGGCGCTCTACACGCTTAGACTTTTAAAGAGAAACCTGCAAATATAGATTTTTTTTCTATACTTTTAAAGTACAACTTTCTTTTATAGGAAATGTATTTTTCGGAGGTGCATATAAACTCCTCTTGGATTAATAATTGCGTTTTTTTTGTTTTGTTTTTTTTACTCCTTATTGATTTTACCCTCTTTCCTTTCACAAGGTTGTACTCCTCTGTTATGCATTAGCTAAGGTTTTTCAAGACTCCTAGTCTTGTAGTATAGGCACTATTCACTTGCAGTTTTAAAGAAAAACCTGCAAATATAATTTTTTTTTCTTTACTTTTAAAGTACAACTTTTTTTAATGGAAAATGTATTTGGGGATGGGGGAAGCACTTTTAGTCCTCTTGATTAATAACTGTCTTTTTAATTTTTTAAACTCCTTATTCATTTTCTCTTTCACTTCACAAGGCTGTACTCCTCTTCTTACGCATTATGTAAGGTTTTCCAAGACTCCTGTTTTTGTACTATAGACACTGCGCGCTTACAGTTTTAAAGAGTATATATATATATATATATATATATATATATATATATATTGTATTTTGTGTACAGAGAGTTGTTAGATGAGACAAGTCATTGGTACCGTCGGTTTCAAGCCCGATAATTAGGACCGTTTAAGATATCCATACCAAGCTCTTTTCAGCCAATACTCATCTCGGGCTTGAAACCGACGGTACCAATGATTTGTCTCATCTAACAACTTTCTGTACACAAAATATAAATATGCTCTTATATTTCGGATTTTCCTTTTAATTGGGCACTCTGCCGGATTTCTTTTTCCAAAAAAAAAAAAAAACAAACCTAATCATATATATATATATATATATATATATATATATATATATATATATATATATATATATATATATATTGATAGTACAACTGTTTTTGGATAATGTAATTTTTTTTTTTTTTACTCTCTCTTGATTAATAGCTGTCCTTTTATTTAGTTATTTTAACTCCTTATTGATTTTACTCTCATTTCACAAGGTTGTACTCCTCTTTTACGCATTATGTAAGGTTTTCCTTTTGTACTTTAATTTTATTCATTACTAGAAACTCGATAAACAAAGTTAAAACTTTGATCTCCAATGTTAATTACTCATAATTAAGTTATCGTTGTCCGTAGTCGCTGCAGTAGTCGTGAGAAAAACGCGGAGACACAATAGGAGACTTCATTGTTTTTGTTGGAGTTATTGCGAATTCCGTTTGATCACATCATTAATTGTGATGAAAAAAAAAAAAAAAAAAAGACTCTTATTGATATTATCACCATTCTCTAAAAACAAACAAACAAAAAAACCTTGACTAACTACAATTTTATTGCCTTTGGTTTAGTTACTGGTTTATGGTTCGTATTATAGTGATGATTTTACGTAACCATAGATTATTTCCTGGATATTTTTGTTTACATTTTTTGTTTATCAAATTATCAGACTATCATTGCTGTTTGTTTGCTTCCCCACGAGCGCAAGCTGTGACACAAGGTCGTTTTTAATGCGTGTAACTAAGGACAAATTAGCTTGAGTGTAGCATCAGAACAGATACTACACTTTGATCAGACTTATCCAGCCAATTTCTTGATAACTGAATTGTTCCCACTTACATGCCTCCTCACGAGAACAGAGTAAGAAACAAGTTCATTTTTATAGAGGAGATTTAGCTTCTCCGTAAGGAGCACTTTGGAATGAGACAAAAAAAAATTAAATTACCTCAGTCTAGAAGGATTTCTTCTTCTTCGACCAAGAACAGAAAAGATGAAGCATAGTATTAGACAGATACTACGCTTTGCTCCTAGTAAAAGAACCAAGAAGATAACAGTTATTTGTCCCTATTTACTTACCTCCCCATGAGGGCAGAGTCTGTTTTTAATGTGAGCAAATTCTAGCTCCCTTAAAAAGGGGCAAGCTGGATTGAGACAAAAAATATATATATATATCCTCAGTTTAAAAGGATTTCTCCGTTTTTCTTTTTTTTTTTAATTTTTTTTTTTTGTATGTGTGTGTATGGGGAGGGGGGATTCAGTTCCCCCTAAAAGAGATAATGAAAGAAAAATTTTGATTGCTTCAATCTAGAAGGATTTCCTCTTCACTGTATGAGGACAGAAAAAAAACGAAGTGTCGTATCAGAACAGACACTACACTTTGCTCCTAGCCAAAATATCAAGAGGATAACAGTTATTACTTCAATCTAGAAACATTTCTTCTTCTTTTACCAAGGGGAGAAAAAAGAAATACTTACCTCCCCACGAGGGTAAAGTTAGACACAAAGTCTGTTTTAAATGTTGGGAAATGCCAGCTCCCTCCCCAAAAGGGCACTCTGAATGGTGACAAAAAAATCGCCTCAGTCTAGAAAGATTTCTCCTTCGTTAACTAAGTACAGAATAGATTAAGTGAAACATCAAATTAGATACTATCCTTTGATCCTAGCCAAAAAAGCTAATGAGATAACTGAATTGCCATTTATAAAACAAAATCACAAAAATAATCACGTATTTTATTGTTTACTAAGCCGCCCGGCGTTGCCCGGTCGTAAATACGTTGAAATATGACATTTTAATTTATACAGATTACATCTTTATTATTATATTGAACCTAATATTAGGAGTGAGATCAGAAATAAAAAAAATTATATACATGACTTGCGTGCCATCAGCTAGAATCGAAACCAAAATATACAACTCTTCACCCTCATTACTTAGCCTCTGAGCCATGCGCATACGCATATTCGCATGTCATCTCTTTTTTTAAAAATAAATAAATAAAATTAGAATAAGTACACTATGATATCTTACTATATCTCAAAAAAAATCACGGAGAGGCTCATCTACCTACATGTGAAAATTGGTAAGCATAACTTAAATACTGAGGAGGTTAATCAAATTTAAAATCCGTCAGCTTCTTTTGGGACACCCTATATATATATATATATATATATATATATATATATATATCAATCAGATGTTTATATCTGATATATCAGATATATATATATATATATATATATATATATATATTGTTATGAATTATTAGGTATGAATCAAGTATCTTGATAATTGAATTGTCTTTTAACAAACTCCTCCTTCATACAATAAAAAATAACTACATTTTCATCGTTTTCTTTATGTAATGGTTAGTTATCACTATAGTGATGATCTCAAAGTTTTCAAACATCATTTTTTTTCTTATATTTTGACATTTTTTTTTTTTAGATAAGGATTAATAATTTGAATTATTTGCATTATTTCTGGCTACTACTCTCACCTTGGTTTTGTGGCACAATAAATAAAGGCATTAAGTATCAAGCTATTCTACGATACAGTCTTTTGGTTGTTGAAGGTTCAATCCTTAATACAGGCGATAATAACTAAGAATAAAGACAAACTACTTAACACTTCCAACAGATCATGGCTGACGGAACGAGAACAATTTAGCCCCCGGAAATTAGAGACATGTTTCAGTTTGAAATTCTGTATACGTTCTAGAGTTCAACATAAAAATTCCAGACTTTAAAAAGATGATTAGGGGTCACAATGACCGAAACTTTGTGAAAATAATCGCCAGAATAAAAACAGTAGTTAAAGTAATTCAAATGATATAACATTTTATATATATATATATATATATATATATATATATATATATATATATATATATATATATATATATATATATATATCTTTACCATTTTTTTCTTCACAAAGTTACTATAAATTTAGTTCCTTGATGGTTCAATTGTCTTTTGGAAAATAAATAAATAAAATTAGTCACTCTGTGTGTGTGTGTGAGAGAGAGAGAGAGAGAGAGAGAGAGAGAGAGAGAGAGAGAGATTCTTCTTAATAGGTTCCAAAACGGCTGAGCCTATCTTCTGCAAATTTCACACAAAGGTAATTTGTATTCCTGGCAACGTTCTTAGATATGTTTTGTACAGAAATTCATCCAGCAAAAAAATCCGATATTAAAATAAAAATAGTCTTTCTTCTCTTGTAGATAAAAAAAATAATTATTATAGAGGAATATTTTATGTTACACCGGTGTAACCTTGGCCAGTGTAACGTAAAATATTCCCCTGTAAAAATTCTTCTTTTCTATCTATAAGATAAGAATATTTTTAAGATCGTCAGCTGACGTGATATTGTAAACAAACACAGACTGAATTGGATGAATTAACATTATTATTTTTTAATTGTTTTTTGCAAATTAGTCCACCGGGCAAATGATTCCTCGTAATCTATATAATATAAATCTTACCTGTCTGTTTAAATGCATGTATGTATGTATGTTTGTATGTCTGCCTAAAACTTTCGACAGAGGCGACGGATTTTCATGAGAACAGTATCGTTTTGAAGCTCGACCCTTCGGACGAAAAATATCGAGAAATTGGCTAAAATCATTAATTCCATCACCCTCAACGGGGCACTTTTATACAAGGAGGGGGTTGCTTTTTTTCACTGATATTTTCGAAAGTCACCCTTCTTTTTGATTGACTAGCCATAATTTAAATCTTTGCCACTTCCGGTTTGGCAATGGACACAACGGCAAAGACGTCACTTTTTTTTCATGTTCTTTTCCTCCTTTGCAGCACGGGTTCGAGCCTACCTGCCTACTACCACTTTGTTTTTGTTTTTTTTTGCTCAACACACACACCTCCAAACACCCGAGCAACGCCGGGCACCTAGGCTAGTATATAATAATCAATAGAGGATCGATTCTATAATAATACGCACATGGAAAGTGTTCAACTGAGCTTCAATCTATGGTCCCCCCTCGCCAAACTTTCACAAGAAACACTCGTCTAGCTGTAAACACTATCAATAATTTCCCCCACTCTTTATCTGTGTCTAAACCTAAACGTAGATTCCATGAACAAAGCTTCTTTCTTAGAACTGCACGCCTGTGGAATTGTCTTCCGTTTTCCTGCTTTCCGGCTGACTACAATATGGTTGTGTTCAAGTCTAAAGTAAATAAGTTCTTGATGAGCCGTTCCATATAAGTTATTAAATTTACCAAATTTTCATTACTAATGATTACTATATTGACCAATTTCTACTGTACACTCTTTAACCCTTATCCTTGAGTGGCCTCTGGGCCTTGATAATGTGGTGATGCCTTTGTAAAAAAAAAAAAAAAAAAAAAAATCTGCATGAATTAAAATATCATGTTTAAGTGTATTGTATGACCGGGCAACGCCGGGCGTCCATCTAGCTAATAAATAAATGAATAAATAAATAAAAACATGAATTACAAGTTATTGTGAAAATTTAGAAAACTGAATGTTATAGAATTTTTTTATCAAATGATGAAAATAATTATTTGCGGAAGATTCTTAGACATTGGTTGTAAATACAACTTGTTCATAGAAAACTTACTACATTTCTGAATTTTTTGAGATGAGGATTGGTTATTCTTATTATTCGGAATCTTTGAACTACTGTTCTTATCTTGAGTGTCATTTTCACAACGTTTCGGTCGATGTAACCTCTGACCTTCTTCAAGTATATATTGTCAAACTCAGGAATTTGGATGGAATTTTGAACCGGACCCTATATTTACCTAATGGGGGTAGCATACTCTTGTTCCATCAGCCATGACATGAATAGAGGTCCTAAGGAATTCGCAATGGTATTTTTCAGTCACCCAAACTGAGAATTGAACCATCAACCTTCAGGAGAATATCACTTTTACAATTAATTTTTCCAAATCCTCTAACCACTGTGCCATGGTGGACCTGTAGCACAGTTACTTAAGACCTCTATCCAGTCATGGCTGACCGAACGAGAGCAAGCTACCTCCATGAAGTAAAATAAAGGGTTTGTCCAAATTCCCTGAGTTTGACAAGATACACTTGAAAAAGGTCCCAATTTACATCGACCGAAATGTTACGAAGGATGCATAGGGTGGAATTTTGCTGCTTGTCGATTTAGTCAAAAGTATTTACGTCGAGGGGTTATTTAGTAATTGTTTATAGTGATGATGTCCACGTTTCAATAAATTCTTTGTTCAATTCGGGTCGTCGTTTTTGTGGACATTTTTAGTCGCGTGCAAGCAACTCTATACGTTGGTCTGTCTGTCGGTCTGTCGGTAACACTTTTGTGCTTGGCCTTTTTGGTTAAGATCAAAGGTCTGTTGTTAATAGATGCTGTTCTTAGTTTTTTAAGCTTTTCTTGGCCTTTTGGCCAAGTTTTTTTTTTTTCCCCCGCCCTCGACACAAATGAATTATTGTACCATTTTTATTGTTATCTTTTTTGTTTTTACACGTCAATAAAAAATGTTTTAAAATTGGGAGTTAAGTAGGATGTCCCCCAGTATGAAAGGGTAAATGCGGTATTATGGTGAAAGATACTAGCTGGGAGAAACTTTTGATTTTGTTTAGTTCTGGAGTGACAAGAATGATCAACGACACCCACAATCCTCCCTTTTGAGTTGGCCATGTGCTGAAGTTTTTTGTTCATTGTTGATTTTCAATGTATTTTTAACATGAATAAAGGATTTAATATCTCTAAGTGTAGTATCTGTTCCGGCAGATTCTGTAAGCAAAGACCATATGTGGGGGTGACCCCACATATAAGACCCTGGTCAAAGTAGGGGCAACCCTTCATAACAATTGTCACTATCCAGCTCCCCTACTCCCCGGGGAGTTGGTCCCCATTTCCCCTTCACTCCTCACATTAAAAATCGGCCTTGTGCCTAATTTGCTCGATGGGGGAGCAAATAAATACCTCCCCCCCTTTTCTTGGCCTTTTGGCCACGATCAAAGTGTAGTATCTGTTCTTACTACATGCTGTACTTATGTTTGTAACTTTGTGACATAAACTGGGGGATCACGTTTCTGTATTAATTATAATGTAAAATGATGACCCACTTTACAACCAGTCAGTCTCAAAGCCATTCAAGTCATTTTCCAGATCATTCAAGTTGTTTTTGAAAGATTCCAGTTATTTTTTAAGCATTCAAGTCATTCTTAAGGTCATTCAATTCATCCTTAAGTTCATTAAAGTCATTCTAAGTCATTTACTTTTTATTTATTTAAGTCATTTCAGCCCATTTTTCGATCATTTTAGTTTGTCTTTAAGAATTTCATGTCAATCCTACATTCACGCATTCATTCATTACACGAGAGCATGCGACTAATGGCTAACGGCCTTAATTCCAAGATTGCTATTCTTTCACCAGTTCATGGCTAAACTAATAAAAATGAATAAAAGAATAAAAGAAAGAATCTTTGTGATGTTTTCTTTACAGTTTTACCATTTTCATTTCTAAATATATTATCGCGTCTACATTTTAGCATTTCGATAAGTTGTTTTTTTGCTCCCCCCGACAAAAGGAGGATGGACCTGTAAATTCACCCCTGTCCATTCGTTCATTCTTCTGTCCGCACTTTTCTTAATAATTACGCCTTGGAATTTTTAAAAATTTAGTACAAACATTAAACATGATATGAGTAAAAAAGTAACAGAACGGATTTTCCGGGAAAACTCCAGTTGCCCCCGCCCTCCTAGGGGTGCCTTTCAGGTTTAAATGGCTAAAATTGACACTTTTGTGCTTATTAAAAAAATTTGATGCCTTGGACTTTTATAAAACTCTCTGAAAAGTTGTAACTAACTAATTCCTATATAATTTTGTTTTTCTATAGTTTGCGATAACTCTTGGGTGTGCCCCAGGGGCTCTTTTAGGGTTGATAAAAACACTCCATTTTTGGGACTATTTTATCATATTTGTCCAAAATTTCCTGTGCATGTCTATTTAGTAGTTTTGCATGGTGCTGAACTCAAATTTAAATATGTTAAGGCCTTCAGGACTTTTGGGGCTAAATGAAGGGGGAGGGAAGGAGGCAAATGATGGACTTAGTTCTTTCTTTTTTTTTTGCATAGTGCAGACCTCAAATTTACATATGTTAAGGCCTAAAACTGCACCGTTTGTTCATTTCCACCAGGATTTGACGTTCCCTGAGAACTTTTGGGACTAAATGGGGCGGGGGAATGCTGAACTTAGTCATTTTTTTTTTTTGCCTCATTCACTGTGCACTCACGGGGGACCATGCATGCTTCACTTTTTTTTAACCAATAAATATTAAAACAATATAAATTAGTACTTTTGTTAAGGAAATGGTTACTGGTTGTTATAGTGGTTATATGAGAAAGCTTTAAATAACTAAGAAAATTATCAGAAATTTAAGAAAAGCCAAAAACTATAATGATTTTTCTTCTTAAAAATAAATAAAAAATTTATTTTTAAGAATATCAAAATATTAGAATATCTGCATCTTATTTCGCTTGCAGGTTTGTTATTACTCGATTGATTATCTCCTGTGTACTGTATATTTTCTCAATATTATTTTTGTTGGAATTAATAATTCTGTCTTATTTTACCTAATTTGATTGTCGCCCTTGACGAGAAATCTTCAATCATTTATTTCTTGATCAGTAATGGAAATGTTCACCGGCTTTAAAATGCTTTTTACTTTAATTTTCAAACTATTACCTTTATGAAACCTTTTTCATAGCTTAAACGTTTTGCAATGCTTTAATCAATATGGTTTCTTTCAACTGGTTTGGCAGTTTCCTGCCCAAATTTCATCTGTACTTGACTCCTTATGCTTCACAATTTGTAATCTTTGATCGCCTATTTATGAAATAATACTTACACTTTTTAGGTATCCTTTCCAAACGATAACTCAGACGTGCCAATATTATTTATTTAAATATTTACTTTTGTTGATATTTTAACCCTAACCCTAACCTGCCCAAATTTCATCTTTTCCAAACGATAACTCAGACGCTTTTTTTTTTTTTTTTTTTTTTTTACATAGGCATCACCACTCATCAAGGCCAAGAGGCCACTCGAGGATAAGGGTTAAAGAGTGTACAGTAGAAATTGGACAATATAGTAACCGTTAGTAATGAAGATTCGGTAAATTTGTTAACTTATAGTGAATGGCTCATCAAAAACTTGTTTATGCTTGACTTGAAGACAACCATATTATAGTCAGCTGGAAAGCAGAAAAACGGAAAACAATTCCACAGGCGTGCAGTTCTAAGAAACAAGCTTTGCTCATGGAATCTACGTTTAGGTTTAGGCACAGATAAAGAGTAGCAGGGGGAACTAATGATAGTGTTTTCTGCTAGACTGGTGTTTCTTGTGAAAGTTTGGCGAGGGGGGACGATAGAATGGAGCTCAGCCGAGCACCTGCCATGAAAATAACGATAAAGCAGAGACAAACTCGCAACATGTCTTCTGTGAGAATGAGGTTGCAGGGAAGAGAAAAGGACATCCCCCACAAGGTTACAAAGTCTATTTTGAACTCTATCAAGGCAGACGTGCCAATATTATTTATCTAGATATTTACTTTTGTTGATATTTTATAAAAAAAAGAACAGATTTCAATTCCACTTACATTTATGTTTTTTTTTTTTTTTTTTTAAGAATAATTATAATATAAATAATAACCAAAAATAAGAAATAATTAAACGTTTGCATAAAGGATCACTCAGTGTTGGATTAGTATAGAGTTGGATCCTTGGGTTACTTAATAATTTTAAAGGCTTCACATAAAAAAGTCTGGTTTCAAGAATATGTTGGCAATTTATAAAAACGTCTTGGTCAAAACTTGGTTCATTTTTGAGCTTCATTCAAAACAGATATTTATCTTAAAGAAATAAATGTTCAAACTTTCTACCATATGAAGCTCCTTTTAAAGCGTTTTTTTTTTTTAATCATTTTTTGTTAGAGATTTAAAAACATCTCTCAAGGATGTCTTGGTTAAGACTGGGTTCATTTCTGAGATTTATTCAAAACAGACATTTATCTTAAAGAAATGAATGTTCAAACGTTCTACCATATAAAACTTTTCTTTTTTCAAATTTTTTTTCTTTTTTTTTTTTGTTAATCATTTTTCTGTCAGAGATTTCAAAAGTATTTCAAGGACTTGGTTCATTTTTGAGCTTCCTTCAAAACGGATATTTATCTTAAAGAAATAAATGGGCAAACTTTCAACCATATAAAGGTCCTTTTCAAGCGTTTTTGGTCCATTTCTTAGCTTTATTCAAAACGAACATTGCATCCCTCATTCATCTAAGCATCATGTTCTTCTTCAAAGAAGTGTGCTTATCCAGAAAAAATCTAAAAGACCAGATATCAATCACGATGAAGGCACAATTTTACTAACAGAAATAAGTAAAGTGGTAAAATAAAATAAATGAATGCTTGCTTGTTTGTTTGTTTGTTTGTTTGTTTGTTTGTTTGTCCCTTTAAGTTATGTTCACACCAAGCAAAGCATATTACCACTTGAACTTATGGGCTACAAATTGGGACCCTGTTTAGGGAAGATGAGTGAGATGTTGGTTTACATTACATTTAAACTTCTGCATGTCAGTATAGTTCAGAAAGCAGTTAACAGAGAGGGAATTCCAAAGAATAAGTATTATAATATAAGGCCTTCTGGTATCTAGGGACCTCTACAGTGAAAAAAAACGGGACCTCTATAGTGAAAAAAATTGTTGCTAATGGTTAGTTGGGATATGTATGTCGGGTGGTTACAGGTACGATGAGTTAATCAGAGCACGTTCGATTAAAACACTTGTAAAACAGGCATAGGGATGCAATATTGCGGCGATGTGACAGAGGTTGGAGTTTAATGAATTTAGAACTCAAAATATACGAAAGAGTATTTTTAATTTAGTATTAGTTGATTAAAAGGTTGATATATCGTAAAACAAAGTAACTAACCTCATTGATCCACAAAATATATCTTGGAATTGCAATTCAATCGTTTGTTCAACGTTTGTAAAAGACAGTCATTTCTGATAATCAATTGTAAGGAAGAAAAATGTTTAAAAATTTAATTATTTTTAAAATAATAAATATTCTTTGTCTTAGAAAACAAACAAGACAACAGATATAAGTTTATTAACAGTTCTATGAAAATAATGCCCATCGTATTTTAAATATAGAACCAACCCAAATAAGATAAATTAATAAGTACTAATAAACACTCGGAAAATAATATTGTGCTACATAGTTCAATACAAATAATAATATCACATTGTAAAATACATTCTCATTTACACTTTCAGTCCAGTATCTATTGGCAAACAATGTTCTTCTTTTCTTTTTGCCCTATTTCTTTTGAATGTTCCTTTTTTAAATAATTATTCTTTATTTTAATCGTCTACTAACTTATTGTTCAAATCAATAAAACGAATGTCACTTTTTGAAGTGCATTTATGTAACATTTATTTTAGTCGACAGGACAAAAGAATTTGATTTGGGAACGATTCATTTTAAAATTAGTCATGTCGAAATTCTTTTCCTTGGCGACATCAAATTAATCACCACTCACCATCATATCATCATTGATCACTCAGATCATATTTACTAATATAGGTGAAAGGTGATAACGTATGTACGAACATGATATTGTTTTAACATTTTTTTATATAGTAACTTATTAGTATTGTGATACCACCAAACACTCACGTTTGACAACTAACTTATACGTATTAAACAATTGTTTATTGGGTGTTCGGGAATATTCTATTTTCATTCTAAGGAAATTCAGCATTATGATGTCGGAGCGTTTTGGAATATTCCATTTTCTTTCTAAGGGATATCAGGATGATAATGGTCGAAACGAATAAGCGTATTAATATATAAACTAGCAGGGCCTGCGAAAATTCTACAGAACAGAAATATATTTAATCAACAAATATGTTTTGATAAAGCTTATATTTTTCTGGACATCTCCCCCCCCCCCCCGCAATTAGTTTTTTGGGGGGATAGTAAAAATCAATAACATGTAGCAAATATGAGTTTATTAATATTTCTATAAAAACAAATAGTGTCTATTGTATTTTAAATATAGAACTGACCCAAATAAGATAAATTAATAAATACGAATAAATACTCAGAAAATAATATTGTGCTACATAGTTCAATACAAATAAAATTATATTGTATAGAGAATGTTTAAGTTATTCCTTCAGTCCAGTATCTCTTGGCATACTATATTCTATTTTTTGCCCTCTTTCTTTTGAATGTTCCCTTATGTAACGTTTTACTGACCTCTTTCTTTGGTGAAGAACTGCTGCACGTCAAAATTACTACAAATTCCTTTCTCACAGCATTACAACAATGATCATATATTACAATTATATTCGAAAACGAGGCTATATCAAAAAGAGGTAACTTATTTTCTTATCCAGTGTTGACAGATTGTCTTTTTTAAAGCTAAATTTCGCAAATTTGGCATTTTTGAAGCAGTTTGGCCTTCAAAAATGGTATTTTACATTATTTCAAAGCGTAACGTACAGACTAACTAACAAACAGAATATTATATGGATTAAATATAAATAAGGGTTTTGGATTGGACTTTTTAAAGTCAGATTTCGTGAATTTGGATTTTTTTAAAAGCAGTTTGGCATTTTGATATAAAGATGTTACACATAATTTCACTTTTATTTAATTTTATATGGCACCGAGCAACGCTGGGTCCACCTGCTAGCTTTGAACGAGAAAGTGTTCACTACTTGCAATAAAGAATGAAGTTGTATGTGTGTACGTTTGTATGTTCATCTAAAAGTAAAAAAAAATTTACAAAACAAACGAAGGACGATAAGAGGGAGGAGAGAGAACAGAAGATACAGAGATGGATGGAGAGAGAGAGGCAGACAGAGAGGGAAATATAGAAATTTTAATCTAAAAATGTTACACATAATTACATTTCTATTTAATTTTATATGCCCCCCCCCGAGCCACGCAGGGTAGCCCTGCTAGTCTATTATATAAAGGCCAGTTGTCTGTATGTTTGTATGTCCAGATAAGACTAGAAAACGTCAAAACAAATACCTACAAAGTCAGTATATCCTTGATCGCGTTGTTCTGGATTAATAATACCTAAACTTTAGAAAAAAATATCCATTTTTTTTTTACCATAAATTAGCGCAAATTCTGTTAGGAGTTTTTTTGTTTTTTTTTAGTCAGTTTATGATACTACCTAGAGGAAAGTAACTCTAAGTTTTTACAAAGAGTCATTTCCTGACATTTCCTGACACTCTTAAGATATCTGTGCATTTTGAAAACAAATATCTTTTTAATATTTTAAAAACTGAACTATGATTTTTTTTAAATAAAATATAAAACTACACAGAAACTTAAAGACATTTTAAGAAAAAGAAATTGAGCTACTAAAAACATTAAAGTTTTTTAAGTAAAAAATTGAACCGTAAAAAATAGATTGGGAAATTATAATACAGTGGGAAAAAAAGTGAGAAATACAGTAGGATGAAGTAAGAATATTCACTTTGTAGTAAGTGAACTGGAGTCACTTTCTTAGTTTAAAAGTTCATGATATCGTTTTTTATTGACAAAGTTCAAAACAGACTTCATAACCCAGTGGGTGATGCCATTTCTCTTCCCTGCAACCTCTCTCCCACAGAAGAGACGTTGCGAGCCTGTCTCTGTTTTATCGTTATTTTCATGACAAGTGCTCGTCTGAGCTCCAATCAATTGTCCCCCCATTGCCAAACTTTAAAAAAAAAGACACTCATCGAGCTCCAAACACTATCAACAATCCCCCCCACTCTCTATATGTGCCTAAATCTAAACGCAAATTCCATGAATAAAGTTTCTTTCCTAGAACTGCCCGCCTATGGGACTCTGTTCTGCTGGCCTGCTTTCCAGCTGACTACAATATAATAATTTTCAATCCAATGTAAAGTTTTTGTTGAACGGTCCCCTTAAATAATAAAATTCTAACCAATTTTCACCACTAACAATTCACTATGCTGTTGTCTTTGTGACCACTTACACTCATTAACCCTTATCCTTGAATGGCCCTGGGCCTTGATAAGTGGTGATTCCTTTGAAAAAAAAAAAGGAGGAATTATAAAAGGATATATGGTTTTCCTATGCACATGCATGCATAGTGTGCCGAATGATACCGAGTTAAACCTTGCAGCAAACATGTTCTTTATAGCTCAGGCATTAACATCAAAGGAAAAAGTAAATCGTAAGCTAAACGTTTTGGTTTCGATTTTCAATGGTGGCGATGAGTCATTTTTTTTTTTTTTTTTTTTTTTTTAAATCATTACTATATATTAGGTCCATATAATAATAAATAGGAAAACTGCGTTAATCAAAATATCATATTTAGACGTATTTTACGACTGGGCAATGCTGAGCGGCCTACTAGTAAGGAATAAAATTAAGGTGTATGTAAAGAAGACAAAATAGGGGTGTGAATTATGGTCTATATTGAAATATAGAAATAAAGACAGAAAGATGGATGGGGCTAAGAAGCCAGAGACACAGATAATAAAATATTGTCAAGGAAGATATATGTATGTGTGTGTGATAGCCATCAACATCATAAATGCCTTAAACATTCTGCTGTATATTGTGTATATTATGTATATTATGTATATTGTGTATATTATGTTAATTAGCAGAGGTATGTCCGGTTAACAATTTTTTTGAATATCTATGCACTTGTGTGTGTGTGTGTGTGTCAGTGTGTGTGTCAGTGTGTGTCAGTGAGTATTATGAAAGTTTTACCACTAATTGACTTTTTCCATTGTATATTTATTCAAACAAGATGATTTCAGAAAAGTTTGGCAGTTCTTTGCAGATAACTTTTCACTTGGACTTTGCCAAGTCTGATACAAGGCCACTGTTTTTGGAAGGTTCAATAAAAATCACTATGCCACTTCATTTTTCCCCTCCTTGTCTAAAAGATGGATTTCTTTAAGTTTGATGTTTGGTCAAAAAGCAAAAGTGTTCTCCTCCCACTTCTTCGTATCAAGCCCTGTTCCCACTACCAATGAACATACGACTAAAAAGGAACAGACGAACAGTGCTAGCATTTTAAGATTAGAACGCTGCTGGTTGACAATGTTTCCCATATTATGTGTCGGAATTTTTCAGATGAGGATTCATTATTCATATTGTTTGGATTTTTCGGATTACTGGTTTCATCTTAAGTGTTATCTGCACAATGCTTCTATCAATGTAATGATACCACCAAACACTCACGTTTAACAACTAACTTATACCTATTAAACAATTGTTTATTGGGTGTTCGGGAATATTCTATTTTCATTCTAAGGAAATTCAGTATTATGATGTCGGAGCGATTTGGAATATTCCATTTTCTTTCTAAGGGATATCAGGATGATAATGGTTGAAGCGAATAAGCATATTAATATACAGACTAGCAGTGCCTGTGAAAATTCTACAGAACAGGAAATATATTTAATCAGCAAATATGTTTTGATAAAGCTTATATTTTTCTGGACAGCCCCCCCCCCAATTAATTTTTTGGGGGATAGTAAAAATCAATAACCTCCGACTTGCTGCAAGAGTATTTTGTCGAATGCGAAATCTGTATGAAGTTTTGAATGGAACCCTTTATTTAATCCATGAAGATAGCGTGCTCTTGTTCCGTCAGCCGTGACAAAGTAATTTGCAATTGTATTTTGGAGTGTCACCTGTACTAAGAATTGAGTCTTCAACCTCCAGAAGAGTGTAATTTACAACTGAATTTTGCCAAGTACTTTATCCATCACGCCTTGGGTCCTTCCTCAAAAAAATACAATCGCAAATTACTTCAGACTCTAACCCAGTCATGGCTGACGCAACGAGATCATGTTACTCCTGTGGATTAAATAAAAGGCTCCATTCAAAATTTCGTGCAGATTTCAGAGTTTGACAGAAAGATTCCCGAGCTATACAGGATACACCGGAAAAAGGTCGAAGGTTAAATCGACTAAAACGTTGTGGAAATGACACTTAAGATGAGTACAATAGTCTGGAGAATCCAAATGATACCAACATATTTTACAATTTTTTTTTACCAATAATAAAACGTATATGTTGTCATAACTATTGCAAATATGAGCGATAACAAATTTCTGTGTAGATGTTTGAATTGCTGTCGTTTGTTATTGACATTTTTATTGACATCAATTTACTTGATGCATTTGATCGCATTGTTTTAAATGTTAACATTTACATATTACAGCGAATACTAAACGCATGTGTTTGATGATAGAAATATATAGGAATAATACTTTGGAACCATAACAGCAATAACGTCGATAATCATTAACAATACGGATTGATACGATCATGAATATTATTTATATCATATAATTGTTAGATAATTTCATACGAGAAGGTGCATTGAGAAGTTGTCAAAACGACTGACACGTCTTTTAATCTTTCTTATTACGTAACATAAAACGCCAAATTGTTTGCGTTATTTACATTCCAACAAATTCCAGTCATTTTTTTTTTTTTAATTCGAATCATTGGTGCAAATAACCATTACTTTTTGATTGTTATTAAGATATCACATTCTTTGAATTATTTTCATTCAACTTGGACATTTTTTTCCTTTATAAAAAAAAAAAAACACTTTTGCCGCTTTTTACAATCGCACCGCCATAAAACAGTCGCCATTTTTTTTTAATAGAGGGTGACCCATCCCAAAATGCCACCCATGAAAGTATTAATAAAATTCACAATCTTTTCTCCAATCCAACCATGTTTGGTACACATAAACGCGGATCTATGCCTGACTTGTCGACCAACTAACATATTTAAATGGTCATATTGTGAATATCCAACAGTCTTTGCTTTATCACTGTTCAGTAATATGAAGGTAAATTTTGATTATCATCCCATCAGTAGGTCTGATCCTGAATCTGTTTTATAATTACCCAACTATAATCCCCCCGATATTATATCTGTGGTGTTGTCTCAAAGATAAGTTCAATCAAATCAATAACCAGACCTGAACTGGAGAGGGTCATCACAGCTGAAATCACGGCAATACCAAGAGAGGAATGTGTTAGAGTTAGCTCACTGGTTAAACAATGTTGAACCTGGCCAGTACCAGATGGGTGACTATTTGGGAATATTAGATGTTGTGCATATTTAAGTTAAGAATGTTGGGTCTTGGAGAAAGTCGACAAGAGGAAAATTGCTGCTTTAGAATTGTGGTGCTACTGTAGATTTCGTGTAAGCTGGGTGGACAAAGGTACAAACGAATGGGTTCTGAAGAAGATTGAACGATGCCGAAGGCAGCTGGACAACATCAATGACAGGAAATGGCGATATGTGGGACATGTGGCCAGAGCAGATGGCTTAAAAGATCTACTCTTTTGTACAACCCCTGGCAAAAGAGGACATGGAAGACCAAAAACAAGAATGTCAGACAACATGAAGGACATCGCGGACATTAGCATGGCTTAGTTGCTCAGAATGGTGCAGAACCAAAGTCAATCGTGATGATTCCTGAAGAGTGTCAAGGCTGGTCAGTCATGGCCATTCCGTCAAAGAGAGAAAGAAGAGCGACACCAGGAAGCTGAATGCTACTACCTTGCAAATTTCCCTTAGACAAAGTGTAGCACCTGTTTGCTTGCCTCTGATAATCCAGAGGGTTACCATACGGCATGCATATGGAGTTCGTCCGCAGTGGTAAAGGCAATTAATCTGGAAGAAGGATCCTTTCATGACCCCCCCCCAAAAAAAAAAACCTAAATAGTGAGACAATCTTCTAGTGATGGTATCACAAGCAAGACATCCGCATCCAATTTGTCATAAGCTGGAAAACAGTAAAGCTTATAAAACTATTAGTAAAATGCTCATGCCAGTGCACAATATCCTCAACTGTCTACGGTCTCTCTGTACAGGGATTTGTCAAGACAACCTGGCATATGGATACTTTGCCCGACAAATAAACCCTGACCAATTATTTTAAATTCACTTTGTATTCACAGTCCAAATTAGATCTCCTCAGTATGGCTAACCCACAGTGGCTTTTAAAAATAATAGTACACCTTCTCCAAGTGATATTAGCTCAAGTAACAATACGAAGCTGGATACTCCACCAGAGTAGATGAATTCTTATTTTGAAATCCAGTAAGACCAAGAGACCAAAACGAAAGGTGTACTATAACATATTTAAATGGTCAATTGGGGAAGATAAAAATCATGTTCTCAACTTCTTTATTAACTTAATGTTTAAGAAATAAAGAACTTTAATAGAACATTCGAATACCTATTTCATGAATAGTTCAAGTGTTAGTCCCCAAAAAGGGGCCTTTAGATTTCTGAGAACTTTAATTGAAGGAAAAAAAACAAAAGAGTCTTACTAGAGATGGCAAAACATAAAATAATCCACTTGTGCTTATCATTGAATGGTGATAAAACAAAGACTGTTGGACATTTGCAATTGAAACTTGGTGAGCAAGTCAGGTATAAACTGAAGTTTATTTTTTACCAAATATGGTTGAATTGCAATAAAGATTGTAAATTTTATTAATGATTTTATCAGCAGTAATTTTTTTTTATGTTGGAAGGGGGAATCCATTCAGTAAACTTTTTTGTGTGGGCATTCAAACACTTCAGACATTGGATTTTTCTTTCTCTCAGCATCAAAGGCTAAACCAGGGGTTCTCAACCGGGGTCCACATGGACCCTAGGGTTCCATGAAATATTTCTGGGGGTCCAAAGGCAAAACATAACAAAATTATCATAATTATTATAGTTGTTGTAGAATACTTTATTTGCATTAAATTAGTTTTCGTTTAAAAATAAAGCTTAATTATATAATATTTCTTTGATTATTAAAGCCTCAAAATTTATATTAGTGAAAAATAGAAGTTGTCTTATGACCAATAGTTATGAAGGGGTCCACCAAGATAAAAAGAAGGGAAAAGGGGTCCATGAGTAAAAAAAAGGTTGAGAACCACTGCCCTAAATAAATGAATTGGGTGACCTGTTTGATGGGTTGACTGCGAATAGTCATATTTAGGTTAAACTGTGATTTAGCTGTAGACATACATTCTGTTTTTTCTAGGTTTATTTCTAATCCTATATCTTATGACCAATAGTTATGAAGGGGTCCACCAAGATAAAAAGAAGGGAAAAGGGGTCCATGAGTAAAAAAAAGGTTGAGAACCACTGGTCTAGAGATTTATAAAGAATCGGAATCAGGAAAAAAATTGACAACTCTATAGTTAAATGTCTAGAGCAGTGGTTCACAAACGGGGTCCACATGGACCCTAAGGGTCCATGGAATATTTCTGGGGGTCCACAGGCAAAACATAACAAAATTATCATAATTATTATAGTTGTTGTAGAATACTTTATTTGCATTAAATTAGTTTTCATTTAAAAATAAAGCTTAATTATATAATATTTCTTTGATCATTAAAGCCTCAAAATTTATATTAGCGAAAAATAGAAGATTGTCTTATGACCAATAGTTATGAAGGAGTCCACGAAGATAAAAAGAAGGGAAAAGGGGTTCATGAGTAAAAAAAAGGTTGAGAACCACTGGTCTAGACCATTTTTTAAATTACCTCTTCCTTATTGGCTATAACATGTTGCTGGTCCTACGAGGTCTACTCTCCCAGGCTTTGCCTTCTCTCTTTGAGAAGGGTTTACTGTGTTGCTAATCACCTGAAGCGCCTTTACCAGAGAATGTTGACAGGGCTGCACCAGCATCTTTATGCAGACCAGAGTGCTTCTCCTCTTGGACGCTGGCTCTACAATTCCACTTTCCGACCCTTGTGTCACATCTTCCTGCCGTGGGAAGGAGATAAATACGTTCAGATGCAAACCCCTAAATTCTCAACACATTTCGATTACAAATAAGCACTTTTAAAAATTTATATGACTTAAATTTTTACTTAATACATGATAGCAACAAAATTTCCATGAACAGAGTTTGCTTTTTTTCACATCTGTGGAACACATTGCCACAAGACTGCTTTTCTGAAACTACAACATGGTCGTTGTTTACATCAATATAAGACCAAAGTAGCACAAAATATTGTGTCATTATCAAAGTAGAGTCTTTTCTACCTGCGATTTCTCTACCATGTTGCACGACAGGGAAATGTGAGCCCCAAATACTTCTGACCTACAACGGCTTCGGCATAAATATCATACCATGATCAGATGAATATGCAACTACAAACTGGAAGAACACATCCCATCAGTTGTGTCGTATTAGAATCAAAGTTAAGCAATGTTGAGCCTAATCAGTATTAGCTGGGTGACCATTTGGAAATACCAGGTGCTGTATGTAGGAGGATGTAGAAACCTTGTAAAAACTGACCCCCCCCCAAAAAAAAAAATAATGTTGTCATCTCCTCTGATGGGAATATACAAGCGACTGGGGACCGCTTGTGAATTTAATATTCCTGTGTAACTTCCTCCTTTGGAGGAAACCGGTTCAACCCACCTTTCAGTTCGATTCAGAGTAGAGTCTTTTTATTTTTATTTTTTTCATTTGTGATCACTGTGCCATGTTGCACGACAGGGATACCAGAACTCCAAATACTTCTGATCGTCAACGCATTTCAGCAGAAAGATTGTGCCAAGATCAGGTGAATATATGGCATAATCACGTTGACACATTGGTTCCTCTCAGACCACCAAAGTTAAGCAACGCTGAGCCTGGTCATTACTAAAATGGGTGACCAATTTGGGAATTCCAGGTGTTGTATGTAGGAGGACGTCGACACCTCCCTGCAAGAGTTGCAAAAACCTAACAGGGATTTACATGCTTGTGAATTTCATACTCCCATGGAATTTACTCCTTCGAAGGAAGTCGGTTAAACTGAAATAGGATTAGTGCCGTTTCACACACACACACACACACACACACAGAGGTTAATATGCATCTTCAATCTAGAAGAAATCCCATTAGTTGTGACTTATTAAAATTGTGGTATTGGTAAAATTATGAATGATTACTCGGCATCTCAGACAGCTTGGTCAAGTGCAGCATCAACTCCATAATGTATACGGATGTCCTCGGCTGTAGAGTACAATAAACCAAGACATGTGGTTCGAGTAAGCAAGGAGCCATATTACTGCATGCAACGTTAATATTTATGTTAACCCTTTGGATACATTCTAGATGGAGGAAGATATGGTTGGAGTTCATAAAAAAGCAATATAACTAAATGTAACCTGGCTAATTCTAATCCTTTTAGACCAGACTACGTGGAGAGTTGGCATGAGACGTTACGTATTATTGCCCACCTCAAATGTCCTGTGGGCATTTACAGCATTCTAAATAACAAACGTGTATGAAGAAGAAATATCTAGATATTTATTAGCTGATAATTTTCGTTTTGTTTTTTTTTAAATTAAAATTCAATGTTATCTTTAAAATTCGGTAATTTATAAACATAGAAACAATTGTTATTTTCAAACTTTTTTTTATTCGTCTGTATAATTATTTCCATTGTTAATCTATATATCTATAAAAGTGAGAATGCGTGTGAGGATACTTCTCAACCTATATACTCAACAAATTTTTGATCTACACACTTAAAATTTGCTATATAGGGTATTCAGACACGTGGAAAACTTATTAATCGGTTTTCATCCAGAAAAAGGGCTGCTAAGGGGTCAAATTTGAAAAATTGGTACTTGGCGGGGGGGGGGCGGGCATGGGATTTTTATCTGTCAACTGTTTCTCAAATGCGCATGCATGAACCATTCACATGACAGATTACTTATGTTAAGAACAAGTAGGTTTGAAAACACGTTTTAAAGATCATGTCAAGCCAGCCTAATGCTTATAGTACTTGACTCACTATCTCTTGGTTTTGGTTTCGATCTCAGCTCGAGTATTTTTTTTTTTTTTTTTGTTTTTTTACAAGAAGTGAACTGCTTAGAAAAAAAAATATAATACATGCATGCAAATATCTCAGTTTTTGTACGAATTGAAATATAATATTTATGCGGGTTTTATGACCGGGCAACGCTGGGAGATCTGTTAGTTTTAAAATAAATTATTCAGACCTGATACAATGATGTGAAGGAAGAAGGAGAGAGAAGCAATATTAGAAGTAGTGTTCCCAATATTGGGTTAAACAGGGGTTAACTCCTTTCTCTTGACTACTCCACTTGCTCTTGATCCACAACTCTACAAGAAAGACTTTTATTTTTATTTTACTTCAGTCAGAAGTTCTCAGAAATCAAGGGGCCCACAACCTGGGGCTAACCCTTGAACTCTATATGAGATACATAGATATTCGAATGTTCCACTTAAGTTCTTTATTTCTCAAACACTGAGTTATTAAAGAAATTGAGAACATAATCTTCCTCTCCCCCAATTAACCATTTTCATATATTGTATTATATCTTTTATTTTGGTCTCTTGGTCTTACTGAATTCCAGGACAAGAATTTATCTAGTCTGGTGGAGTATCCAGTTTCGTGCTGTTACTTGAGGTAACATTACTTAGAGAAGGTGCACTATTCCTTGGAAAAGCTAATATGGATTAGCCATAGTGAAGAGATCTTATTTAGGCAGCGAATACTATGTGATTTTGAATGTTTGGTCAGGGTTTACTTCTATGGAAAAAGTATCCTCATGCCAGGTTTTTCTGACAAACCCCTGTACAGAGAGACCTTAGGCACTCGAGGATAGTGTCTAGTAGGCATTCAAGTTCTAGTTCGTAAAAAAAGTTTCTTGACAAAATGTTTAGAGTAATAGAAAAAGTAAATAGTTAGTTCAACCGTCCCCCATTATCTAAAATAAATTCGGAAAGAAATCCTTCATTATTTTTTAAATTAAAAAAAAAAAAACTATCCAGTTTGAGACATTTTCATTTTTTTTTTCTTTTTTTTTTTAAATTTCAAATTTCACCAATTAAGACATTTCATATAAATATTTATATTAGTGAAAACATTGGTGAAGCATAATTTCTTTTTCCTGTCATTTTTTATAGTGGGTGTGCACTAAACATTCAGTATAAATACATTTTTTGTGTGTGTGTTTTTGGAATGATTTGAGCAAGGATTGAACCCTAGTCTTCCAATCTATTAGTGAACATTCAACCAGGATATTAAAAAGGTCTGTATTGGAGTCTGAAAGTCCCATAATCTTCCGAGGTCGTCGAAGTTGCTGTATTATTATAATTTTTTTTTTTTTTTTTTGCAACGTGTTTTTGGCAAGAATTACCTGGTAGTGCCCAATCCTCTCCAAGCTTCAAAGAACACACAGCACTTGGCATTACCAAATGGTCACCCATTTTAGTACTGGCCAGGCTCAACGTTGCTTAACTCTAGTGATCTCGCAGAAACTGTCGTATGAACGTGATTTTCCCATATATCGTATTGGAGCCCTCACCTTCAAAATTAAATTATTCAAAAATAATAAGACGCTTTTTTTATGACAGTATGATTGTCAAACGGCGGCAAGCTTTCTTCTATCTCATTTCATGATGAAATTTATCATTGATTATTATCATTATAGAAATAGTTATTATCACGAAGTGCTCATCACATTTATACGTCATCACATTTAGTTACATACGTCATCACATTTAGTTACATACGTCATCACGTTTAGTTATATCTTACATTTGGGTTCAATCGAGAATATTGAGCATTTAAATATAATATACATTTTTGTTTTTTAAATATAAACACAACTGAATGTCAAGAACAAAAACAAAAAAAAAATAGTAGTGAAAAAACAAGAACAGATAGACAACTGATAACTGTTACCAAACGCAAGAAAATTTACTTTACTAGTTACCTGCATAATTTTCCCGTGTGTTTACCGATTATGAAATTTATTATCTATGAATTTGTTAGCAACACTTCTATTTAGCAAAGCCAGCATGCTTTCCAACATGGCTGACAATTTTGCCGGAACTTTGTCAGCAAATCTGAGGTTTAAAAGATAGTAATTAAAATAAGCTAACCTTAATCTGATTAGCAAACACCATCGGACTTAAGTTAAGGTCCTCATTAACCCTTTTAAAAAGCTTTTTCTTTTTTTAAGTCTGATATTCACAACCTCGTCCCGAAAAAATTATCGGCCATGTTAGAAAACAGGCTAGCTTGGCTAAGTACAAGTAATGAGAACAAATTCATAAATAATAAATCTTACAATCAGTAAACGCATGTGAAAATTATACAGGTAAGTCAAAAAGTAAACTTTCTTGCGTTTGTTAAGTTATTTGCTATCTACTTGTTTTGTTCTCACCTTCTTTTTTTTTCTTGTTAAATATACTGCATAATCACCAAAAATCATTTTAGTTTTATTTTTTCAATTGTGAAGAAAATCTATTTATCTCTATATACATATTTATTCGGCATAAAGTGAAAATCTCCACCTTTATACTAAGAATTCGGCCTGGCGAAGTGCAGCTGATGCCCAGCTAGTACTGAAACATGTCTGCAAATATGTAGCTAAAATATTTGTATAAATAAAAAGGTTTGATGATGATACATCCAAAAGCATAGGTGAAAAAAATTCCAAATAAAACGTCTTTGGTTTACATATGTGTCAGGCAAAAATAAGAATCTTACCATTAAAATTAGACAAAACTTTATAGAGCAAAATTTTAAGTGAGAGTAAAAAATCGATTTTATCGTATTTTGTGTGTCTCCATTGGTCCAACTGAGAAGAGTTACCTAAAAGAAGGGAGGTAAATCTCTTAAGCTATAATACTCCCAGGTAACATGAAAGCCCTCTGCTTTCTCTATGTTGAGAATGGTTTCCCAAATAGAAAGCCACTCTTAACACAGGGAAAGGAGTGGGCGAAATGACGGACTGATTCATCTCCCCTGTTTTACATAAATCTTCAAATTTATTTGTTTTCTATGTAAAGGATACGACAAAACCGAATTTTACTTTTAATTGAAATGAAACTCGATAATTTTTCCTGGTTTTTGGCGAGGATAACTATTTTTGTCTTTTATGTAACTGTATCAAAGAGTTTGTATTTGGAAGTGCGATTTTCATCTAGGCTTTTAGATGTATAATCATCACATATTTTTTTATGCCGAACAAATATATAACTCTCTTTTTATTGAACGCTATTATATAAAAAAACAGTAAGGATTCGCTGGATTAACTCACCGGAACTATTATTCTATATGTACATAGTTTTATGGCAGATATAAGGTATTTTTAGACAACCGACCAGACCGCTCAATTACTGATGCAGGAGTGTAAATAATTGTTATCTTAAATTAAAAAAAAAAAAAAAAAATTTTTTAAATAATGAAAAAAAGAAAGAAACGGTTTTACGGATCATCATAAACCCGGCTTTCCCAGTCTTCATTTCTAACTGATGAGAGAAGATTATAACAGGCTCTGTCTGTTAGATCAAAGTCTGTGGTGATTCGTTAAACCCGGGATATTAAGTAACTGAAAAAAAAAAAATAATAATAAATATATATATATATATATATATATATATATATATATATATATATATATATATATATGCAGATTGTTCATTAGATCACATTTATCTTTTTTGTCTTCATGGAGGTCGCTGAGAGAGTGTTATACCTTCCACAATTAAAAAATATTTACCTCTAAGTTTAGTGATATTTAAAGTTTAAATGATTTTGCTAAAAACGCCATTAGAGGGGTTCGTTCAAATATTGATAATTTAATGGGGTTTCATGCCATTAAATAAAAAAGTATTTCTAATTCATAACTTTAATTTGGTGAGCTCTACTTCTAGGCATATTATTTATTTATTTATTTTTGTCATACTTTTGATTGCATTGAAATCTGTTAAGGCTTGACCTTTTCACCTTTTGCACTTTTTAAAGGGGATTCTTAAAGGATGGTGAACCCGTATGGGATTAAAAAAATTTTTTTTTTTTTTTCTAATTTTAATCAGATTAGTAAAATAAGTAACAAACAAAAAATGTTTCTGAATTTTTGAAAACACGAGGATTGATAATTCGCATTATTTGGACTAGTGTTTTCAGTTTATGATATTTGCACAACGTTTCGGTCGATGTAAACTCCGACCTTCTTCAGGTGTATCTTGTCGAAATGGAGAATCTTTCTGTTGAAATCTCTAATCTGTACAGATTTCGGACAGAACCCTTTATTTAATCAATGAGGGCAGCATGTTCTCGTCCCGTCAGTCATGAGTGAGTATCAGTCTTCAGTAATTTGCAATTGTATTCTTATTATCGCCTGCACTAACGACTGAACCCTCAATTTGCAGAAGAGTGTCACTTACAGCTGAACTTTATAGAGTACTTTATCCGTTACGCCACAGGTCCTAGCACTTGAATTTCTGCCCAGATTCCCAAGTTGGACAGAAAGATTCCCGAGTTAAACAAAATACACTTGAATAAGGTTGGAATTACATCAACAGAAACGTTGTGGGAATAACATTCAATATGAGAACATTAGCCCCCCCCCCAAAAAAAATGCAAATAACTCAGAAAAATTATATGGATCCTAAAACAAAGTAAATTTCGCCCCCCCCCCCTCCACAATTATAAATTTACTGAATCCATAACTTCAGAAGTGTAATTTGTTATTTTCACACATTTTTTTACAACAGTAATATGTTTTTGATTACTTTTTAAGTATTTGGTCCGGTCTGGTCTGGTTTCTATGGCCTCATTATTATGCACCCATCGAGCGATGGGTAATTCAGCTAGGTTTTATATAAAAGCATTATCAGTGTGTTATTCAAAATAATATCAAAGCTATGTCTTTGCTTTATTCTAAAAAATACCTTGACTTTATTCTTTTTGTTAGTACGTTCATCTCACCATTTAGATGTTTGGTAAAAAAAAAAAAAAAAAAAAAATCAGCGCTTCTTTTTTGGTTGGGGTGCGGGCAGAGGCGTTTGTAAGAGAGGCACTTGTAGGATCTTGACGGGCTTTAGTGGAGGCGGGCTGGGTGGGCAAGTGATCATCTTACGGGGCGGCGGCAGTCGCATGTCAGTCCACTGAGTGCAGTCAGGTATGTGCCCAATGTTGGGCGTCTTCAGACATTTGGGAGTTACGTTTTTAACTTCGGGACAAAGCAACCGTTGCTGCATGCTTTTAGTGAGTGTCTTCCTGCGATGGTCTCGCTCCGCCATGGCAGCAGCAGACTTAGTCTTGCAAGTTTCAATCGGAAAACAATCTGAAAGAAGAAAAAAAAAAAAGGGAAAATAATTAAAATGTAGAAAACAATTATCTACACAGTTTGAATTTACTGGTAAACTTCGATAACACAGGCAAATAATAATCTATCTATATTGCGTTTTTCTTACTCTCTCTCTGTCTGTTCCACTTTTTCTCGAAACTACATCGCCGATCTGGCTGAAATTTTGTATGGATCTTTGTTATTATAAAGTGCAGCGAACTAAGTATTGGGGTACTCGTTTGATGCACTGTTAGGAATTGATAGGGATTAGTCACCACAATGCCATATTTACTATATTAGTTTTCTTGCAAACTACTGAGCCGATCTGGCTGAAATTTTGTATGGACTTTGTTATGAGAAGGTGCAGCGAACTAAGTATTAAGGTCTCCGTTCAATACACAGCGATTAGTAAAGATAAGTATTTAAAGCAAAAATATGCACAAATTTAATCATATTCAACCATCAATTTGACATAGCGTGTTCATTGTAAGTCAACAGGCTATAACTTTTGCCAGTTTTAAACATGCAAACAATTTAGCAGAATAATATTATCATGAACATTAAAAAAAAATTAGATCCTCCAATCAACAAAGATGATGTTGTTAAAGTAAAAAAAAAAAAAATCGAATTTTACCTATTTGAGAAGAAACACTCTTGTAATGTTATAACCCTTTAGGCTGTGATCATAGCGTAGTATCTGTTAACTGTGGCAAGCGGGGTCAATGGTCAAAACATTATTATTATTGTTATTGTATTCTTGTTAATTGATTTGAGCGGCGGATGGTCGCTGGATCAGGTATTATGATTAGAAGAATAAACAATTAAATTGAAGAAGAAATGATTGACGTGTAAATCGCAAAAAGAATGTGAAAATATAAAATATATGTAAACATTATTTTGGGGTTTTGAATAAACAAATAACTAGTTGTGGATTAGGTTGGTCTGAGACACGTAATTAGGTGACGTAAGAGAACACGTGAGGTAGTTAGTTTTGGAGAGATTCAGAGAGTTGAGGATTGACCACCAAAGCGGACAGACGTCTATTTAGGGGTGGACAGACAGCTAGGGAGCGAGCTGTAAGAATAGAAATGTAGACAAACTGCAGATCCTGTGAAAACAATTTGAGACAACAGTTATAAATTTATGTTATAAAAATATAAAGAGTTGTTTTAATGGTTTCACAAATAAGAACAGATGTCTCAATTGGTTGGTACTGATCGCTTCATGGTTCGTCACGGAGCAGCGGGAAGATACAGAAGAATTCTTCAAGAAAAAGGTATGAAGCATATATTCTTCTTCTTACATATGAACTGTAAAAATATCCCATGCGATAAGTCTCATACAACATGACTCGGTTTACACGTCAATATCATGTCACCTGGCTAAACAACATACATACAATTTATACGTTTATTATCTGTCTGTTAAAAGAACAATATCTTACATCCACTAGATAATATATGACACGTTTTAATATATCATCTCCTCCAATATAAACCAATATACAACACTCTCCCAGAACAGGTAAAATAAATTACACAAACAGAGCAATAAAATACGCATCAAGTGTACTGGAAAACCAAATCACAACGCAATATTATAAAAATAAACAAATATTTTTGCTTGAAATTTATAATTTAAATATATTTCGGAGTTAAGCTCCATCCTCAGTATGTTGTTTTATTCCTTTTTTTTCTTCTTCTTTCTTGCCATATTGTAAAGTTGGAGAAAGAAAAGTTTGTTTGTAAAAATCCGCGTGTTATCTCTCAGCGGTTGTATTTTGAAATGTTGGAACGTGGCGTTGGCTACACGAGATTAACGTCAAGGGTGTGATATTATTATTATTATTATTCAAATTAACGCTTCTATAACAGAACTCACACCCTTGACGACAAACAGAACAGTTTTACACCACTTTTAATAAGCCTTATGAATAAAGATATGATACTGAACCTTATGTCTAGAATCCTTATTTCAATTTTGCTCACAATTCGCTACATGATTTTGATTCGTTAAAATGTCTAAAATTTAAAGCTTTAGCTTAAAGGAGTATTTAAAAGGAATTTAAATTCAAGGAATTTTATTTTATTGGTGTCTATCGACTCGGGATAAAATTAAATGTAAATCTAAAACATTTGAATTTTCAAGTTGTAAATTGTGTCCATATAATGTTCCCTAAAAAACCTTTAAAATACTTCAAAGGAATCGCAATATCGAGAATATTTATTAATTGATGTTCTGATATCGATTGTCAAAATTTAAAAGAAATCGAAGATGTCTGAATTTTCACACAGAGCTATCATCCCTTTTTCATCCTTTGCTTAAAAATAAACTAAAGTAAATATAGCCTACATTTTCACTTCTTCAGTTTGGCATCTGTGTTCCAAAATTCATAATGATCGGTGTATCCGTTAGAATTAATTCTGTACATACAAATATATCTAATATTATATGTACAGCATACTCACGTTGACACACCAGTTTCCGTTAGATTACTGAAGTTAAGCAACGCTGAGTCTGGTCAGTACCAGATGGGACAATCAACTTGGGAATACCAGGTGCTATATGTACGAGGAATTCGTCACCTCCCTGCAAGAGCTGCAAACTCTAATGTCATTATCTCCACTAACAAGGGATATACATGCGAGTGGAGACTGCTTGTGAATTTCATACTCCCATGCAACTTCCTCCTTTAGAGGGAGTTTGTTCAACTCGCCTAGGGGTAGTGCCGTTTCGGTATAGTAACTTATATATATATATATATATATATATATATATGTGTGTGTGTGTGTGGCATAATCTATACATGTATAGACGGAATAATCACGTTGACACACCAGTTCTCACCAGATTACCAAAGTTCAGCAACAATGAGTTTGGTCAGTACCAGATGGGTGATCATTCGAGAAGGTCAAACGCTGTAAGTACCGTGCCGAGACATAGAAATTTCCAGATTGGTATCTGGGAACACGTTTAATTCATTGGGAAAGATGCACACCCAGTCTTCGTTAAAACATGCATAGGAGAAGGAAAACGCTAATGTAAAACTTGAGGTCTAATGTATGCTCTGTCTTGTGTCAGCCATTGCAACGACTGAGATTAGCAGTTGTACAAAAAGATATGGCTGGTTCTGTACAAAGCCTTCACCACTACAAACAAATCATCTGTGTTAATTCCCAAACAACTTAGTTGTTGTGGCAGAGCTCATACGTCGAAATCGATGGAAGAATCTATCACATATGTATAAATAGAAAAGAGGCTTGCCTTTTTTCTGTTGTTCTTGGCCTTCGGGCCGGGATCATAGTGTAGTATCTGTTCCGGCAGATACTCCAAGCAAAGACCATATGTGGGGGCGACCCCACATATAAGACCTTGATCAATGTAGGGCCAACCCTTCACACCAATTGTCACTATCCAGCACCCCTAGTCCCCGGGGAGTTGGTCCCCATTTCCCCTTCACTCCTCACATTAAAAATCGGCCTTGTGCCTAATTTGCTCGGTGGGGGAGCAAATAAACAACCTGCTGTTCTTGGCCTTCGGGCCGGGATCAAAGTGTAGTATGTGTTCTGCAGATGCTGCACTTTAAATAATTTGTACCAGTCAATGGAGGGGAAACCCTATATACTGGGACAATTATTATTTTTGGTAACCAGAGTGCCCCCTTTTTGCCTACTTTTAGGGGAGCTGGTTTTTACCTCACATTAAAAACGGCCTTGTGCCTAATTTGCTTTGATGGGGAAGCAAATTAATACAATAAATACATTTTATCTTGCATATAAAGCGGAATTCTTTTCAATATAAGCGTTGTTGCCTGAAAAGGTCTCTAGTTATTAAACACGGGAAGACCGAAACATGCTCATGACTGTGTAGGAACAAATTACTGTTTATGTAAAGACAAATTTAAAGTATATATATATATATATATATATATATATATATATAGTGAGAAAGAGAAATTTACAAATTTGTTTCGCCGTATCAAAGCTCTTCGGTGTCGCTAGATTCAGCAAGTTTTTCCACTGTATGTTGTTTATGGAACACCTAACCTTGACTAGTGTAAAAATTATGTCGAAATGTTAGTCTAAATAGATTAGCGATTTGCAACGCTTCTCTATTGAAAATGTAATTATTGAAAGCAGAAAATTATGAGTAAATTATTGACTTGCTTGAAAAACTCGATTTGACTTAATAAATAAATATCATGAACACATCAAACGGAATGATGATGATGAAGAGGATGATTGTTCAAGCAAAATGCAGGTTGACGACAACAGCAACAAAAAGTAACTTTCAAGAATATATATATACTAGCAAAAGTACCCGTCGTTGACTGGGTTCAAAAACAGCCTACAGAAAATGGACTCTGATTTATGAAAGTATGATAGCTTATGAAAAGGAAGGGTTGTAAAGAGATAGCTTCGAATTTGGTGTATCAAAACCAAAGCAAAATATGATGAAAGTAATAAAAAAGATAAACCCAATAATTTATTATACCATATCTGTTCACACTGAAACACTTATCACAATATTCTGTGGATCTATATTAAAAAACCTTGTTAAACTTTGTGACATATTTACATTCTATAAAGGTCAGGCGCGAACGAACACTCCATAATTTTATTATACCATATTTCTTCAAACTGAAACATAATTATCAAAGTATACTTACGCAGATAGATATGAAAAGTCTTTATTAAAGTTTGTGCCTATTTCCATTCTATGGAGGCCAGGCGCTAACGCAGACCCCACAATTTTATTATATCATCCCTATTTAAGTTAAAACATGCTTATCAAAGTATTATTATGTACATCTATATCAAAAACACTTGTAAACGTTTTTTTTTTAAATTTTTTATTTCCATACTTTGTGGACCAGGCGCGTATGCAGACCCCACAATTTTAATGAATCATCATTATGCCAGATCAAACATACCCATTCCTGTGTCTCGATATATCTTCTATCATTATATGTGATCAGCTTTCTATAATAGTCAACCATATAGGAGCCTATTCGTGACCAGACACACATACACAGACGTTTAGCTTTATATTATAGATATACACGGCATAATCGCGTTGACACACCGGTTCTCGTCAGATCACCGAAGTTAAGCTACGTTGAGTTGAGCCTGGTAAGTACCAGTTGGGTGACCATCTGGGAATTTTAGGCACTGTATGTGCTCTCCGCTTATCTGGGCATTTGTTTCCAGTCGTCCTGTACATACACTTCACTCGCCACTGGTATTTAACAATGTCGACTCAAGAGAGGTGTGGTTGGAGATTGCGCACCTTCTGCCACAAACAAAAAATAAAACATTGCATAAGCAGGCACCCCTTCGTGGGTATCCATTGACTGTCAAAGACTGAAGGAACCTTGTGTGTGTGTGTGTGTATATATATATATATATATATATATATATATATATACACACACAGATAGATAGATAGATAAATAGCGATGAATGATTGATTCCACACGCGTGGGTTAACTTCAATGGCTTTTCTTTGTGGTAAAAGCCTATCAACACTGCAATAATAAAGTTTTTTTTTTCCAATAGGCATCACCACTTATCAAGGCCAAGAGACCACTCGAGGATAGGGGTTAAGAGTGTACAGTAGTCAATTGGACAATATAGTAATCGTTAGTAATGGAAATTCGGTAAATTTGTTAACTTAAGTGGAACGGCTCATCAAGAACTTGTTTATGTTGGACTTGAAGACAATCAGATTGTAATCAGCTGGAAAGCAGGAAAATGGAAGACAATTCCACAGGCGTGCAGTTCTAAGAAAGAAGCTTTATTCATAGAATCTATGTTTAGGTTTAGGTTTAGATAAAGAGTGGCGGGAATTATTGACAGTGTTTTCAGCTAGACGAGTGTTTCTTGTGAAAGTTTGGCGAGGAGGGTCCATAGATTGAAGCTCAGTCGAACACTTTCCATGAAAATAACGATACATCAGAGACAAACTCGCAACATCTCTTCTGTGAGAAGGAGATTGCAGCAAAGAGAAAAGGACATCTCCCACCAGGCTACAAAGTCTATTTTGAACCCTATCAAGGCAGGACAAGTCCTTTCTAGCAGCCCCTGCCCAGATGTGGTAACAGTATTCCATCCTTGGACGTACCTGGCTTTTATGTATATAGATGATGGCATGGCATCAGCAGTGAGATATCTACTGGATCGATAGAAGGATCCCACCATTTTTCCAGCGGTTTTTCTGTGAACTTAAAATTTCCTTTTATCAACAGTTTTTGCTTATTCTTCTCTTCCATTCCATTTTCCAAGGAATATATTTTTGTCTCTGATGAATTGTTTAGTGAGATTCAGCTGTTCAACGAAACACATGTAAGACGTACTTCATAAGAAATATGAAAAACACGTTATGAGTTTTGACGTTAATGACTGATCTCCGAATCAATTAAATATATCTTAAGGTTTTAGAATTTTCACTAACGATACATTCACATTATATTTACATATTATATATATGTGTGTGTGGTGGGGGGGGGCGTGTAAAGAGCGTTATAGACAAGAGAAAGCAATACACCGGTATACATATAGATTTATTTGCCCATTTAATACAGAAATAACATCAAGGGGAGGGGTGTTATTAATGTGCTTTATACCTGAGTATTTCGAAGCTCCATCAATTTTTTGAGCTTCGTACATCTTGGTAGGTCCACATTTTAAAATCCTTGAATACTTCTTTAACTCCCTACCTATTACATTATATATATGCCATTCACATAGAGTACTGTTTCGTTGTATCACAACTCATCAGTGAGGCTAGACTAACACCTTTCCTTAGCCGTGGATTGAAACTACAACCATCATGTTGATAGTCGGCAATTCTAACCACTGGACCATAGATCAGCGCTCATAAACGACCTCGTCAAATGTCCAGTAAATAAGCATTCGCTCCTTGATTTATCATGATTTTTGGAATATGATAATTTCGTTCCATCAGGGGTATGTACATCATATATATTTAAAAAAAAAATTTTTTTTTTTAATCTAATATAGGGGGAATTCTGGACAAGGACCAAACAAATAAAAGAAATCTAATAAATATGAATTATTGTTGAATCATCTCTTAGTCATTTTAAATTTTTTTTCTCAAAATGGCGGACATCACAGTCATTCCTCGGATATTCATGAAATCTGATTTTTTTTTTATTTAAAAATAAAACTACTTGATTAATTATGGTGATTTTTCGAATATATTTTCGTTTCGGCACGGGTTTGTACGTCATACAGATTTTTCTTTGTTTTTAAGATTAAACGAAAAAAGCCAAGTATTATGGTTCAATTATGCTCTAAAAAAAGCATTTATTTTGAACGCGCTCCTGTTTTATAAAAGAATCTCAAGTTGATTTTATGGGTTGGGTCGTTCTGCTTGTTCAGTGATAAAACTTTTCAAATCCAGTTGTGCTGTTAGGCTGTATGAAGTGATTTTTTGATTATCGATTTTCGATACTTATCAGATGCATTCCAATACAAAGCTTACGTAAGAACATTCCCAGACACATCAAATACCTTCATATGAAATCTCCAAAAATTTGGCCAAGCCGTTTCTGAGTCTATAAGGAACGAAGTCACATACACGTAGTTCCTTTTATATGAAAATACATTATATATATAAGAAAGAAATGGTCACAGAGTTAATCTTTTTTTCTAATTTTCAGATATTATGCATCCGAGGGATCACTTTTTCAGATGGTACCAGTTTCGACTCGGTCTGATGCAGCTGACAAAAGTTTTTAGCAGACACACACAAACCGACGTTTGAGATTTATATAATAGAAAAAAAAACAACAGGTCGTGCTCAGGGAAAAAAACTTGAAACTTTCTAAAAAAAAAATCGATGTCGATAATAATAATTCAAAATAAATTAAATATATAATCAATATAAATCAACTTTAAATAACAATCTTAAATAGAACACTTAAAACAATTCTCTCGCTATAAACAGTAACTAACGTACAACTATTTAATAAAATCGATTTTCCTTAATGTAATATGCAAATGAGGTGACCTCTTGAGCGTTTATTTTGCAAGAATCAAACTATATGTAAAAACAAATGAAATAGTAAAGTAATGAAGTAATGGAACTTTTGTATTAAGCAAATTGTGAACAAACTTAGAAACAGAATACAAACAAACAGACAGGTACACGACTTTATATATATATATATATATATATATATATATATATATATATATATATATATATATATATAGAGAGAGAGAGAGAGAGAGAGAGAGAGAGAGATTATATGGCTTTTGCAGTATTTCGCCCCCCCCTTCCTCAAATAAGAAAAACAACTATATATTTAGAAATTTAAAAGAAGCGGAATCTGTAATTGTACCAGAATAAGAAATGTAGAAAAGAATCGGTAATTGCATTAGAATCAGGAAAAATATTGGAATCGTCCCATCACAAATTATATATATTATATATATATATATACACACACACACACATTTAAATTTGCACATGTAAATGTTAATTTCAACTCTATTTCTCGTGGTTAATGTTGGCTGTGTGGTTTGTTCCTTGATAATGGAGTCAGAGATGACTTTGTGGCGGGATTCAAATCTCCTGACCGGCTGTAATTGTAATTCTTGCACTGATAATACCCAAAATGATGAAACACTAGTGTCTGTAGGTATTATAATAATTATAGTAATCATCATACACACACACACGCACGCACACAAAGGGAAAATAAATATAGGTGGAATTCTGGACAAGTACCTTCACTTCTTCATAAACTGGAGTGTACGTAACTATAGCCAGCCTATCCTCCATGCACAATCTACATATTGCAGTGCCAGACTTAAACTTGGAAACGAGTTCCAATTATATAACACAATCAATTTTGCATTTATCTTTCATCTCTGAAATGCACGTTGACAAATCCATACTATGCCTATATTTATCCAAATGATTTGCGTAGTATTTATTGAAGCTACATTGCGTAGAATCAATATAGATTTTATTAGTGAATTTCAATTTGACAGCGGCTTCATATATAGCACATTTACTTTGGCATTTATCTATTAGTGGACAGTCGATCTTATTTATATAATTGCAGAATAGATTTATAATATTTACATTGCCGGCAATTCTTGCTTTATTGTGTTTGTTTATCATGCTGATAAAATTTCACATGCAGTAATAATTAATTTTATATTAAATACTTTGTGTAATGTATTAAACAGCAGAAACTGTTCATCTAATAAGGTATATATATATATATATATATATATATATACTGGAAGTACTCTCCCGTCAATTAAAATGCATGAGCTTCCGCCACAACAACTAAGTTGCTCAGAAATCCACACAGATGATTTGTTATAGTGGTGAAGGCTTTGTGTAGAACCAACCACCCTTTTTGTTCTTACTTTGTCAGTGCAAAGGACAGAGTATACAGTAGACCACAGGTTTTTATCAGAGTTACCTTTTCCTAGATGCATGTCTTCATAAAGATTGGAAGTGCATCTCTCCCAGTGAATTAATGTGCCTCAAAATAGCAGCCTGGAAATTTCTACGACTCAGCCCGATACTTACAGTACCTAGCCTTCCTAAATGGTCACCCATCTGGTACTGGCCGGGCTCAACAATGCTTAAATTTGGTGATCTGGTGCAAACTCGTGTGTCAAGGTGATTGTGCCAGTATATATATATATACACTAGCTGTACCCTGCCACGCGTTGCAGTGGCTCAATTTGGTGTAATGGAAAAATTTAATAAAAAGAGAAAATGCATGTTTCTTATATTAGTACAGCAATCCACTGCAAAAAGTGAAAAAGAAGGCGAAAATGAAAAAAAATGGTTCTCTTGCAGAATTTGATCTGGATCCTTGGGAGTTTCTGTCAATCATTCATGGTTTGGACTTGACCAACAATCAGTGGATGAAGTCGAACGTAGCAAAAATGTTGAAACGCTAAATGTTTTTTTTTGTTGTTGTTTTACAAAAATGTGAGTCAGTAATTAATATTTGGTTGATGGTGGGGGAAGGGGAGGGGTTACTATACACAGATTCAAAAAAGTTGTCCAAAAACAAATAAATGAAAGCAAAGGTAAGGTAAGTTACGTTTCTACCTAATTGGATAATTGTTTAGTGTTTTTATGTAATGTAAAATGTTTAATTGGCTCAAAAAACAGAAATGGTCGTGGACTCTGTTGAATACGTTAAGTTTGGGAAAGTAAGTTGAAAACTAAAAACTATACAAAACAGTGTCTGAAACTCACCGAATATATGTTACCATGACATAGGCTGGCATAATCGGTGGGTTTCTTACAGTATTTTGTATAGTTTTTTTAGTTTTAACTCACTTTCTCTAACTTAAAGTAATCAACAGTGTCCACCACCATTTGTATCTTTCAAATACCCCGATAAACATTGTTTTTCGAGCCGACTAAACGTTACATTAAATGAAAAGGGTTTGTATTACTAAACACAGATACAAAGAAGTTGTCAAAAAATAAATATATAACAAATAAATGTTATCAAAGGCAAGAAAAGTAAATGTTCTACCTAGCTGAATAAGATTTTAGTGTTTTTATGTAATGTATAATCGGTTCAAAAACATTCAATGTTTATCGGTATATCTGAAAAATACAAATGGCGGCAGACTGTATCGAACACGTTAAGTTTGGGGAAATTTTGGGAAAATGAGTTTAAACTAAAAAACTATACAAAATACTGTTAGGAACTCACTCAATATATGTTACCATGACGTAAGCTGGCATAAAATCGGTGGTTTTAAACTTTTGCTCGATACAGGTGACGACTTTTAAAAGTCCCTTTTAGTGATTACCTGGTTTGAGGATATTTGTACAACTAAACGGCAAATCTGCTCCAAAAAATCCGGTATTATTTTACTTAAAGGGGCATTTTTCTGTGTTTCTTGGCTAAAAAGTTTTTTGTTTGATTTCTTTTGCATGGTAATAACTCCTGAACTCTGGGACTATTTTCCATTTCAAAGCCGTAGCCTTCGTTTACGCTCTGCGTGAGCATAAACGAAAGCTGTTTAGCCAATAAACATGGGAAAAAATCCCCCCTCTCTCAGGTGGCTAGAAAGTGGGTGCTCATTTTAAGTTAAATTTATATGGAAAAGTGATCGCCGCTTTTTCAAAAAAGTAATTTCTTCATATCATAAAAACTATTTTTTTGCGACGGAAACGGTTTGCAGATTCGTTTTTAGCACACCAAAATCTACAACAAATTTTTTGTTATTTATGAACGTGAGACGCACTGCCCTTAATGGAAAATTATATCAAAAATCCGGGGGAAAATAGTTTTCAATAAAAACAGCAAATGAATTCGATAGAAAAAAAATGGATGCTATTTTTTTTTTTGTTTTTTCTGTGTGTTTCTTGGCTAAAAAGTTTTTTTGTTTGATTTCTTTTGCATGGTATTAACCCCTGAACTCTGGGACTATTTTCCATTTCACAGACGTAGCCTTTGTTTATGTTATGCGTGAGCATAAACGAAAACTGTTAAATATGCATTCGCGTACCAAACTGCCTTGTCAAAAAACCTTTAAGCCAATAAACACGAAATTAAATGCCCCTTCCTCAGGTGGCCAGAAAGTGGGTGCTCATTTTAAGTTAAATTTACATGGAAAAGTGATCACCCACTTTTCGGAAAAAAAATTTCTTCAGATCATGAAAACTATTTTGGTACTCCTTGGGCGTTGAGTCCAATGGCGACCCGCAGAATTATTTAATTGTCGTTCCCTTAGTACCCCCCCTAGTCAAGGCTAACGCATGCACACGTAACATTTTTTATTTATTTACTTACGTGATGGAGTTTCTATACTGATAGGTTTTTTGAAATTTTTTCCCTGGATTATTATTGATTGAACACTAACCAGATTATGAAAAAAAATTGAAAAAAAAAAATCATTTCAACATTTGAAAGGGGTACTCACTTTTTAGTTACCACGTTCTGGTAAATCGATCACTCATTTTTTTTTTTTTTTTTTTTTTTTTTTTTTCTAAATACGGAAGTGTCTTCAGGAGATATAAAATGGTCGCATGTTGACGAAGCAATGTATCGGGAGGCATACGGGATGAAAAATTATTGGTAAATTTTTAGATTAGGTCCACCTCCTTAATTTTCTCTTAAATGACGACTTGAAATGGTTTTCGACTATGCTGAATACGAAAATCGCATCGAAATTTTGCAGAAATAAGTAGTTATCAAGATATAAAAAGTTGTATTATGCATTGTAATCTTTGGCGGCCATCTTTTTTTACGTGCGTGTATTTGTTTATGGCGCGTGTGCACGTAAAAAGATGGCCGCCGAAGAATACAATGCATAATACAACTATTTATTTCCGCAAAATTGCAATGCGATTTTCGTGTTCAGCATACTCGGAAACCTATAAATGTTGTCATTGAAAGGAAAATTGTGGAGGTGGACCTAATCTAAAAAAATACCAAATTATTAAACATTTCTCCAGCATGTTAGTGAAATTTATAATACTTAAAAAAATTTTTTAAAAAAACAAAAAACTCACCTTTACTAAAAAGAATTAAAAAAAAAAACCACCCACAAACTGACTTTTAACTAAATAACTGACTTACAAATGCGGTAGAGACTCATATTATTTTTACTTTCTATGGTTTTGATATACCGCGTTTTTATTGCTTACAAAATGGGTGACTGATTTATCAGAACGTTGTAACTAAAAAGTGAGCACCACTTTCAAATGTCGAAATAATGATTTCGTTTTAATTTTTTTTTTTAATAATCTGTTTAATTAGTATCCAATCAATAATAATCCAGTGAAAAAAAATTCCAAAAACCTATAAGTATAGAAATTAAGCATGGGAGTGATTGTTGCACAACGTCGCCTTCCGCACTTTATCAAACATTATTTACGTTAACTCTTTTCATAAATAATTAAAAAAAAAAGTAACTAAACCATTTATTGATTATTTGTCACGTGTACAAACATTTATTTATTTACGTAGGCTTAACTCTTTTCATGAATAAGAAAAGTTTTACTCTTTAAGAATAATAAAAGGAAAAAGTTACTGAACATTTATAAAAGGACTTACTTCTTTTCATGAAGGCCAGAGAAATAGTTGGCCGAAAAGTCGTGAAGCATCAACTAATAAATATGAGAATAATAGTCCGCAATAAATAAAAATGGTGCTAATGCAGAGAGCGATCCGCTTTTTTAAAATCATTTTTCCACGTTTAATTGCTTTTTTTTAAATTCAATTGTAATTGACAGAATAGGTACAAAATATCCTCCCCTTCCCATGTTAAGAATGACTTTTTACATAATAACATTATTTCAGCACGGATCACTCTCTGCATGAGTATCATAAAAATTAATACAAATAATACTTATCTCAATAAGTGAAAGGCTAATTTCTACCGGAAATAAAATGGCGATAATCTCGCAGTTACGAAAAATATTTTTTATTTAATTTAATATTTTTATAATTCGCAATGTTAAATTATTTTAATAACATGCAAACATTCCTTGACTAAATTGATAACGTAGAAATATGGGTTTTATTCGCTTTTAACGAACCAAACA
>NC_136502.1:112974058-113366558 GCF_053919585.1 Euprymna scolopes
ATGCTTTCGAGAGGAGGTACTATATGTTATGAGGTTTCATTAATTAATCAATTAATTAATTAATTAATTAGGATATTTAATGAGCGTTACATGTGCTGATCTATACAATTAAAATAAACAATAAATCATAATTGTGAGATAAAAATTAAAAAAAATAATAAAAAATAAAAAATGAAAATAAGAAAATAAAAGTAAAAAATAAAAGTAAAAAATAAAGTGAAATATATTTTTTATTTCACTTTAATAATATGGTTGAATTTTTTTGTGGAGAGGCGTGGAATCGCTTCAAACAATGCATGAAGCCACTTGATATAAGAAGCTAAGAGAAATATTATTTCAAATTAAAAACTAGCCCGCGATAAGCATAGAGGGGTAGATTCCAATCCTGAAAGACAGCAATTCTTCCTCCTTTGCCAGAAACATCGCTTATGGAATATGACTGATGGACCACAAAAATGACGGAATATTATTCACGATTCAATGGGTGGAATTTTTTTGTGTGTGTGGTGGTGAAGGGTCCCAAACCTTATTTATCTTGGAAATTTGGGGGGGGGGGAAGAGTGTAGTGACGGTGGTGTGGAGGGAGTCACAAAACTTATTTATCTTGAGAATTTTCAGAATCTGTCTTTAAGGATTTGCCGACTTGTAACTTACATGACCTCACTTTTAAGTTCATGAAAATTTTGAAAACCTGGAATGGACGAGTACATCGTCTACTATCCATACGATTCCGCCACATGTGAATCTTTGCGATCAAATCTTAAGCACATAGAAGAAAAGGAAGAGGTGTCAGCTGTGGATATGACTCACTAGAAAATTGGGAACCAGCAAGCTGCAAACGCGAAGATTCCCTTGAAATTCCGAGACATTTTTTTTTGGTTGGATTATTTCAGCATACTTGCCTAAGATAAGGAAATTTCTGATTTCCAAATTGAGCCAAAGGAGCCTTCCATTAAGATGAGAAATGCGTTTTTTTATAAAACATATGATAATCGAATGAAAGAAATAAACACGAGAAAAAGACATTGCATTCTTATCTATTTGCGTTCAATATTCTAACAATGCGAATATGTATAAGAAGTGAAAGCAGTTTTCCCCTATTACTTTTATGGGAATAGCTTTATTGGTACTTGTACAGTTTAATCAAGACATTAAAAAATGAAAATATCGAAAAAAAAACGTTATATTGTACGTATTCGTTTGGAACTGAAGATCTCCAAAAAAAAGAAATTTCACTTAATTTGATAGAGTAGTTTTTTTTTTTTTACAGCAGAAAAACACGTTTTTATGAGAGCGCGTTGAAGGCAGACATCTTGTTTTTTTTATTTAATTTTGTTTGGAGTTTATAAACGCCACGGGGAGATAACTCCATGTAAAGTGCCAACACTCCCTCCCCATCTTTAATTCCAGCTTTTCTTCCTAAAAATCGAACCTTTTGCTCGGTATCATAACAAATTGTTTTTTTCGCTGAAAAAAAACAAAAACCTACTTGATGAAATTAAGTGAAATTTTTTTTCCGGAAAACTTCATTCCATAACGGATACGTACAATATAACATTTTTTTCGATATTTTCATTTTTTAATGTCTTGATTAAACTGTACAAGTACAGCTTTATTAACTAAACGGCACGCTTGAAATGGTATAGTCACTTGGAAAATATTGGTTCGTGTTCTTAACTGCAAAATTTCCATTTTCAATCGATTACATTGATTTTAGTATGTAATCCTCATGAATACTTTATTATTAGGGCAGAATATTCTTTTGTTTTAACTCTCGAGTATATATCCGACACAGTTAATCAACCGAGAACCACATCATTCTATATAAAAGCATATAAGCTATCAACGAATACACACCCGAGAGTCAAAACAATGAAAAGAATATGCTGTTGTCCTAGCCCTAGTTATTATCTATATCTGTCTGCCTGTCTATCTATCTGTTTATTGATCTCTCTATCTATCTACCTATCTCTCTCTCTATATATCTTCTTATATATAAAAGGCACTTTGTGTGTGTACGAGTTTGTTCCCCGTGGACTCCAAAACAGCTAGTCCTATTTATTATCTACACCTGTCTGTCTATCTATCTGTCTATTGATCTCTCTGTCTATCCATACATACATCTATCTATCTTCTTATATATAAAAGGCACTTTGTGTTTGTATGTGTGTACGAGTTTGTTCCCCATGGATTCCAAAACAGCTGGGCCAATTGTTTTGAAATTTCACATGTACTTTATGTGCCTTGCAGTATATTTACATAGCGTTTGTACCAAAATGCTTCTGATAAGTATCGGAAAAAATACGATTAGAGAAGAAATTGATGTTGACCGAAGTTAACATCCTTATACAGTCTAACATCACAAGTGCATTTAAGAAGTTTTATCAACCAGAAGAACCCGGTGTATAAAATCGACAGGAAGTTCTTTGATAAGAATAGGGGCGCATTCAAAATGAATGTTTCTGTTTAGAGCACAACTGAACGATGATACTTGATATTTGCATTTTAAAGTTTAATTCAAGCCATTATATAGAGCAGTTTTATAAAATCAACCACAGGTTCTCTACAATGTATTGTAGACTTATTCACTGCAAGGAACCATGTGAAGTTTCCTCCCGGTTCAATGTGGTGGGTCCTAGATTAGAGCAGGCAATGAATTAATTTTATTAAAAAAATGGGTGATTTCACTGATTTCAATGTGTGGAATAATCGTTGATCCTCATAAAATCCTGAGCAACAACGGGTCTCCCTGCTAGTTAATGAGAAAGCTTGACTTAATCTTATAACCATGTCCTTTGTCATCAATTACACAGAGTATAAATTTAGTAATAGAGAATATTTCAATCAACAGTTGTAAAATCGTATTTCTAGCGTTTTCATTTAAAACAATGATTTGAACGCACATTTACGTTAATAAAAATGAAACATTATTTGATACATTTTCTTTTTATGTTGAGTCGACATAAAGGTTAAAATAAAGAAGTTTTATCCAAGAATTTAAAAAATGAGCGTTGTACAAAATTGAAAATGTCTAGTTTTTCATTAAAACAGAATAGTCAATCAATGAAGTCAGCAGAAATGTAAAAAGGAACAACTAAAACATCATCGATAATTGACGTTATTTTATGTTTTTAATGTCAGATGTCGAGAAATTATTCACTTTTACTGAGAAACAACTTTTATATATATAACTATATACTATAAGCGAGATATGACACTGATAGAATTCAGATGAAAAATCCTGAGAGATATTACTTGAAGTAATACTTTGAAAGTGATCCTAGCCAAAAAGGAAAAGCTCAATATTTAGGAATAGAGCAATATATAAGTTTAGTGGTTAAATTTTAAATTCTGAAAAAACAACATATAGACATATATATTCGATTTAAGAATTTATTGTTTTACAAAAGGAATATATAGAAGGGGTTATATTAATTTCCTTATATATATTCCTTATATAGCTATATAACTACTTCATTTACTCACATAAAATTAATATACAAAAGTATAAATTTATGTGTAAACTTTAAGTATTTACTTCAAAAGTGCTCAATACGTAAGTAGAGCTAGTTAGTAATTTATAATATATATATATATATATATATATATATATATATATATATATACTAGCAAACGTACCTGTCCTTGACTGAGTTCAAAAACAGCCTACAGAAAATGGACTCTGATTTATGAAAGTATGATGGGTTATGAAAAGGAAGGGTTGTAAAAAGATAGCTTCGAATTTGGGGGTATCAAAATCAAAGCAAAATATGATGAAAGTAAAAATAAAATAGATAAACCCCATAATTTATTATACCATACCTGTTCACACTGAAACACTTATCACAATATTCTGTGGATCTATATTAAAAAACCTTGTTAAACTTTGTGACATATTTCCATTCTATGGAGGTCAGTAGGAAGGCAAGCTCGAACCCGTACAGCGAAGGAGAAAAAGAATGGGAAAAAACCCTGACGTCTTTGCTGCTATGACCACTGCCAAACCTGAAGTGACTTATGTTTAAATTAAGGCTAGACAATCGAAAGGAGAAGATATCTTTAAAAAATATCGGCGAAAAAAGCCCCCCCCCCCCCTGTAGAAAAGTGCCTAGTTGAAGGTTAAGATATTAATGTTTTTCGCCAATTTTTCGATATCGTTTTGAAGTTCGACCTTTCATATGAATACCCTGAATACCCTTTATGTAAAATTTCAAATGTTTAGACCAGAAATTGTCTGAGTAATTTGGTAGAGACCGCAGAGGTTAAATTTTTTTTAAACTTTGACCCCTTAACATTTATTGTTTTGGGCTCAAATCAAGTTATTAAGTTAGATCCATGTCCAAGGAATCTATATCTAAAATTTCAAGTGTTTAGACGCCAAATTGTCTGAGGAGTTTGGTAGAGTTCTCAAAAGTAAAATCGTTGAACTTTGACCCCTTAATAGCAAAGTTTCTGGCCGAAAACCGATCACATCGATTTTCCCAAATCTCAGTACCCTGTATATCAAATTTCGAGTCTGTAGACTTAAAATTGAAAGAGTTATTTCGTAGGGAAATGTACACACACATACACAGACACGTTCACTTTTTTATATATATATATATAAGTGACCTTGTCAGTGCATGTGTAAAAAGTCTCTACTAAACTACTTTTTAAATATTTGGTCTACAGAGTTGAAATTTTATATGTATAGTATATAGACCTGGAGCACACTTTCGATTTGGGTTTCAGTTGGCAAAAATTGCTGCCAAGCGGTAAAAATTGAAAAGAAAACAGTTGAGCATGGCAGAATAAGTTGAATAAAACATTGTTCCTGATTGGCACCTTTGCGCATGCACAAAATTAAACATTCATGGCTCAAAGTCGTTTAATATTTAACATTTCATATTCATCTGTCGGTATTTCAGATGGTGATAACACTGGAGAGATAAATAACAACCAAGGCTGGAGTGCTAAACATTCTGGTTTCGATTCTAGTGAATGGTACCAAAGTCATGTTCTTTTATAACTTTTGAAATCTTTACTATATATTGGATAAGAATCAATATTGAATTGGCTTTTAATAATAAATGAGAAATCTGCATGAATCTGCATATAATATGCATATTTTACGACTTGGCAGTGCCAGGCGGCCTGCTAGTATATAACTGAATAATAAATATTTATTTATACCTACAGACACTAGTATTTCATGCTTACGCAAACATCAGTGTAGGGTAACAATTTCTGCCGGTCATGATTCCAATTTGCTCTATTTGTTTAGCCTCTGCTTCAGGGTCACCAAACAAATGCAACAAGGATGAAGGAAATTAAGAACTATTAAACGCTGAGTTCTCTATCTACATAAAAGCCAAGTACGTCCAAGGATGGAATACTGTTGCCATATCTGGGCAGGAGCTGCAAAAAACAGCCTATCCTGCCTTGACAGAGTACAAAATAGACTTCGTTGCTTAGTGGGGGATGCCCTTTTCTCTACCCTGCAACCTCTCTCCCACAGAAGAGACGTTGCGAGCCTATCCTTGTTTTATCGTTATTTCCATGGCAGGTGCTCGTCTGAACTCCAATCTCTGGTCCCCCCTCGCCAATCTTTCACGAAAAACACCCGTCTAGCTGAATCCACTGTGAAAAATTTCCCCCACTCTTTATCTGTGCCTAAATCAAAACGTGGATTCCATGAACAAAGCTTCTTTCTTAGAACTGCACGCCTGTGGAACTCTGTTCCGTCTTCCTGCTTCCCTCTGGACTACAACTTGGATGTCTTCAAGTCCAATGTTAACAAATTCCTAATGAACCGCCCCCTTAAGTAAAGACTTCATCAAATCTCCACACTAACGTAATGTACTTGCAATAACCCTTATCCCAGAGTGGCTTCCGGGCCTTGATAAGTGGTGATCACTGTGTAAAAAAAAAAAAGCAAATACAATGACAATCTAGAGTGTTTGAACGAGCGAAAGTCGTAAACATTGCATAGACTATAGTTGACTACGTTGATTATAATTCTGCAGATAGTACCCATCTTTAAGTATTCTTAAACGGGTCTGATAATTGTAATTAAATAATAATTATTAATTTATACCTACAGACACTAGTGATTCATGCTTACGCAATCATCAGTGTAGGTAACAACTCCTGCTGGTCATGAGCTTCGAATTAAACCACAAAGCTGCCTTTTGCTCCATTTGCTGAGTCTCAATCTCAGAGCTACCAAACAATTTGAAAGCATAGATATACATTTAAAAAAAAAATTATAATGGAAAATATGTTATTCTAAGACTAAATTAATTTGAAGATATAGGTTTGGTTTGGGTGTGGAAAGGTGCAGCCTTTGCGCAACATTAAATACAAGGCCATTCTAAATCTGTTCCTTTTAACTCGTGTTATATGGCCTTTTCATAGATGATTTCTGCCTCAATCAAAATTTTACTTCCCAAATGTTTAGTTGGAAAAACAACGAAGAACATTGGCGTTCCTCTCCACAACTGACCACATAACTAGGCTTTATTATACAAAGGTCGTTCCAAAAATAAAACCTACTTTTTTTAACTCAAAAATTGAAGAGCTACGAAGGCGGGAATGGTACCATTAAAACGAGCCACCTTTTGTGCTCCAGATTCTATTTTTCTACATAGTGACCACCATTTTTAACTTTCTCATGGAAGAGTCGTTCCAAAAGTAAAACCACCTATATTTTTTTTTTAATTAAAAAAATTTAAGAGCGACAAAGACGGGAGTGGTACCATTAAATTGAGCCACCTTTTGTACTTCGAAATCTATTTTTTTAAGTAGCCACAACCATTTTTAAGTAACAACGACGAATGATGGCTATACATGAGCGTCTGGAGTTTGCTTTGTCATACAAGGCGCATTCCAAAAGTAAGGCCTTCTATGTAATACATTCTAACCAAGAGATCTTTTTAAGATTCTAGCCATCTCTTCAAGTGCAATTGTTTGAATCTCTCTTGCACTTGGTTCACCGGGTATATTTTCCAGGTAAGTGTTTAAATTCTTTTTAATGAGTTTGGTTGTTCGTATACTTACTGGATTGATGGAGATCTTCCTAAGATTCTAATTTCTTTTCCTGTCATACATAAGAATTTGGTATTTTGTTATCTTTTCTCTCTCAGTTCTGTTCAATCCCGTGTCTTTGGAGAGACTAGGCCATGTAAGACTTCCAAGATCATTAAAAGTCACCGATACCTAATGACTTAGTAGACTATATCGACAGCGAAATTGGGGTGCTGCTGCGAATATACTTTGTCCCTTGATTATTGGCTCACTGACTACAGAATCAACTAAGATTTTCATAATGCCCCAATGGTCCGATCCATCTGCGTAAAATATTGTTTTGTCTGAGTGAGTAATGTAATATTATCTGAGCCACTATATGTGATAAGAAGTCATCTTTACAATGCGTAAAACAAAGAAAAAAAATGTTTCATAAAAATAAACAAAAAGAAAAAAAGTGTAAAAAAAAAAAAATGGCGGGATCAATAAAGATTAGAAAATAAATGACTTAATCGTGAATGTAGCCAGTAAAGAAAGCCATTTTCTTTTCTCTTGTCATTTATTCTTTATTTGGTCATCATCTTCTCGTATTTATTTTTGTTTTCATGCTTCTACGCATCTATGTCGGCCGTTTTGTCTGTCACACCTAAGTTCGAAATCGCATTTTCAGTTGTGACTATTCACTTATATGACAGGCTCTGTCCGTCTGTTGTTATCTCACACCTAAGTTTGAAATAGCATTTTTCATCTGTCCGTCCATTGGTTTGTCATGAATAGGTTTGAAATAGCATTTTCAGGTGTGATCATGCATCTATATGAGATGCCCTGTCCATCCACTGGTTTGTCACGCATAAGTTTGAACTAGCATTTTCAGGTGTGACCATGCACCTATGTGGTAGGCTGTGTCTGTTCATCTGTTCATCTGTCAGCCTTATGTTTTAAATAGTATTTTTAAATATAACCATGCCCCGATATGATAAGCTCTCTCCGTCCGTTGGTCTATCACGCCTAAATTTTAAATAGCATTTTCAAATGTGACTATGCACCTATATGGTAGGCTCTGTTCGTCTGTAGGTCTGTCAGGTTAAAGTTGGAAATAGCATTTTCGTTAATGTATCATGCTAAAGTTTGAAATGACATTTTCGCCAATTCGTCGTGCTTTAATTTGAAATAACATTTTGGTTGGTCTGACATGTTAAATATTGAAAAAACGTGTTTGTCGATTTGTTAAGCTTAAGTTTAAAAATATGAGTACTGCAAATATGCCAAGCTTAAGTATGCCGTAGCATTTTCGTTAATCTGTCATTATGATGTTTAAATTAGTTTTTCCTTTTGCTCTGTAACACTTAATATTGAGATTACATTTTCTCTAAGTCTGTATCATTTTGAGATGTGGCTATGCATCTCAAGAAGAGGCGCTGTCTGTATGTCTGTTGATCATGTTCAAGTTTGAAGTCACATTTTCATTTCTGAACCTGCAGATAGAACAGAAACATCTAGATATGCATGAATACTAGTGTTGGGACGATCAATCAGAATTGGAAAAAAAACGGAACTTTTTTTTTGGAGGGGGGGTATTGGAATCAGAAGAATTTGTGCCTATCTTCCGATGCCAAAAACGATTCTTTAAATCGCCTTTTTATTTATTTGTTTGTTTGTTTGAAATTTAATTTTCTATTGCTGGTATTAATAAAATAATAAATACGTATTGATTTTAAACTACCAGTAAATCTAAATTCATAGATCAACCCCCACCCCTCACAAAAGTATTTTTACGTTTGCAAAAATACATACACATAGTACATAAGTTTTACAGTAATCTGAAATTTAAAAAAAAAAGAAAAAGAAACATATAGCTAAATATTTAAAGATTTAAAAAGAATCGGACTCAGAATCAGTAATTATATCGGAATCGGGAATCTAGAACAGAATTGGTAATTGCATCGGAATCTGAAAAAATTTTGGAATCGTTTTATCAATAATGTATACATAAAATAAATTGTGTATTGTGGTTTGTTGGAAATGTGAAACACTAGTTTTCAGAATTACATGCATTTAATCAGTGGTTCCCAACAAGTATGCCATGGCACACTCACTAATGTGTCGTAGAATGATTACTAGTGTTTGTTTCGCGAAAAGACAATAACTAGAAGCCATTTAATTTCATTTTGCTTAATAAAGACATTTAATTTCGTAATCATGATGGCACCGTTCAATTTAAAATGGCCGAATTTCTGAAATATGCACGTTTCACACATACTAATCGATAATTTCTTTTATGTTTTATATTAGTGATGGGACGATGCTTCGGAACAGCAGGAATTTTCCAAAATCTCGAAAATCGGAATCCGTGCTGAATAATTCAGACCCGATTTTGACACCAAAACAATTCCTAAATCCACAAATTGTACGCCAAAGAATATTTTATGTGGATAACAATTTTTCTTATACCATCTTCTGTGCTTGTTGAGACAGAGTCGATAAATCGATTAAAAAAAAAAGTCATTTTAAGCAAAAACAATATAACGTGCTTACTTGTCACGCCGAAAATATGAAAAAAAAAGTCATTTTAAGCAAAAACAATATAACATGCTTAATTGTCACGCCGAAAATATGAAAAAAAAAATGACGAAAAATCATAGAGTAAAAAGTTATTTATAATCAGAAATAATTTTTACAGAAAATTAGGAAAAATTGCATTTTTCTTCGATGTTATAGACGATGAAGAGTTCACACATAAGGGACATAACTTGGAATACATATTTTAGATTACACCGTAATGACTTCCACCATTTGTAGTCTATAGCAATAGACATATATTCACTAAAAATACAATTGCAGCTATTCTACTTTATGAATTGTCGTAATTTTTAGATATATTACTATTTTCGACATGACAAGTATGTAATATCGTTTTTACTTAAACAACATATTAAAAAAAATAAACGATATGTCGCCTCTCTCAACCCGATCTTCTTTGCTGTTTTTATTATTTTATTTTAAAAAGTCTTCATGAGTACAAAATATTATTTGTGATAGGCGTGCCGTAAAAAAAAAAAAAAAAAAAAACTAAAAAAAAAAAAAACTACGTAGTGTGCCACTAGCAGTATCAGAATTTTTGTAGGAATTTTTGACACCCCTAACACGAAACTGCGAATACAATATAAAAATCTCGTAATTTCTCTGTTAAAAGTGGGTTATTTATTTTCTTTATGGATTATACTTCCAAAATAAACTATTACAGTTGTTTTAAAAGTAATAAAAATATTTTTATTTTTTTTTTAAAACAGTAATGAATTTTCCGAACTCAATATTTTTTAATTTTTAAACTCAATATTTTTAAATTTTTAAATTTTAAAAATCTATCAAAATTTTTCTATTGATTCTATTTTTACGATATTTTCAGGGTCAATGTGAAATTTTATGTTCTTTCCAATAAACCGAATATAATATTTTAGACAAACGTTTTTTTTAAATTCACGCCCCCCCATTTTCACGCCCCCCCATTTTCACGCCCCCCCCATTTTGAAATGTCTATTAAAAAGTAAATAATTAATTTATGTTTAATAGGTTTATATATCACAAATTGAAGAGAAAAGGTCAATAAATAATATATTCAAATTTAAAACAAAAAAAAAAATCAGTTTTTTAGAAATTTACCTGTAAAGTCCGAAGTTTAAAACCTTATTTTATAAGAACACATTTTTTCTTTTTGTCTTTTTTTTTTTTTTTTAATGAAACCTTGGTCCTTGCTCCTTTAATTGAAAAAAAAATTAGGGCTTGAATTACATTTTTCGAGGAGTTATAAGCTTAGAAAGATAGGGGGTCGAATAATTTACGCCTCTCATTTTGAAATGTCTATTAAAAAGTAAATAATTAATTTATGTTTAATAGGTTTATATATCACAAATTGAAGAGAAAAGGTCAATAAATAATATATTCAAATTTAAAACAAAAAAAACAACAGTTTTTTAGAAATTTACCTGTAAAGTCCGAAGTTTAAAACCTTTTTAAAAAAAAAAAAACACATTGTTTTTTTTTTTTTTTTTTTTAAATAAAACCTTGGTCCTTACTCCTTTAATTGAAAAAAAAATTAGGGCTTGAATTACATTTTTCGAGGAGTTATAAGCTTGGAAAGATGGGGTGGAATTATTCACTATTTTCACGAAATTTCTGACACTGCTAGTGTGCCACTATGTAAAAAGATTGGGAACCGTTGAATTAAGTGGACGCATCTGAAGAATCTATTCTATTTAGCATTCTTCTTTTTTTCTTCTTTGTCTTTCCCTCCTATTTCATAACCATTTGCACTAATAACAAAACTACTCCCCTTCTTATCCCCGTCCCCCGCTCGTGTTCTCTTTGATATAAGACAATAGCAAGAGAACCGTTGCGATTGGTTTTACTCAAATGACTTTCTGAATACCAACTTCCAAACGAAATATAAAAAAAGGGATCGCAGCATTGGGAAGCCTGGCGCTGGCTGATTGACCCCACACCTCATTCTCAAATACATATTATTAATAAGTTACATTTAATTGATAGTAATGGTGATGTCATCGATGATAGAAGTCTTCATGAGATGAAAGGGAATATTAAAGAATATATAAAAAAAAAAATTATAAAGAAAAAAATTATGAAGAAAAAATTATGAAGAAAAAAATTATGAAGAAAATTTATGAAGAAAAAAATTATGAAGAAAATTTATGAAGAAAATTTATGAAGAAAAAAATTATAAAGAAAAAAAATTATGAAGAAAAAAAATTATGATGAAAAACATTATGAAGAAAAAACATTATGAAGAAAAAACATTATGAAGAAAAAACATTATGAAGAAAAAATTATGAAGAAAAAACATTATGAAGAAAAAACATTATGAAGAAAAAAATTATGATGAAAAACATTATGAAGAAAAACATTATGAAGGAAAAAATTATGAAGAAAAACATTATGAAGAAAAAACATTATGAAGAAAAAAATTATGAAGAAAAAATTATGAAGAAAAAAATTATGAAGGAAACAATTATGAAGAAAAAATTATGAAGAAAAAAAATTATGAAGACAAAAATTATGAAGAAAAAATTATGAAGAAAAACATTATGAAGAAAAAACATTATGAAGAAAAAACATTATGAAGAAAAAAATTATGAAGGAAAAAATTATGAAGGAAAAAAATTATGAAGGAAAAAAATTATGAAGGAAATAAAATTATGAAGAAAAAAGTGAAAGAAATCAGATTCTAGAAACGGACAAAACTGGATAAAAAATGAACGACAAAACAGAGAGAGAGACACACACACACAGAGGGGGGGGAGTTTCTAATATGAAAAGAAATGAAGATAAAAACTGAAGAAAGGATGGAAAATTAAAGTAGAAAGAAAGAAAAAAGGAAACAAACAAAAGAAAGTGGAAAAAAAAAACAGGTGAGAAAAGTAAAAATCGTAAAAAGAAAAAAAAATAAGAAAACCTAGAAGTGAAGAAACAGAAAAATTGGATCAGAAAAAGAAAAACGAAAAAATTGAAACAGGAACAAAAATCAAAAGAATTAAAAATTGAAAAAAAAAAGAAAAGTTGCAAAGTAAAAATTTAAATATTGAAAGAAAAAAAGAAAATAATTTGAAAGAGAAAAAAAAACTGAAGAAATAACAGAAAAAAATTCGAAAAAAGAAAAATGAAATAGAAAAGAAAAAACAAATTAAAGAAAAGAGAAATAGAAAGAAAAAGAAAGGAAAATAAAAATTGAAAGAAATGAAAACTGAAAAAAATGAAGTAAAATTGGAAAAAAGAAAAATTAGAAAAATGAAGAAAAAGTGAAAAAATAAAAATTAGAAAAATGAAGAAAAATTGAAAAAATGAAAAATTGAAAAAATGAAGAAAAATTGAAAAAGTAAAAATTAGAAAAATTAAGACAATTTGAAAAAAAGAAAAATTAGAAAAATGAAGAAAAAGTGAAAAAATAAAAATTAGAAAAATGAAGAAAAATTGAAAAAATGAAGAAAAATTGAAAAAATGAAGAAAAATTGAAAAAATAAAAATTAGAAAAATGAAGAAAAAGTGAAAAAAAGAAAAATTAGAAAAATGAAGAAAAAGTGAAAAAAGGAAGAAAAATTGTAAAAATGAAGAAAAATTGAGAAAATAAAGAAAAAATGAAAGAGAAATGAAAAAGATGAAAGATAAATGAAAATAGAAAAATTGAAGGAAGAAAGACACCTTTAAACAAAAAGAAAATTGAAGACGAAAGGAAGAAGAACAATCGAAAAAAGGAGGAAGAAGAGAAACTGATGAAAGGAAGTAGAAGAAAAAGAGGTTAAGAATCGAAATAATAATAATAATAATAATAATAATAATAATAACAACAACGATAATAATAACAATAATAACAATAATAACAATAATAATAACAATAACAACAACAATAATAATAATAATAATAATAATAATAATAACAACAACGATAATAATAATAACAATAATAACAATAATAATAATAACAATAATAATAGTAATAATTATAACAATAATAACAATAACAATAATGATAATAACAATAATAATAATAATAATAATAATAATAATAATAATAATAATAATAATGAAATCGATTAGGAAAAAAATAAATTGACCGAGGAAGGAAAATAATAGGAAAGCGAAAATCGATGAAAATCAAAATATAAAAATGCGAAAACAGAAAAATTGAAATAAAAAAGAAAAGCAGGAAGAAAAATTGAAAGGAAAAAAGGGAGAGAAAAGGGACCAAGAAAAATTGAAAAAATAATAACAGAAATAGCATAAAATAAAAGGAATAAAAGAATCGAAGAAAAAAATGAGAAAAAAATAAAATCGATCAAGCAAAAAAATAAATTGATCGAGAGTGAAAAAAAACATGAAAACGGAAATCGAGAAAAAAAAAAAAATCAAAAAAAAAAAAGGAAAGAAAATGGAAAAAAAGGGGCGAAAGAGAAGGCTAAGGATTGATGAGGAACGACATTAGGATGCAAACGAAAAAGGTCACAACAACAGTAGCAGCGAAGATGGTGACGATGATGCAGTGAAATTGGGCTAAGCTGCTGGGAGATATAGAAGGGGCCAACAAAAAGGAGAGAGAGATGGAAGATGTCAGTGAGCCCTAGAAGGAATGCGGGAGCGATAGAAAATATTGCTCTGTAGTATAACCAAATAATGAACGGGGCGGTGGCGGAGGAGAGTGGTGGTGATGGGGTAGAAGTTAAAAGCAGATGGAATGTTTGAATATAAATGACGGTTTTAAGGAATCATACAATGACCAGGTAATCAATGATAGTTTAAAACAAGGATACGCTTAAGATACGTCCATTTGATATGTGGATTTAGTGATAAAAATGCTATTTAAAACATGTGTGACGGACAAACATACCGCCTTGCAAAAATGAATGAATGCATCTAAAAATAATGTTTAGCAAAGCAAATACTATTTGTGACTTAAGTGTGACAGGCCAACGGTCTTAGCGAGAAAATACTATTTCTAACATAATCATGACAGACAAATATAAATACAGATGAAATGTTATTTCTACCTTTGTGACAGAACAACGGGCATACAGACGAAATACTATTTCTATCTTGAGCGTGACAGACCAATGGACATACAGACGAAATGTTATTTCTACCTTAAGTGTGACAGATCAACAAATATGCTGAAAAAATGTTCTTTCTACCTTCAGCGTGACAGACCAACAGACATACCAATAAAATGCTATTTTTAACGTTGCATGACAAACTAACGAATATGCCACTGGGATATTTCACCCTTAAGCATGACAGAATAACAAACCTACATAGTACAAAGAAAATTAACAATTCGTTACTTACGAGGTACCTTCAAGAAGTTTCCAGACTTTTTTGTCCAGGTATTTATAATTATTCTTCACAAAAATTCAGGATCTATGGCATTGTCATACATCCTATGAGATGACTGACCAATTTTTATGATTTCAGGTTCAAATGAACAGCTACAACAGGAATTGGAATACATCCTACAAAAACCTGATTTTCACAGATGGTGAATTTCAAAAATACAATCTGGATGCGAGGACACTTTAGAAAAATGATATGTAATAAAATTCTGTTTTAAACTTGGAAAAATGCCACCACAGAAACGTATGGAATACTTCAGACTGCTTTTGGACCATCTTGCATGAATCGAGAATCAGTTTTTGAGCTGCATAAGAGATTCAAAGAAGGCAGGTAGCCTGTGATGGATGATGAGATGTGTGGGAGGAGTAAGGAAATCAAAACATCAAAGTTGATTGGCCAAATAAAGAATTTCATGGATAAGGACCGCCGTTTGTTTATAGAGACAATAAGTGCACAGTTTGATGTCAGTGTGGGAACTGTACACAATTAATCATGAGGAACTGAAGACACAGAAAATTTTCAGGAATGCACCAGTGCACAGTTTGATGTCAGTGTGGGAACTGTACACAATTAATCATGAGGAACTGAAGACACAGAAAATTTTCAGGAATGCACCAGTCCACAATTTCATCTTTGTCTCAGACTATTTAACTAAGATGGGCATCAAGACAGTTCCTCACCTTTTCTATAGTCCAGACCTTGGTCTCTGTAACTTTTGGTTATTCTCTAAGCTTAAGGAAAACCTTAGAGGTTGTCGTTATGAGAGAATTAAGGAGATGAAAGAGACTGTGATGAGGGTCATTAGCATGCTCACACAAGAGGACTTCCATGGGGCGTTCTAGAAGTTGTTGTAATGGTATAACAAGTGCATTGCAGTCGGAGGAGATTACTTCAAAGGGAACTAGATATTCATGTGTGTAGTATCAATAAAAGTGGCCATACAAAAACAATCTGGAAACTTATTGAAGGCACCTCGTATTTCTTTCCATCGGCCAATTTCCTTTGCTTTAAAGGGATTTTGGCTGTCATCTCCTTTAAGTAGGTTACATGAATAAAAAGTGGACCTTGCTCTTATTACGTTATTGATTCTCCTGAAAATGCAGGGTAGCTTAATCAGTGTAGGAATATTTCGATAACAAAAGGAGTGTTTGAATAACAAAGAATGTTATCCAAGCGGATTAGATATTCAAAAATAAAATATTTATGTTAAAATATGTACCAGGAATGTTAACTTGGTGAAAAGGAATGTTAGTTTTCATAACTAACATAAACAAAATTACGTGACAAAGATGGGGTGATTGTTTTTTTTTATGCTACATAGATTTATTATTGACCACGTGCTCAGCAAGTTTATATATCTATAAAAGTGAACGCGTCTGTGTGTGAGTACATTTCCCTACGCAATAACTCCGTCAATTTTCAGTCTACAGACTCGAAATTTGATATACAGGATATTGAGATTTGGGAAAATCTTTATAATCCATTTTCGGCCAGAAATTAAGCTGTTAAGGGGTCAAAGTTCAACGATTTGACCTTTGAGAACTCTACCCAACTCCTCCTTGATAACTTGATTTGAGCCCAAAATGATAAATGTTAAGGGGTCATAATAGGGATCAAAGTTTTAAAAAATACCCTATGCAATAATTTAGTTGTTTTATGCAAAAAAAAAAAAAAAAAGCATTTAAAACGTAAACTAAATGAAGATACTCTTATGATTTTTAATGCGATTCTTTTGGCCGTTGACTGTATTATAAGAATATATAAAAGAAAACTTAATAGTAACGAGATATTAAGTTTTCAAATGTAGCGAGTTTAATTAAGTAAATCTTAGTATATAATTAGAAAATACATTTTCAAAATTGAATTTAACATTCTGTTTATTTGTTCCAATTTAGAAATTGCGGAACCTCTGCATTCTATTGACGGAACCCTAAGTTGGTTGAAAGCACCGGTTTAGAGACACTTGTTGAAAGTTCGATACCCAACGCGTTAGCGAACAGACGGGGGCGGGGGAAGGGTCTTGTGCTGCAGGATTTGAACTTGACGTCCGTGGAAGTCAAAGGAGCGAAATAACAAAGTGTACACTTGTCAGAAATGTGCCCAACTCCAATGAAGGGACCCAGCATGGAAATAAATGAAAATATAATTAACGTTTTGGCGTTTCCCTTTTCAAAAAAAAAAAAAGAAAAAAAGTATCTTAAATTGTAGGAAGCACGAAAGAAACTTTGAAAAGGTATGCGTCTTTTGCTGTTGTCTGTGTAAGTCGTCATTTTCCATAGTTATTATTAGGACTATGACAAGAGAATATTCTTTTCGTTATTTGGATTCTCGAGTATATATCAGTTAATATCTTATATGTTTTTAAATAGAGTGATGTGGTTCTCGATTGATTAACCGTGTCGGATATATACTCGAGAGTCAAAACAATGATAAGAATATTCTCTTGTCACAGTCCTTATATTATGTAACAAAGCGATGCGATCTAATAGTAACATAGCATGGGTGCATATGAGAAACTCAGCAGCAGCCATAGGATAGCTGACTAGCGAAAATATTAGCAGCAGCTTTCTCAGCACATATGTTAATTAAGCAAGTGTGCACAAATTGACGCGATGGGAAGAAGAAGGAGAGAAAAAGAAAAAAAAAAGGACAGCATGTGGTCGAGGATGAAAAGCAAAAATGCGTACCGGGGAAGACGGATGTGTGACGTGGAGGGCAATAAAGTGCTGGTTAGTCTCGGCATTAGGTGACGGGGAGAGAGAGACAAAAAAAAGAAAGAAAGAAAAAAAAGACACGTTGGACAGCAAAGCACTGTAAAACGTGTGTGTGCGAAAATACTTTTGAAAGATAATGAAATTCGTTATTTTGGAAAAACCACGTTAAATACATTTCATTTACACTTAAAAAAAATGCTGAGTCGGGTTTTCATTTTTTTTTCCTTCTTTTTTTTTTTTTTTTTTTTTTTGTTCCTTTGCGACGATACCAGACAAAGTGCAGGTCCGAGAGGTTTGATATGTAGCAACACGGTTAAAAAGTTATAACCAAGTTACAGCAGTCCACACTTAGTACTAATCAGATTCAGCGTTGCTTAACTTCGGTGATGCACTTATAAAAACATCCGCACACATGAACACTGGAAACAATCAATAGACGTTATACGCACGTTAAAGAAACTGGACGATCACAAAATGTTAAAACACGTACATACATAGACACGTGACAACGTTAAAGAGGCATCCGTTAAATGGACCCTGATTATATATACTACTAATACAGAAGAACTAAGATATTCTTTCTGTTTGTTTGTTTGTACATAGGCATCACCACTTATCAAGGCCGAGAGACCACTCCAGGGTAAGGGTTAAGCGTGTACAGTACTCAATTGGACAATATAGTAATCGTTAGTAATGGAAATTCGGTAAATTTGTTAACTTAAGTGGAACGGCTCATCAAGAATACGTTGGATTTGAAGACATTCAGATTGTAGTCAGCGGAAAGCAGGAAAATGGAAGACAGTTCCACAGGCATGCACTTCTAAGAAAGAAGCTTTGGTCATGGAATCTACGTTCAGGTTTAGGCACAGATAAAGAGTGGGGGAATTATTGATAGTGTTTTCAGCTAGACGAGCGAGTGTTTCTTGTGGAAGTTTGGTGAGGGGGGACCATAGATTGAAGCTCAGCCGAGCACTTGCCATGAAAATAACGCTAAAGCAGAGACAAACACACAAATAGAAAGACAAATAGAAAGAAGTCCAAGACTACGGGAAACAATGCTGGGATAAGCAGAGAGCACATACCGCATCTGGAAGTCCCAAATGGTCACCCATTTAGTACTGACCAGGTTCAACGTTGCTTAACTTCGGTGATGCAGCAGGAACCTGTGCATCAACGTGATTATGCCGTATACAGTTCTCATACTACATTTCACTTGCTGTTCTTGGTCTGAGGGGGGAAATCCTTTCAGACTGATGCAATTTTTATTTTTGTTCCTATCCAGAATGCCCCTTTTTGGGGAGCTGGATTTTCCCCCACATAAAAACCGACCTTGTGTCTAACTCTGCCTTCGTGGGGAGGCAAGTAAATATGAACAATACAGGCCTTTATTTATTTTTTTTTTATTATTCGTTTTTATTTTTTTAATTTTGTTGTTTTTAATGTTATTAGTTATCTCAAACTCTATGGATTAATTTAATATCTGTGTGTTCAGGCCGTTTTTGTTATTTTTACAAAGGAGCCATTACTTATTAAGACTCGGAGGCCACTTGAGAATAGTGGAAATTTTGTATTACTTAGTGGACGGCTCATCAAGAACTTGTTTGCGTTAGACTTGAAGAGGACCATATTGTAGTCAGCTGAAAAGCAGACAAATGGAAGAGAGTTCCACAGGCGTGCAGTTCTAAGAAAGAAGCTTTGTTCATGGAGTCCACGTTTAGGTTTAGACACAGATAAAGTTTTGGGGAAATTATTGATAGTGGTTTCAGCTAAACAAGTATTTTTCATGAAAGTTTGGCAAGTGGGGACAATAGATTGGAGCCCAGACGAGCACTTGCCATGAAAATAATGATAGAGCAGAGACAGGCTCGCAACGTCTCTTCTATGGGAAAGAGGTTGCAGAGAAAAGAGAAGGGCATCCCCCACTAGGCTATAAAGTCTATTTTGAACTCTGTCAAGGCAATACAGGGTGTTTCTAGCAGCTCCTGCCCAGATGTGGCAACAGCACTCCATCCTAGGACGTACTTGACTCTAAAATTTTCCATTCAACAATAGGCAACCCTGTTTTCTTTAAGAATCTCACTAATGGTTTCGTAATGATATACTATATCTGTGTTTTTGTTATTAAATGTTTTCTGTTATTTTGGTGCAAATATTGTGGTTAAATAGATGAACCCTTTAATTAAGCAGTTATTTCATAAAGGGCAGTGTGTGCTAATTTTACAGTTACAGTGTTTTCTCTAATATTAACATTATTTTTTTACTATTTCGGTAATTACTATTACTGCCGGAGTAATAACTATTTCTAGCATGACCCATGGACTATAAGTAATATCATCTATGTAATATTCTGCTTATTGTACATTTCATGTTAAAAAAGATTAAATACAATTTTTGAAGGCCAAACTGATCCAGAAAAGGCCAAACTGATAAAATAAACATTCAAAAGAGGCCAAACTGATTTAAAAAAAAAGGCCAAACTGATTAAAAAAAAAGGCCAAATTAAAAAAAATATATGGTTTTAAAAATGCTAATCTGGCAATCTTGGATAACGATACGGTAGTGACTTCCTATTGATGTAGCCTCTTTTTTGGATTTTATTATAATAATATCTGAGCATTGTGGAAATGACATAAGAAAGGAACATAGTAATTTGGAGCAGTTCTTTCACTGGAGAAAGAAGTCAGTGAAATGTTACATAAAAAAAGGAACATTTGAAAGAAACATGGAAAAAAAAAAGAACACTGTTTGCCAAAAGGATCTGGACTGAAGTAAATTAAAGAATATCTCTTACAATGTGATTTCATTATTTATATTGAACTATATAGCATAATATTACTTTCTGAGTATTTATTTGCACTTATTACTCTTATTTGTGTTGGTTCTACATTTAAAATACAATAGATACTATTTTCATAGATATCTTAAAAAAAACTCATTTGCTGCATGTTTTATGACCAGAAAATTAGCTTTTTGTGCTATTCAGAAAAATATCAGCTTTATCAAAAAATTTTTTGATTCAAAATATTTCTTATTCATATTATTAATATTATTATTTGTATATCTATCACCTTTTATTTATCATTTTACTAGCCTGGATGCCCGGCATTGCCCGGTTGTTTGGAGGTGTGTGTTGAGCAAAAAAAAAAAAAAAAAAGTTGTAGTAGGCAGGCAGGCTCGAACCTGTGACGCAAAGGCGGAAAAGAAAGTGGAGGTGTGTGTAAGGTTGTTGGTTGAGCAAAAAAAAAAAAAAAAAAATAGGAGTAGTAAGCAGGCTTGAACCCATAACATGCCAGAGAAAAAAAAGGTGAAAAACAAACAAACAAACAAACAAACTGTCTTATCGATGAGCCTATCGTGGTTGAGACGTCATGGCCAGTCAAAATAACGCCTTTTATCCGACGTTTTTTACGCGAGCTTTGAATGGCTGGCAAAAAATGTCATCAAAAAAACAAAAAACAAAAAAAAACGACCTTCCCTGTAGAAAAGTGTCCAGTGGAGGGCGAAGGAAATAATGTTTTTAGCCAATTTTTCGATATTTGTCGCCCGAAGAGTCGATCTTCAAAACGATACCGATCCCGTGAAAATCCGTCGCCTATGTCGAAAGTTTTTGCGAGTCATACAGACATACATAATTACATACATACATACATTCATACATACAAACAGGTGAAATTTATATATAGATTTTTTTTTTAGAATCCTTCATAATTTGTGTATTCAATACAATACAAATAAACTAAAACTTTTGCTTGACTTGTCCACCAAGTTTTAGTCATGAACGGCCAACAGTTTGTTTTATCTCTGTTCAAGATTACATTGGTGATCGTCTCATCAGTAAGAGGTTTAATCGTCGATAGGTTTTACATGCATTGGGGTTTAAACTCTACATTTTTATCTGTTGAATAAAATCAATGAAAACAATCACTAGACTTTGTGTATTGATTTTTTTTTTTCTGACTGTAATCCTCATCTTCAGTGCTGTTTCAGCCAACTCATCTTCTAGCCTGCTTTGGGTAGGATTGAAACCGTTATCTCCGGACAATGTTCACCTGGAACCATAGAGACTCAATCCCATGGTGCAGTGGATAGAGACGTTACAAGATTTAGGATTACCTAAAGATTGCCTGAAAGAACAACAAGGATAAGGATAACAGTATGTAAAAAAAAAAAAAAATATATACTCATCACCTTTTCTTCAAATTTTATTCGTATTTTTTCTTAACGACTACCATTTAATATTCTATTATTGAAATTTAATGATCATTTCTAAATTTTCACGTGCACAGTAGACATTTTGTAATATTTAGATTATTCAAAAAATGTTTGAGCTGATATGGCTTCTGACTTTATTCACATGTATCTTGCCGAACTCGGGAATCTTTCTGTTGAAAGCGGGTATCTGAACGCAATTCTGAACGGAACTCTTACGCTAAGGATCAATAGCATAACAGATAAAATACTAGGTAAAAATCAATTGCAAATGACAGTCTTCTAGAGGTTGCAGGTTCAAACTTTAATGTGGGCGATATAAAAAATACAATTGTGAATTACTTAAGACTTTTACCTGGTCATTGTTACTCCCCCACCGTCCGGGATTGAATAAAGGGTTCCATTCAAAATTCTGTACAGACTTCGATACGATACGCCTGAAGAAGTATGGAGGTTACATCAGCTGAAACGTTGTGCAAAAATCACTCAAAAAGGAGATCAGTAATCCAAATGATACAAAAATCAATCCTCATCTCAAAAATTGAGAAACTTACTAACTTTAATTCAAGTGATTATGTAAAATAATTTCATAAAAATAACAGTTAGTTCTTTGATATGACAGAGGCACGTTCGAAATGAGTTTGTCTGTTTAGAACACAATTAAACCTTGACTTTTGTATTTTAAACTTAAATTGGAGCCATTATTTACAGATAATTTTATATAATAGCAGATTCTCTATAGTGCAATGTAGACTACAATTTATTGCGGACTAAGCCACTGCGAGGAGGTGTGTGAAGCTTCCTCCTGGCACACTGAGGGGAGGGATTGCTCCTAACTATAGCAGGCAATCAATCGATTTGATTTAAAAATTGGGCGATTTCACAGATTTCGATGACTATAAAAGTATGGGCGGGTGGAACATTTGGTGATCATCATTTGATCCGGGACAACGTCGGTTGTCCCTGCTTATTTATAGAGATGCAAAGATGCAACTAAAAATGGGAAAATGACCAAGAAAAGATTAAGGACAATATCTTAAGGGAGCAAGGAATATCTTGCTGGTATGACCAAACAGAAACTCATTTTTTAAAAAAAAAGGGGGGATAAAAAATGCCAAATATTGATGGCATTCCTGTCATTAAATATTATGTCATGTCAAAAAATTATATATATATTTTTTTTTGACATGACGTAATATTTAATCATAGGAATATATATATATATATATATATAGAGAGAGAGAGAGAGAGAGAGATAGATAGATATGTATATATATATATATATGTATGTATGTATATACGTATATATATATATATATATATATATATATATATATGAGGGTTGTTCCAAAAGTAAAGCTTTCTATTTGTTTTTAAACTCAAAATGTTGAAGAGCTACGAAGTCGTGAGTAGTACCATTAAAACGAACAACCTTTCACGCTCCAGAATTTAGTTTTTTACAGAGTCACCACTATTCTCAATGCACTTTTGTCAGGAATTCAATTATGCATCTCTGTTTCTGCCACACGTCCGTAACAGGGGTTGCCTTCTTATCGCCCCACGCCGTCAATATCTGCAACAGGGAGATGAAACTTTCAGGTCAGGAATGTATTAGTTCAGTCATTATAGCAACGCAATTTACAATCCCCTCTGATACATTTGGTCGGAATAAAAAAAAAATAGGAGGCATTCATTTTAGTACGTTCCTCGTATTAAATGATATAGCACTACTAGGTTAATTACGTTTCTTTCTTGGTTAACCAGTCAAAACCACTTCTCTAATATCCATCAATTCGAAGGTCCAATTCCAAGCCAGATTTCTAGAATCGGTGGAGATTTTTAATTTCATTATGTCGGAATTATTTTCTTTCCATTTCTGAAATGAAAATATTTCTTATTAATCGTACCCATGTCCCGGTATTAGCCAGGAAAATTGATAAAACCAAGAATGGAAATTTCCACATACTTATCCCTATTAATCCCCAACTTTGCAGCAAACAGATACCATAATACTTAGTAGATTCTCATAACAAAGCTTGATACAAATAACCAGTCAGATTGGCTCAGTAGTTTCCGGGGAGGGAGGGGGGGGGGTGAGAAACAAACAAAGAGAATTATAACCAAAATGTGTGCTTTTTTTTCAAAACTGATAACTAAATATCGTTGAACTTGTGCACAGTTTTGCATTAAATACTAATCTCGAAGTGTAAGCCATTTTTAGTTTCAGAACAGTTTCAGATGGTTCGCTGTTACACACAAGTCCTGGGAGGTGACTTGTTTGTAGTAGACAGTTCCACAGAACAAAATATTCTTACCGTGTCGAAACCCGGGAAAGAACATGTGAAATTGCACCAGAAAAGGTTTAATATTTATGAAGCAATTCTGGTTTCTGATTGGTTGGTAGCAGAACGTGAATTTATTTGATTCATCAGTTCTTAGCAGCATCGTTTATAAATAGAATCGTCCGACTGTGTGGGATCATACCCCATTATAGGACCAAAATATTGCAACAACTAATCCTTATTAACCTCTAAATCTGCATAGAACGGATACCATAATACTTAGTTCGCCACACCTTATCATAGCAAATGGTCCATACAAATATTCTGCCGTTCTGACTTAGCAGTTAAAAAAAAAAAAAATGTGGAACAGACAGACTAAAAGAAATACTGCTGCCATATCTGGGAAGGAGCTGCTAAAAACAGCCTATCCTGCCTTGACAGAGTACAAAATAGACTTCGTGGCTTAGTGGGGGATGCCCTTTTCTCTTCCCTGCAACCTTTCTCCCATAGAAGAGACGTTGCGAGCCTATCTTTGTTTTATCGTTATTTCCATGGCAGGTGCTCGTCTGAGCTCCAATCTCTAGTCCCCCCTTGCCAATCTTTTACAAAAAACACCCGTCTAGCTGAAACCACTGTCAAAAATTTTCCCGACTCTTTATATGTGCCTAAATCAAAACGTAGATTCCATGAACAAAGCTTCTTTATTAGAACTGCACACCTGTGGAACTCTGTTCCGTCTGCTTGCTTCCCACCTGACTACAACCTGGATGTCTTCAAGTCCAACATAAACAAATTCCTGATGAACCGCCCCCTTAAGTAGACATTTTTATTAAACCCCCACACTAACGTACTGTACATGCAATAACCCTTATCCCTGAGTGGCTTCCGGGCCTTGATAAGTGGTGATCACCTTGTAAAAAAATTTTTTTTTTAAATATAAAATAAATATTTGAAGAAAATCTAACAAAATACCCAATAAACAGACTACAAATACAAATAAAATAAAATCCTGTATTATTTGGATTACTCAGACGTTATTCTTATAATGTTTCAGCTGATGTAACCTTCTTCAGGTGCGTCTCGTTGAACTCTGAAATTCCCAGGAAATGTTGTATAGGGAATATACTCTCAGAACACTATATACAAATGTAGGCAAATTTGGGCATATTTTATTGGTGTGAAAATGTAGGTTCTTTTTTACTAATTGTCATAAACTTTTAACCATAGAATAGTATTATAATTTTCAAAAAGCCTGCAAATTATCATGTAGTTTCGTCGCATAAAACCAAAGATATGAGCATTTCAATATTCAATTTGGCTACCAGTGTGTAGCACTTTTTTTTGTAATTTTATAAGTTCCACATCTCAGCGACTATTGATCAGAATTTAACAAATGATATCTTGCATGAAAGGAAATTACCTTCACGGCGGTTTAACTTATTTCAACAAATCCTTACGGTGAATATGACTTAAATTCTTTTCCAAAGCTGTACTAACAACTGCACATTTCTTTTACACCTGAATTGTGTAATGGACTATGTGACTTTTGCCCTTAAGGTCGCACATTAAGGGGATCGTTAATCACCCAAAGCCTATTTTTGGCACATTTTTACAACCATAAAATGTTACAATCATAGTCATTTGATTTCCTAATTTTGTATATGAATTACAAAATATCTGATATTTCCCCAAACCTCTAGCCTTGATTGAGGGGAAACTAAAATTTGCTGCTATGGTTTCCAATAATCTGAAATAACAGCAAGGGGAGACTTGATTCCAAACATTTCTTATATGTTATATCTCCCCTCTTTGGTTTTCATACATAAAGTAAATTTCACAGTGTATCAGGATTATTTGATACTGGAAATATTCATAATCGTACCCTATTTCCAAAAGAGAGGAGATATAACATATGAGAAGTATTTGGAATCAAGTCTCCCCTTGCTGTTATTTCAGATCATTTGAAACCATAGCAGCAAATTTTAATCTCTCCTTCATCAAGGCCAGAGGTTTTGAGGATATATATATATATATATATATACTAGCAAAAGTACCCGTTATTGACTGGGTGCAAAAACGGCCTACAGAAAATGGACTCTGATTTATGAAAGTATGATAGGTTATGAAAAGGAAGGGTTGTAAATTTGGGTTGAATTTGGGGGTGTCAAAACCAAAGCAAAATATGATGAAAGTAAAAATAAAATAGATAAACCCCATAATTTATTATACCATACCTGTTCACACTGAAACACTTATCATAATATTCTGTGGATCTATATTAAAAAACCTTGTTAAACTTTGTGACATATTTCCATTCTATGGAGGTCAGGTGCGAACAAACACCTCATAATTTTATTATACCATATTTCTTCAAACTGAAACATAATTATCAAAGTATACTTATGCAGATAGATATGAAAAGTCTTTATTAAAGTTTGTGCCTATTTCCATTCTATGGAGGCCAGGTGCGAACACAGACGCCACAATTTTATTATACCATCCCTATTTAAGTTAAAACATACTTATCAAAGTATTATTATGTACATCTATATCAAAAACACTTGTAAACGTTTGTTTTTAATTTTTAAATTTTTTATTTCCATACTTTGTGGACCAGACGTGTACGCAGAACTCAAAATTTTAATGAACCATGGTTCTGCCAGATCAAACATACCCATTCCTGTGTCTCGATACATATTCTATCATTATATGTAATCAGTTTTTTTAAAATAGTCCACCATATTGGAGCCTATTCGTGACCAGACACACACACACACACATTCAGCTTTATATTATAGATTTATATATATGTAATTAGTGTTACATAAGAAATAAAAAAAGTTTCTTTCCTAGAACTGCCCGCATATGGATCGCTGTTCCCGGCCAATTACAATATGATATCCTTCAAGTTCAATGTAAACAAGTTCTCGTTAAATAATCCAAATTCTACCCAATCTACACCATTAACAATTACTAAACTACCACATTCATTAGTCATTAACCCTTATCCTTGAGTGGCCTTCTGGCCTTGATAAGTGGTGATTTCCTTGTAAAAAAAATAAATAATAACCAGAATACTCTATTACTTGTGCAAGAGCACATATTTTATGAATTTTAATTAACAACATAGACTAATTTGATCTTCCATCAATTACTTTGGCTTCACAGAAACAGTTCACAGGGCTAAAGATACCAATTCTTCCCGTGTTTCTGTGACAAATATGGAAGATCAAACTAATCTATACTGTCATTGTAATAAATGTATATCTCAAGTAATTTTACTTTATTCTTAATAATTCTTGAAGTGAAGATTGAAGATTGTAACTCAACACCATTATCCGTTGTGCTACATGTCCTTACAGCCTAACACAAACATTTCTGACGATGCATAGACACCTACACGAAAAGTAAAACCGCGAACACTTCGTGCAGAAAATTGAAAAAAATAAAAGAGTATGACTAAACAGAAGCTCTCCATTGTTTTTGACAATGTCTGTCTAAATGAAAAAATGCTGCCTAAATATACGCAATTCAATTTAACTATATGCATGTTAATTGTTAGCATCATTTTTGGCCCTTTTCAAAAATGTTACTATTACCAAAATACATAGGAGCACCACCACAAACTAATAAAAGCAAATCCCGTGAATAAATATTAGAAAATATTTAAATACTTGAGAAATAAAATCAATTATCATCAGAATTTTTAATGGCTAGGTTCGGCACTAAATAACCCTAAATTGGTTAATATGCCGGTTAAAAAAAAAAAAAAAAGGATGAGAATACGTATTATTTGGATTCTTTGGACTACTGTTCTCATCTTGAGTCTCATTTTCACAACGTTTTGATCGATGTAACCTCATGCCTTCTCCAAGTGTATCTTATCGAATTCGGGAATGTTTTAAAACTCTGCTGTAGTGGATGAAGCTGTAGTTGGTAAAATTCAGTTTTAAGTTACACTCCTCTGGAGGTTGAAGTTTCAATCTTCAGTTCGGGGGACAATAAAAAATACAATTGCGAAATATGTAGGACTTCTTCCCGGACAAGGATGACGGAACAAGAGCATGCTACCACAGTGGGTTAAATAAAGACGTTCGAAATTCCGTGAACATTCCAGAGTTCAACAGAAAGATTCCCAAGTTCGGAAAAATAAACCTGAAGAAGGTCGAAGGTTATATCAACCGAAACGTTGTGAAAATAACACTCAAGATGAGAACAGTAATCTGAAGACTCCAAATAATAGAAATAATTAATCCTCATCTCCAAAAATTTAGAATAGTTGACCGAACACTCCAAGTAATAATGTGAATTATTTGAATAAGTTGTGAAAATCACAACCAAGATGTTAAATGTTTAAATAAAATATTCTATATGTAGATGTTCGGAAAAATGATTCTTTTAAAGATGGAGTTGAGAAGATGGTTAAAAATTGAGATCTCCCCAAAACAGGTTTATTGAAACAAATAAAAATAATAAATATTAAGGAAGTTTTATTCATGAATACTAAATCTAAAATCTGTTGGGAATTTTATACATTTCTAGAAGGAAAACATGCACGAAGACATTTTCTCTTTAAAAAGTTGGCGATCACAATTAACACAATTAAACAAGCTTTAAAAATTCAGAAAAAGAGGAGAATAGTTGACTGCATAATCCAAATAATAACACGACTTATTGAAACAATTTTTTTAAAAATCTAAATGATCACAGATTCGTTTTCACTTTTTTAAAGATGGTTGACCCAGTTTCCTTACACATCAAAAGATCAAAGAGCAAAAAGCAGTGCACAAATAAGCATTTTGGTGCTTCTATATTATAATAACTAAAAATAATTACATTTCAAGCAAAACAAATGGTGCCTACATAATTGTCATCTCACAAATAACATATCCAAAAATTATGAAAAACGATATGATAGAAAAATGATTATTCTTGGCCTTCGGGACAAGATCAAAGTATAGGATCTTCAGATGCTGCACTTCAATTTCTTGTTCTCTGTCAGTGGAGGAGAAATCCTTCACGACTGAGACAATTTTTATTTTTGTTCCTTTTCTCCACGTTAAAAAACGACCCTGGTGTCTAACTCTGTCCCGTGGGGAGGCATTGTAACTAGGAACAGTTTCGGTAAGAGTGAAAAAGTTCGACCAGATTACATGCCGAGTCGGACATATTGAGTCACGTGACGTAAGTAAAAGGGGAAGATACTCAGTTGAAAGTAGACAGAATTTATTCAGAAAAGAAAAATAAACAATATATATACGTTAATTTGGGATTTAAAAAAGCAAAACTTTTTTACCGTTTGAATTTTTTTATTTTTTTATATAAAAAAATAACTGATTGAATTTGTGAGAAAGTTGAGACTTAACTACCTCCCCCGTAAACTCTCCGATTCTAATCGGTAGATTTTGAAACCAAATCGCTAGATTTTACAAACGTCTTTTACATGAATAAATATTTTTCGGCCTTATCGTTTTCTGTAATTTTTGGATATTTTACTATTTGCGACATGACAATTACGTAAGGTACCGTTTGTTTTACTTGAAATTCAACTTTTTTTTCGTTATTATAATATAGAAGCACTAACATTTTACGTGCAATGTTTTTATGCTCACCCTACAGCACGGAGGATTGTTGCTATTTTACTTAGTGGATCTTATTAAACTGGTCCAATACTAAAGTGCATGAAAAGGAAGGGCCCTTTTCCCTTCGGTTTAAACGCTGACAAATCTGAGATGACATCTCCCGTTTGACGGGAAGGAAGGAGACGACGAGCTTTTTAGGTTGTCGGCCTTGTGTTTTGCCATTAATAATAGAAATACTATTGCGGTCAAGTCTATCCGAGGAAATTTCGTCATGGAATGGCAAAATAATCAGAAGGCATTAGGCAAATAATGGAAAAGGAACCCAACAATCATGTTGTGGGGGGGGGGGGTTAGAGTATAGAAATAGCTTTAAGAAAAGTATTCCTGAGATATTAGCTTGGAAAGAACAAAAACCGCTTTTTTTTTTTTTTTTTTTTTTTTTTTTTTTAAGATGCGTCCATTCAATATATGCACTTTTTGATGAAAATCTATTTATGTACGGTGTTCTTTTTAAAAGCGGCAAACTTTAACTTGACAGCCCTATTTTCTTTAATTGCAGATTTGGCAGCTATCGGTTATTTTTAGTTCCGCTTGGTTTGGCAATTCATCATGAAGAGACTGACATTCGAGCAGCGTTTGCAAATTGCAAATGATACAACCAATTTACTGCGAGAAACATTGGATAAATAATTTCACAAAATTGATATGTCAACTGTCCACCTTGTTCATGCGATTTTTTTTTTTTTTTTTTTTTTTTTTTGGTGGGGACTTATTACATTTAACTCCATTAAAGAACAGAACAAGAATCAACACAGTACTTCGAAGCAAAATCTATCTATAAGTTGTTCCCAATAGCAGACGTGAATGTAGAAAATGATTGACGCAAATTATCCAATTTTCCACTGCATATTTTGGAAGCATATGGGCAGTCGTATAGCAGCTGCGTTAGGAGTTTCATGTTATATGGTAATAATTGCTGATCTCTCACCCACTGCTTTCTTGCTCGATTCCAGCACAATGGCAGACCCATGATCAGATCAATCTGCAACATGAAATCTAACCATACCCAACGCATCAGGTTAGAGGATTTGCTGAAAGCACTACATTTTCACAGTATCTAGATTATCCTAAGGACGAATTGGTTGCGCTCGTAAAATCACATGGAATTTGATTATTCGTGTATAAACATTGCAGAAGCATGGATGTCTTGAAAAGCAGGAAGGTTGGCTTGCTAAGGAAAACTTGGTAGCCAAGGGTAAGAGGAGATAAAAAAGAAGAGGGAAGAGGAGATAAAGAAGAAGGGGGAAGAGGAGATGAAAAGGAAGGGGGAAGAGGAGATAAAAAAAGAAGAGGGAAGAGGAGATAAAAAAGAAGGGGAAAGAGGAGATAAAAAAGTTGGGGGGGAAGAGGAGATAAAAAAGTAGGGGGAAGAGGAGATAAAAAAGAAGGGGGAAGAGGAGATAAAAAAGAAGGGGGAAGAGGAGATAAAAAAGAAGGGGGAAGAGGTGATAAAAAAGAAGGGGGAAGAGGTGATAAAAAAGAAGGGGGAAGAGGTGATAAAAAAGAAGGGGGAAGAGGTGATAAAAAAGAAGGGGGAAGAGGAGATAAAAAAGAAGGGGGAAAAGGAGATAAAAAAGAAGGGGAAAAGGAGATAAAAAAGAAGGGGAAAGAGTAGATAAAAACGAAGGGGAAAGAGGGGATAAAAAGGAAGAGGGAAAATTAAAATTCTACAGAGTTCAATTTGGAAACAGTTAACTTGATAACTGTGATAATAGAACAGTGAATAATCGAAATATCAGAAAACAATGTCCATGGACAAAAAAAAGTGATGTCAAATGAATAAAAGACGTGCATCTCCTATGCACTAGAAAGGTTCCAAATACGACTTTTGCATTTTCTAAATATGTAGATCACAATGTTCTATATTAACAGGTCTCATCATGATTTGTAGTATTTCTGCTGGACTTGTGTTAGTCTCATGAGGTGTTTACAATACAATACAAAAATGTTTATAGTGTTATTTTTTTGTAAAATATACTTATCCTGCTGGTTCAGGATACATCTACAGTCCTGTTAAGTCGTTTGAATCATTTACATCTTGCTGATGTTAAAATAATACAATAAACTACATTATAAAACTAAGGAAAAATCGTAAATTTATATCACATTTAATTGAAAATACCCACAAGATACACCAGTTTGTGTTATTTTTGGATATCTATGACGAACACAGAATAAATGGACGTAGGAAGAAAAATGTATGTGTGCTTTCAAATATAAACCCAAAATGTTTCCATAAATTTAAATAGCAAGAAAAAATATGAGTTCATTGCTTAAACATTAGGTTTCAATCTGATTCACCTCCAAGGAAAACTGCGTCATACCACATGTGCTTTACCCTCATTTAGTCAAGAGAGTACTGGGATGGAGGAAAAGAAATAAGTTGCCAACTAGGAATTATGAACACTTAAGTAAAATCCCATTCTTACAGCATTCATAGACATTTATGCTGATGACACTACTATCTATGGTAACGCATCTAAGACCATAAACGACCAAGTTCTCTCCAATTCTCTCTCCTCTAATCTTGAACAAGTGGTACAATGGGGAAAGAGGTGGCTTGTTACTTTTGATGCATCTAAAACCAAGCTTTTATCTTTACATCATCAACGCTCTGATCCATATCTGGCATCAATTGAAATGAATGGCTCTCGTCTTGGGGAGGCCTCATGTTTTGACAAGCTTCTGGGCTTGACTTTTACTCCTGATCTTAAATGGAACACATACATTAAATCCGTTGCCAAGACTGCTGCAAAAATGGTGGGATCCTTCTATCGATCCAGTAGATATCTCACGGCTGATGCAATTCTCTATCTTTATAAGAGCCAGGTACATCCAAGGATGGAGTACTGCTGCCACATCTGGACAGGAGCTGCTAGAAAGGACTTATCCTGCCTTGATAGAATTCAAAATAGACTTCGTAGCCTCGTAGGGGATGTCCTTTTCTCTTCCCTGCAACCTCTTTCTCACAGAAGAGATGTTGCGAGTTTGTCTCTGCTTTATCGTTATTTTCATGGGAAGTGCTTGACTGAGCTCCAATATATGGTCCCCCCTCACCAAACTTTCACAAGAAAACCCAATTTAGCAGAAAACACTATCAATAATTCCCCACTCTTTATCTGTGGCTAAACCTAAACGTAGATTCCATGAACAAAGCTTCTTTCTTAGAACTGCTCGCCTATAGAATTGTCTTCCGTTTTCCTGCTTTCCAGCTGACTACAATATGGTTGTCTTCAAGTCTAACGTAAACAAGTTTTTGATGAGCCGTTCCATATAAGTTAACAAATTTACCGAATTTCCATAACTAACGATTACTATATTGTCCAATTTCTACTGTACACTCTTTAACCCTTACCCTCGAGTGGCCTATTGGCCTTGATAAGTGTTGATGCCTATGTAAAAAAAAAAAAAATAGGATGACAAAACACCTCATGGGACTAGCGCAGGGTTAAAAAAAAGTTAAAAACACTGATATACAGAAATATGATATATCTTTATTGCTAGTGGCCATGAAGGAGTGTGGCTTAGTGTTGTGGTCCCAGAAGAATCCAAAAGAAAGACAAAAAATGCAATAATTAGTAAAAACAAAATATTTTTTTTATAGAAAAGTAAACACAACAAATATAAAGAGTTGATATACGTCAGTCCGACTGCCACAAATGCCAGACTCAAGCATAACATGTGCTAACACCGAGAGACGTATTCTCTCGTTTTTTTTTTATGAATGAAAGAGTTCATTATTATCCGTAGGGTGGACACACCACAATAGTTTGTGAGGAAGGGGGACGCATACATAAAAACTTAACAGCTGATTTTTCTCACGTGCTGATATTAATTTCGAGGTGTTATCTTATAACAATTTGTGACTTCATTGCCAATAAAGTTTTATTCAGTGATGGAGTGTTTCCTTCTACCGCAAACTTTTTATAAGTGATTCCAATACCCAATTATTTTATTTTTGACAATCCACCATATTTGTTTTCCCGGTTTCAGCTAACAATTATTGTATTTTTGACAAACGACTATATTTTTTCCCCTCGTTTCAGTCAATAATTATTTTACTTTTTACAATCCACCATATTTTTCTCCGGTTTCAGTCAATAATTATTTTATATTTGACAATCGACCATAATTTTTTCCGGTTTCAGTCAATAATTATTTTATTTTTGACAATCGACCATAATTTTTTCGGTTTCAGTCAATAATTATTTTATTTTTGACAATCGACCATAATTTTTCCGGTTTCAGTCAATAATTATTTTATATTTGACAATCGACCATAATTTTTTCCGGTTTCAGTCAATAATTATTTTATTTTTGACAATCGACCATAATTTTTCCGGTTTCAGTCAATAATTATTTTATTTTTGACAATCGACCATAATTTTTTCGGTTTCAGTCAATAATTATTTTATATTTGACAATCGACCATAATTTTTTCCGGTTTCAGTCAATAATTATTTTATTTTTGACAATCGACCATAATTTTTTCGGTTTCAGTCAATAATTATTTTATATTTGACAATCGACCATAATTTTTTCCGGTTTCAGTCAATAATTATTTTATTTTTGACAATCGACCATAATTTTTTCCGGTTTCAGTCAATAATTATTTTATATTTGACAATCGACCATAATTTTTTCGGTTTCAATCAATAATTATTTTATATTTGACAATCGACCATAATTTTTCCGGTTTCAATCAATAATTATTTTATGCTTGAAAATCATGTTATGTGTTTCTTTCCAGTCCATATCAAGTGCATCTATTGTTGTCAAACGACTTTCCGGTACACCTGGACTGAGTATTTAACAGATACTTCAGCTCCGACTAGAAGCCTATTGACAATGCAGAATATCGAACGCCATCATGTAGGTGTAATAAATAAAATCCTATTTTAAAGATCGTGTGTGGCTAAAAACGAACCCCAAATTAGGGTTAGGGTGAGAAAGGTATTAAAACGGTTAACTGGATGTAAAGATTTTTTTCCTCGATGTAAGTGTTTCGTAAGTTTGAATTTGTAATTTAAGAAGAAGAAGAAAAGAGAAGAGAAAAAAGAAAAAGCAAAAGAAGATGAAGAAGCAGAAGAAAAAGAAAAGAAAAAGATGAGAAAAGAGAAAGGAGAAGACGAAAAAAAAAAGAAAAAGCAAAAGAAGAGAAGGAAAAGAAAGAAAGAAGAAGAAGAAGAAGAAGAAAAAAGGATCAAGTCTTGATAATTCCAGGACATACATAAGAAAATGCAAGAAATTTAAAAATCAAAAAATGGTAAAAAAAAAGAGGAAAAGTAAAAAAACGGAATGGAAGACGGAGTGATAGGTAGACGAACTGATGGATGGAAGTTGATTATCTTAACTCGTCATCGTGATTATTGCCCGTTTGACAAGGATAAAAAGCTCGATATGACAAGCTTGTAGGGAATTAGAGTGGCAAGGTTGAGTTCTACGACTGGATCACTTTGTTCTGTGGATCTTGTAAAAGGAGATTTGTATAAGAAGCAAGAATGGTAGGAATATAGAAAAGGGAAGGCTCTTTATCGCGCAATGGAAAAGATGACGGAAAGATGGCGGCCGTGGTAGTGGTGGTGGTGATGGAGGGGATGGATGGTTGGATGGAAGACAGTGCCAAATAAAAGTCATTGGTGTGCATTGCTACAGAATGGAAGATTGGAGGACGAAGGTTCAATTGTGACAATCGAAAAATATATTAACAAAAAATATATTTTTTTGTTTTATTTAAAAAAAAAACAAGAAAGTAATCTGAAAATAATTGTAAAAAATGAAGAAAGAAAAGGTAAAACGAAAAATAGAAGAAAAAAAATCAAAACTAAGTGGGGGGGGAGATGGATGGGAAAGCGAGATGCAAATAGGGAGGGTAATGGTTACAAAAAAGGACGGAGAAATGGGAGAGAAGGAAGGAAAAAGGCATGAAAGGAAGGAGGAGAGAAAGAAAAATGAAATGGGGAGGGGAAAGATACACAAAAGAGAAGGAGTAAGATGAAGTTTGTAAAAAGAAAAAAAGGAGGAAGGAGGGGTTAAAATATAAGGAGGGAAGAGGGGTTAAAATATGAGGAGATCAAAACTTAAGGGAAGAAAGGCTAAAAAAGAAACGGGAAAGAGGAGCTAAAATAAGGAAAAGACGAGCTAAAAGGAAAGGATGAGCTAAAAAAAAGGAAAAGATTAGCTAAAAACAGGAAAAGAGGAGCTGAAAACAGGAAAGGGGGAGCTAAAAAAAAGGAAAAGATGAGCTAAAAAAAGGAAAAGATGAGCTAAAAAAAGGAAAAGATGAGCTAAAAAAGGAAAAGATGAGCTAAAAAAAGGAAAAGATGAGCTAAAAAAAGGAAAAGATGAGCTAAAAAAAGGTGAAAAGTTCAGCTAAAAAGGAAGCAGGTATAACAGAATAAAAATGGAAGAAGAGAAGCGGGGTTAAAAATGAAGGGGAAAGAAGAGATAAAAAGAAGGGGAAAAGAGGAGATGAAAAGAAGGGGGAAGAAGAGATGAAAAGAAGGGGGAAGAAGAGATGAAAAGAAGGGGGAAGAAGAGATGAAAAGAAGGGGGAAGAAGAGATGAAAAGAAGGGGGAAGAAGAGATGAAAAGAAGGGGGAAGAAGAGATGAAAAGAAGGGGGAAGAGGAGATGAAAAGAAGGGGGAAGAGGAGATGAAAAGAAGGGGGAAGAGGAGATGAAAAGAAGGGGGAAGAGGAGATGAAAAGAAGGGGGAAGAGGAGATGAAAAGAAGGGGGAAGAGGAGATAAAAAGAAGGAGGAAGAGGAGATAAAAAGAAGGAGGAAGAGGAGATAAAAAAGAAGGGGAAGAGGAGATGAAAAGACGAAGAACGTTAGGAGAATACAAAAGGCAAAAAAAAAAAAAAAATGATTAATTAAAAAGTAACCAATGAAAATTGAAATGAAGACGACACACAAGCAATGATTGACAAGGAAGGGGACGTGGTTAGGGTTTGTGCATAAGAATAATAAAAGGTGATTAAAATGAAAATGAAAATAAGAGAAACCTAATCTGAAATGATTAACGACTGAGACAAATATTCTAAAAGAATGAAAAAGACAATTGCATAAAATAATGAAAGGGGAGAAAGGGGAGGTGCGGAGAAAGCAAAGAGATGATTAGAAAGAAGAAGAAGAAGAAGAAGAAGAAGAAGAAGAAGAAGAAGAAAAGGAAACGCGGCAAATGACAGCAAAAAAGTTTTTAAAAAGAAAAATATTCTTTTTGTAAACGAAAATTATGGGAAGGAAAGAAATTAAATCGAAACAAAACGGAACGAAATTCAAAACAGGCAAACAATTAAAAACAAAGACATTTTAAAAGAATAGAAAAATTAAAAATGGAGGAGCTTAAAATTAAAGCAGTATTGTTAAGTAAAAGACGTTCAAAACATGGAGGATATGTAAAACTAAAAACTAATTAAAAAAAGGAGGAATTTATCAAAAAATTAGAATGGAATTACAAAAGGAAAGAAATCAGAGATGGGGGGGGGGAGAATAGAATAAAATAAAATAAACCTTCAGAAAGCAATTTCAAAAAATAAAATTTGAAAAGAACAATTACAAAAAGGGAAAATTTAGAAAATAAAACATTACCACAAAACTAAGGATAAAATAGGGAAAATTTTATTTATTTTTATTTTTTTGTTGTCCAAATCCAGAATGAAACTTTGGGGATCGCGATTTTCCCCAAACCTCTTGACAGGGTTCAAAAGTCATAGTAAATACCCTTTATTTTCATTAATTTAACTATCAAATGTTACATATTGAATTGGCCCTATGTCAACAACGAGCAAATAAGCTAGTGTTGATTTTGGCAAGGGTCGCATTAAGTACATGTCATGATGACAAAAAAAAAAATCATTCCCTGACAGGTAATATGCAAGCACACAGCGAGCAGTCAAATCAGTTAGATAAAACTAAGATAAAATTCGAGATGACGACTGACATGTTATGTTGGGCAGAGAAAAACTTCCAATCAGTCTGTCAATAGGAACCGAAATAAAACCTCGAATAATGTGAGTCTGTCATGGGTTGCACGTGGCTGTTGTTCAATAATGTAAAAAGAAAAGTTTGATTATCACAAAGAGTGAAATAACCCAACCCGAAGTAAGGAAACATGAAAAAATTGAAAAGATAACTGGAAGAAAAAATAAATTTTAAAAAGAAAAAACTTAGAAATTTAAAAAAAAAATTGATAAAAAATTAGAGAAAATTATATAAAAGAAGGAAATCAGAAAAAAGCAAAATTGGAAAACCATTTTAGCAAAATTCGGAGAAATGTAAAATAAAAAAAAAATAAAAAAGAATTGACAAAAAAAGATTTCAGAAATTATGGAGGAATGAAATTGGAGAAAAACAAAAATAGAAAATAACTTTACAAAAATTCAAAAAAATAAAAAAAAACAATTGAAAGTAAATAGAAACAATCAAAAAATTTGAAATTAAATATTATGTTTTTAAATCAAACAATTAAATGTTATGTTTTAAAATCAAACAATTAAAAAATTTTAAATTAAATATTATGCTTTAAAATCAAACAATTAAAAATTTTTAAATTAAATATTATGTTTTAAAATCAAACAATTAAAAATTTTTAAATTAAATATTATGTTTTAAAATCAAACAATTAAAAAATTTTAAATTAAATATGTTTTAAAATCAAACAATTAAAAAATTTGAAATTAAATATTATGTTTTAAAATCAAACAATTAAAAATATGAAATTAAATATTATGTTTTAAAATCAAACAATTAAAAAATTTTAAATTAAATATGTTTTAAAATCAAACAATTAAAAAAAACATTGAAAAGTTGAAATCTCTACAAGAAAAAAAAGCGAATTCTTAAAGAAATTATATAAAAAGAAAGAGACAAACAGAATCTCAATAAAAAAGGAGCCAAAGAAATAATTTGCAACAAAAGAAAATCTAAAGAAAATTCAAAAGAAAGAAATTAAAAAGAATTTTTTTAAATTGAAATTTTAAATTTTAAAATCGGAAAAAAAAATCTTAAATGATATTTTTTAAAAGTAAATTCCGAAATACGAGAATATTCAGAAAAAATCAATTAAAAGAATTTAGAGAATTTTTTTTAATTTACTAAAAAGAAATAGGAAATGGTTAAAAAAAAAATGGGAAAAGAACTGAAAGGTCGAAGTAAAAAGAATTTAGAAAGTAAAAAAAATTAAAAAGGAAAATTTAGTACCACGAAATAGAGAAATTATTTTAAAATGGGGAAAGAGTTGAATGGACTAAGTAAAAAGTATAAAATAAATAATTAAAAATAAATAAATTAAAAAATAAGATGAAATACAAAGAGGAATAATTGAACGTGGAATATAGAATTGCTAAAACGGTAAAGGGTATTAAATAGGATGCGGAGGAAGGACAGTACAGAAAGAAAATTCATAGTTTCTACAAAGGTCAGAGTGGGCTGGTTTGAGTGCATCCAGGATGATGAAACTGGGGACAAGGAGAGGTGGAGATATTTGAGGTGAGGTCAAATAGGCACACAAATAAATCATCATCAACAACAGAAATGTGTACAAATAAATAAATAAAATAAATTAACAATTATCTCTCCCCACTCCAATTTTTTTTTTTTTTTTCATATGCTTAGCGATTTCTTTGAAGCATGTGGACCAGACGCAACTGTAGGGCACGATGAGAAACTCGCCCAAGGTCTGTGCAGCTGGTGTTGATGCTTGCGCTTGCGCAGTTCTGTCTCTGATTAATCCGTTTCTATTACAACACCTAAAAACATCTTTTCTTTTCTTTTTCGCGCGCGCGCGCGCACACACACACACACACACACACACACACACACACACACACACACACACACACACACACACACACAAAAGAAAAGGGTTATTATCATTACAGCTCTCTAAGTATAAGTACTTCGCTGATATACCCGTCCTAGGAAGGGTACATGATATTGAAGTACATCTGAAACTTTTTATCAAAAGAAGGCCAATCAATAAAAAAATTAGATATTGCAATTACAGTACAAATAAACTAAAACTTTTGCTTGACTTGTCCACCAAGTTTTAGTCATGAACGGCCAACAGTTTTTGTTTTATCTCTGTTCAAGATTACATTGGTGATCGACTCATCAGTAGGAGGTTTAATCCTCGATAGGTTTTACACGCATTGGGGTTTAAACTCTACATTTTTATCTGTTGAATAAAATCAATGAAAACAATCACTAGACTTTGTGTATTGATTTTGTTGTAGACTGTTATCCTCATCTTCAGTTTTTTTTTCACTACGTTTCGGCCAACTCATCCTCTGGCCTTCTTCAGGTGATTAACTGCAACAGGATAGGAATCCTTAATCTTGTAACTTATTCGTCATGATTACTGCCTTCCATAGTTGTTGTTGTTTCCCACGTTTTGGCCAACTTATCAGGCAACAACAACTATGGAAGGCAGTAATTACTGGGGATACAGTTACAAGACTCAGCATCCCTATCCTGTCGTGGTTAACCAGCTGAAGAAGGCTAGAGGATAAGTTGGTCGAAACGTGGTGAAGCAACAAGAACAACTATGAAGATGAGGATACCAGTCTGCAAAACATGAATACAAATTATGAAGACCTCATCCCAAAGGATTCTAAAAAATAAAAAATATAATAATAAACAATCGCCAGACTATTTCTGAACCGAAGAGGACCATCACAGTCAAAATTAGGGCAATAGGAGTGTGTTGTTATTACATTTTTCACCCCAAACAAGGCAAATTGCCCTTTTGTGTAGGGGGCTACTATCCGGGGCAACAACTATTGGGGTACTATGTAGGGATTTGGGCAGGAACTGTTAACAGTTTAGCACATTGTACCTATTTACTATGCCTCCCCACGGGACAGAGTTAGACACAAGGGCCGTTTTTTAACGTGGAGAAAAGGTACAAAAATAAAAATTGGCTCAGTCGTGAAGGATTTCTCCTCCACCGAAAGAGAACAAGAAATAGAGCACATTGTATCCAATAAAAACAAAAACTCATACTACATAGGTTCTTCGGACTACTATTCTCATATTGAGTCATTTTCACAAGGTTTTGGTCGATGTAACCTTCGACCTCCTTCAGGTCTATCTTCTAGAACTCAAGAATCTTTCTCTCCAATTCGGGAATCTGCATGGAATTTTGAGCAGAACCTTTATTTATTTCACGGGGGGTAGCATGCTCTCATTCTGTCAGCCATGACTGGATAAAGGTCCTAAGTAATTTGCAACAGTATTTTTTTTTAACCTTCAACTTTCAGGAGAATATCATTTTACAGCTGGATTTTTCCAAGTACTCTAATATTCGAAATTCTGTGCAGATTCTTAAGTTCAACAGAAAGACATAGTATGAAGGTCGGAGGTTACATCGATCGAAACATTGTGAAAATGACATTCAAGATGAGAACAGTAGTCTTGTAGAATTCAAATAATATGAATAACCAATCCTCATCTCAAAAATTCAGGAATGCAAAACAGACTGTTGGGCATCTATGACTAAAAATTGATGGACAAGTCAAACTTAATCTTTAGTTCATCTTATTGACGATTCCATGAGTGGAATATTATTTTGGGGTAGAGATGGGGGGGGGGCGAATATAAACGTATAAAAATAAATCTCGTGGCTCACATTTTTTGGCTTTTTTTTTCCAATCTTGAGAAAATGGATAACTTCCGTGAAGGTGCTTGAATGGGGAGTCTATTATGAAGTAAGAGTTACACAGTCCCCAACTGCAAGTAGATGTTCAAGATGACTAGATGAGGATGCGATGGAAAGTGCGCCATTATGGCATCTTCTGGCTCATCTCTGGCGGGATGAGGTGTCGTTCTATTAAGTTCTAGAAGGTCCCCCTCTCCCAGGATTTATCTTCACTTATTTTCTGAGAAGGAGTTGGATTGTTGCTAATAACTTGAGGCACCTCTATCAAAGAATGCCAACAGGGGATGTCAGGGATTTTTTTGCAAGCCACAATTCTCAACCTCTTGAGTGCTGGCTTTCTAATCCCCACATGTTGGCCTTGTGTTATATCTTGCTTCCATGGAAGGGAGATAAAAAAAAAAGTACCAGGATAAGTAGAGGGAAGATATTTCCTTCTCCTAAATTAATTGCACAACTAAGGCTTGAGAGGCTAGTCTATCCTATTTAACCCATAGCTGGAAGGAGGATATATGGATTCATACTTTTCTTAGTGAAAATGATACAGTAGTCCCCACAGAAACTGAACACAACCAGTTCACAATCATTAAGGAGAATTAAAAGAAATCTACAGAATTTAGTTTCATTTTGTGAACTGAAACTGATTAACATCCAAGGTACACAATGTTGCATGCTACCATCTAAAACCTTTTTTAAAGAAAAACATGACAATTCCTACACATTTTTTGTAATATTTTTGGTATAATACACAGAGTATGATGACAAAAAATTGGAAGATTCTATTTAGAAATAAAATTGATAGAAACTAACCAATCAAATCGAACACTGCTCTACTATCGACCAATCAAAAACTGGCCTCATTCGATAAAACATACTAGATCTGGTTTTATTCTATTTGAATTTTTAGGAACCGCTGCTTAACCTCTCAGTGGAAGGTTAACCCACGGAGGGGGCGTTACACCCTCAGCCGACCGGCTTCAATGGCCAGCCCTCTACACTTCTGACCGCTTCCACCAACTGTTACCGACTCTCACCACCTAACAGTGATAATCAAATCATCTAAAGATGAATCTATTGGTGGCAAATGCAAGAAACAGCGACAAATATTGTTATTGGTTTTTGATTTTTGCAGTTTCTGTTGGCATTCTCAAAACTAAAGCTTATTAAAATGTTATGATCTTGGAGGACTAATAATAAACAAGACTACACGGTGGTAGATCCACAAGAGTAATTACAGAAGTAGAGAATAGTAGGTTACAAAAAGACTGCTTTCAGACTTTCCCCATTAAATTTTGTATACTAATAATAGGGTAGACCACGATTGTAAATAAATAAATAAATAAAATAAAGGGAGGTAATTCGTTTCTTATTACATAATCTTTGCAATGATGATGGGTTTTTGTGACGCTGGATGTACGAACAAGTAAGATGTATAAAAATATGTATTAACATTTTAACTGTCACTAACATGCTGCCATTTTTATGTTGCATGTATAATTAATTAATCACAGCATATCAGGAAATTAACTTAGTTTGGAAGAGGGGAGGTTTGTCCCGAAATTTTATTGGGATACTGAAAACGAAGAAGTGTAAAAACGATTCAGAATGAAATTCTCAAAATCGCCGCTAATGCGCCGGGCCATTATTCGAATCAGAGACAATTGGAAGCAGATGGAACCATCCAGAACATCAACAGGAAACTTCTGGACGACCGCGGGCATTCATGTGCTTGAAAAAAGAAAAGTAGGTGCAGGAAACACTTCTTTGATCACCACAGAAATCACTTTGACAAACTGCTCAGGAAACCCATATCTCCAATGATACCATCTGTTACATCATGAAGCAATTGCACTGGAAATGCTTCATTCCAACCCTAACCCGACAATCCTGACCAAAGAGTTCAATTCTGTGAATAATACTTGTCAAAATGTACAGAAAATGTAGATTTCCACACAAAATTGTTTGGAGCGATGATACAAACTTTAAATTGAATAACTCCATTAATCATCATTATTGCACGTACTGGAGTCCTCCTGTAACGCTTGAACACCATGTAAACTTTTTTTTTTTTTTTTTTTTTTTACACAGTGATCGCCACTTATCAAGGCCTGGAAGCCACGCAGGGATAAGGGTTATTGCAAGTACATTACGTTAGTGTGGAGATTTGATGAAATGTTTACTTAAGGGGGCGGTTCATTAGGAATTTGTTAACGTTGGACTTGAAGACATCCAAGTTGTAGTCCGGTGGGAAGCAGGCAGACGGAACAGAGTTCCACAGGCGTGCAGTTCTAAGAAAGAAGCTTTGTTCATGGAATCCACGTTTTGATTTAGGCACAGATATAGAGTGGGGAAATTTTTCACAGTGGATTCAGCTAGACGGGTTTTTTTCGTGAAAGATTGGCGAGGGGGGACCAGAGATTGGAGTTCAGACGAGCACCTGCCATGGAAATAACGATAAAACAAGGATAGGCTCGCAACGTCTCTTCTGTGGGAGAGAGGTTGCAGGGTAGAGAAAAGGGCATCCCCCACTAAGCCACGAAGTCTATTTTGTACTCTGTCAAGGCATGATAGGCTGTTTTTAGCAGCTCCTGCCCAGATATGGCAACAGTATTCCATCCTTGGACGTACTTACCAAGAGAAATAGTATGGGACAAGATCGATAACTAAAATGTAAACAGGACTGTATCAGTGTTCAACCTTTCTTAGATGGGAACAACATTTGGAATAAATGTTGCCGAAAAGAAAAACAAAAAAATTCTTACCTGCTCTTTTGTCACGTATCTTTATTTATTAAAACCAAACATTCCAATCATATTTTATTAAACATCCTTCGAAACATTTAATTGTTTTACATATTATTTATGGCCTAATTAAATTACATGAAATTCAAGTCCTATTTCAAAACATTCTTCCGTTATCAAAACGCTTTATTTCCATAACATTGTTACCAGTTCAAATGTCGGTCAGTCACTTCTCTACCCGAGACATCCAATGTTGCCCGGCTAGAATATAATAGTGAGAGTTACCTCAACTTGTTTCAGGAGTTTGTCAGTCCACAAATTTATTTTCAGTAAGATGGAGCACCTCCCTACTATCATCGCGTTGTACGAGCTCACCTCGCTGCAGTTTTTCCAAACACGTGGATTGAACGAAGGGGTGTCCTTGAATACCCTACTCATACCTCATTTTTTTTGTGGTGATAGCTCAAAGATAAAGTTTATCACATTAAATAAAAAAAATAATTGATGTATTGCAGTTTGAAATTGAAAGACAATGTTGCAATATTTCTAATTACTTTTTCCTGACGTTTGCAAATCCCTTGGTGAGCCTTATCAGAGTTATTTGGACAATACTGGTCATCAGTTTGAACATTTGCAGACATACTTCTTCATTTGCATTTATCTTCTGTATTCAAAGCTATTCAATCTAACTAGGTTTATAAGTACTGGTTTTATCGCCATTCGAAGTGTGAGTACATTTTTGAGAAACCCTCTTTTAGTTTTGATTCTTGATTTGATTCTTATTTATAACTTTTGAAATCGTGACTAAATATCAGATAAAAATCAATATAGAATCGGCTCTATGATAATAAATACGAAATCTGCATGAATTAAAATATAATATTTATACATATTTTAAGACTGAACAGTAAAAAGATAAGTTGAATTGCAGAAGGGATTATAAATTATATATTTCAGCGTATAAGGCGACTGTCAGAATAAGACGAGGCACAAAATCAGAGCAAATTTTAATAAATTTATCATATATCGTTTGTATATGACGACTGCTAAATCACGAAACCAAGTTTGTTTAGCCTAGGCTAGAGATTGCAACACCTGGTAATTTATAAAATATGGGTTTTTAAATATGATTTTTAACTTTAAGGGTCGTCTTATACACCGAAATATACCTTATTTAAAATGCCATTTTCTTTCAGGGGTGGGGGTCACTTCATTTTTATTTTACGGCAATCTACATAGCGATTCAAAAACTGTACTTCTAATGACCTCGTGACGTTTGAAAATCCGTTAGTGTGCGTTATCAGCATTGTTTGGACAATAATGGTCATCAATTTGAACATTTGCAGACATGATTCTTCAACTGTATTTATCTTCAGTATTCAAAACTATTCCATTTCATTCCATGTTCATAAATGTTTTATCGTCATTCGAAGTGTGAGTACATTTTTGGAGACACCTTGTATTATTCTAATAAAACAATTAATAATTTCTGTATAGCATAAAAGGTTTATCCAAAATATTGATTGAGATACATTATTCAAGCCGAAGGTCATGCTGACTGGGTCGCAGTTTCATAATAAATAAAACAAGGGGGGGGGGATAAAAAAAAAACTAATAAAAATCCGTGACTGTGAAATAATTACAGATTTGAAATACGAACACGTCTAATAATCTTATTATCTTTATATTTCATCACGAAATCAATAAATATTATTGCATTCCTATCCATGAAAGATGATGGGGCTTGAATTATGGATGTGTACGTGAGAAATAGCAGTGGGTCTAGTGTCTGTGCAGTATAAATGCATTTTAGCTAAAGACACTATCACGTATTACGTGTCATGTCAAAATTAATAAAAAATTTTAAAAAAATTATGAAAAATGATTGTGTAGTAAAATAATGACATACAAGTTTCCAGACTTTTTTGTACAGCCATTTAAAATTGTCAAAGACTCTTGAAACATTCAGTATGTTATTGCTATACATCTTATGAGATGACTGACCAATTTTTATGATTTCAGGTTCAAATGAACAGCTACAGCAGGAATATGAATACACCTTACTAAAGCCTGATTGTCATAGTTGGTAAATTTCAAAATGCAATCTGGATGTGAAGACAGTTTGGAAGAAAGATATGCAATAAAATTCTGTTTTAAACTTGGAATACATGTCACAGAAACGTATGGAATGCTTCAGACTGCTTTTAGACCATCTTGCATGAATCGAGCATCAGTTTTTGAGTGGCTTAAAAATTTAAGGAAGGTAGGAAGTTTTTAAGGGATGATGAGGGATGTGGAACGAGTAAGGAAGTTAGAACACCAGAGTTGATTGGCCAAATAAAGAATTTCATGGATAAAGACCGTTGTGTGTCTATAGAGACAATACATGCACAGTTTGATGTCAGTGTGAGAACTGTACACACATGAGGAACTGAAGATGCAGAAGATTTGTGCAAAATTTATCCCAAGGATGCTCCATCCTTCTCACAGATTAGTTAACCAAGATGGGTATCAAGACAATTCCTCACCCTCCCTATAATCCAGACCTTGCTCCCTGTGACTTTTGGCTATTCCCTAAGCTCGAAGAAAGCCTTATAGGCTGTTGTTATGAGACACACTCACACAAGTGGACTTCCATGAGACCTTCCAGAAGTTGTTGGAACGGTACAACAAGTGCATTGCAGCCGGAGGAGATTACTTCAAAGAGGCCAGAGTTTCATGTGTATACAATCAAGAAAAGTGCTCATACGAAAAATAAGTCTCAAAACTTATTGAAGGCACCTTGTACTTACATGTCATGTAAAACATTTTTTTTCAAAAAAATCCAAAAATTATGAAAAACGATAAAGTAGAAAAAATAATAAGTAAAAATTCACTCTATTGAATTATATAGCTTTATCATATTTGTTAAAGTCGAAGAGTTCTTAAAATTCACGGGAGGTAACTCCAGTCTATGATTTTAACAAAATATTAAAATCTATATTAAATTAGAAAATGGAGGATCACTAATATCTATGTTTTGTTTTTATTTTTGTGTAAAACTAGTTCTAGCAAATCTTCTAATCGATCGTTTTTCATAATTTTTTAAACTTTTACTAATTTCGACATGTCATGTAAGTCCATAATAGTGTTTTTTTTAAATCTTAAATTCATTTTTTAAACCCCATTATACTGTATATACAGCAAGAAACTAACTAACATTTTTGGTATTGAATACTGTTCAAGCATTAGTGCTACCATGCTGCCAAAAATGATGGCCTACATCTTTTATTATGTACAAATTTGTATCTGTTGCATTGTTGAATGTCTATATAATTTTTTAGCCTGCACTTTTCAAATGCTTGCTAAAATCATATATACACCTGACAATCCTTTTGCCGTTATTTTCGAAATGAACACAGAGACGAATTTATCAACATATAAGTTTTTTTGCATTTAATCTTTTTGCCTGTCAACAAAGAGGGAGTGCTTCATGTTATCTCTTATATAGACATCAATCGACATTCCTGGGAATGTAAATATCAAGATATTATATTCTTTTTCTCTATTTTGCATTACACCATTCATAACTCTCGAGATGAAATGTTAACATTTCTTTGTTTTCGTGATAATTAAAATTTTGGTAATTTTTATGGGATACAAGAATGTAGATCAAAATCCATTTGGAATGTGCGTGTTTGGACACCTCTGCTTTTCATCGGCGTCGCCACATCTCCACATCCAACACATTGTTTATAGCTAAAGATCACTAGCAAAAATGCGACTAGATATCTAATAATCACAAAAAAGGAAAAGGTAATGCTTGGGAAGATCGAATCATGACCACAAAACGAAAATAATTACACCCCCACCAAAGATAAGGTAATGGCTGGAAGTATAGGTTCATGGCAACAAAGCATATACTACTCTATCGCCCCCTCAAACAAAAGAGGAAGTAAGGCCAGGGGTGATGGTTGGTTGGTTGTTTTTGTTTTACGGCATATCAACCCTTTTCGGGTTATTTAATGCCGAATCCAAAGATTTTGAAGAAAAAATTTTTAATAGAATATATTTGTTGTTTTCAAGTCGGTTTCTATTTGGGACCCTAACAGGTACTACCACTCCGGGTCAGAGTGGACCTGGGAGCAATGGTAATTAAAGGGCGGCTCCACACTCCCCAAAGCCCACAAGCTGGGGCCTCACCACTGGATATAGCTTAAGGTCATATCCAGGACCCCCATTGAGGGACTTTTACCCTCTGCAGGGGGGCAGTCGGTGTATTCTAATGCCTCACCAACAGGGCCCCAGGGATGATGGTATCATGACAAAAGACCAGCTGCTAAACTACCCTCATCTGAATTTAGGAGGGTAGAAAATAGATCTTAGGCTTACTTTTAGCAGCCTCGAAACTCTTGTTTTCTTTCTTTTTTATTTTATTTTAAACCTCATGTCCCATGGGTGATAATTCTGACAAAGGGGAAAGAATTCCTTTCATCTTGGTCAGAATTCGTCCAGCTCACACTAGTTTTTGACCTTGAAGTATATATATATATATATATATACATATATATATATATATATATATATATTTTGCATCAAGTAGCTTCATGCCTTGTCTGGAGCGATTTCCATAAAAAAATTGAGCATGAAAAGATAGTATAATAGTGCAGTTAATAGAAGTAATTGTAGAGTTTCGGCTTCATACCGACAGATGCTAAATTTCCCTTAGTAATAGATTTGTTTGTATTGCTTACAAAGAATAATAATACTTCAATTCAGCTGCTGCTGATGTTTGGTGAATAGATTGCTACACATAGCATAAAAAATAACGGTTTTTTTTCCGTTACAAATAATGAGAGGTGATGATGGTCAAGTGATTAATAACACGGATTAACGATCTGGTTGTTCCAAGTTCGAATCCAGTTTGTTCCACAAAAATCACTTTCACTTAGGATGTTGGCAACCTTTACTTGGTCCTTCCCGTAGGTACACATAGATGCCTTTCTAGAAAGAATTCTGACTAGAAAAATATTGGGGAAACCAATGCCAACAAAAGAATCTTCAGATCCATACGAGATGATGATGATTATGACTACAAATAATACGCAAAAAATTAATCTATAACATAAATCTCACCTGTTTGTTTAAATGTATGTATGTATGTATGTATGTCTCGCAAAAACTTTCAACAGAAGCGACGGATCCTGACAGGATCAGTATCATCTTGAAGCTCGACGTCTCGGATGACAAATATCGAACAACTGGCCAAAACCCTTAATTCCTTCATCCTAAACTCTACTGTTTTGTACAAGAAGGAGTAGATTTTTTTTCGCCGACATTTTAGCAAGTTATTGCCACCATTGGATTGACTTTGGTTAATTTCAACGCTTTTGACTTCCGGTCGCGTCCTGGAGACATTGGCTAAGATGTTAGATTTTCTTTCATTTTCTTTTCCGCCTTCGCGGTACAGGTTCGATCCTACCTGCCTATTATCGCTTTTTTTTCTTTTTGCTCAACACACATCTTCAAACACTCGGGCAACGCCGGGCACCCAGGCTAGTCATTTATAAATATAAAAATTAAAAAATACTTATTCCCAACGATACGTAATATCCATCAAAACTCGTATCCTGGAAATTGATTTGACAGCCAGTCTGCGACACTGACTTCCGGAAATAAAGAAATAAATAAAAAAAAATAAAACAGACTGAAGAAAAGCCTCACCGAACAGTTGTATACGTTCTTTTTATTTTTTTCCAGAAGAAGAGATTCTACTCTCGAAAATTAGGGACATCAACACTTACCATCTTGTACGACATATTATGTTGATAGATAAACGTAATTGAAAATTATTGAAAATTCCTTTTAATATTGTCATTATTCTTTTATATGCTAACTCGTGTCCACAGTGTTTCCTACGAACCGCATTGATATAGCCCTCAAAGATGACTCCTTTCACACTACGCACAATGCTTCAAGCAAACTACAACATTCCTCTCAAATCATTTATATTTAAATAGAGAATTAACTTGCAAAGATATATCGCATCTTTTGGAATTTTTTAGATGCGTTATTTTTATTAATTTTTTATTGCATTATTTGGGATATTCATATTACTGTCAGCTTATTGTTTTATTGAAATCCTTTGAAATGAGTAATTTATATATTTATTTTATTTGCGGACTGTTTTCCTCATCTTCATAGTTGTTATTTCACCACGTTTCGGCCAACTCATCCTCTGGCCTTCTTCAGGTGATTAACCGTGACAGGATAGGAATGCTGAGCCTCTTAGCTGTATCCTTAGGAATTACTGCCTTCCATAGTTGTTGTTATATCACCACGTTTTTAGCCAACTAATCCTCTGGCCTGCTTTGGGTAGGATTGAAACCGCTATCTTCAGACAACGCTCACCAAAAAATCCAACCTTGATCACCCTTCGGGCCCATGACGCAGTTGAGTCCAGAGGAATAGTTGGCCGGAACATAGTGAAATAACAACAACTATGAAGATAACAATCCGCAAATAAATAAATAAATATACTATCATCTTGGACTTTATTTTCAAAACATTTCGGCCGATGTAACCTCCAAACTTCTTCAGATACATCTGTTCACATTTAGAAAGCAGTATGGGATTTCGAACAAATTTAAAGGACTGCGAATTCTATTTATATTTCATCGGTGGAATTCTTTAAGGGTCACCATGTATTATGGACGAAAATTAGACATGTCGACTTGAAATTGGTTTTGTCAGTAATTGTGTGTACGTTGATCGCACACGTCAATCAAATGCTTCCAATTGTTAAATAATTAAACAAAGTATTGCAAAAAACATGTTGTAATGGAAGAACCTGTCACCCTAGCGTTATGTTTATCACCCATTATAAATATGAATCCACGCAGCAAACTACAAGGTTGACTCTCTGTAATAATGACATATTACGAAGGTCGTGTTTCAGCTTACTACAGAAACACAAGTAGACGTACAGACGTTTTTACACTTAATTATATACAACTAGTCTGGGTGCCCAGCGTTGCCCGGGTATTTGGAGGTGTGTGTTGAACAAAAAACAAAAACAAAAAAAAACAAAAGTGGTATTAGGCAGGCAGGCTCGAACCCGTACCGCGAAGGAGGAAAAGAATGTGGCAAAAAAGTGACGTCTTTGCTGTTGCACCTATCGCCAAACCGGAAGTGTCGTAGGTTTAAATTAAGGCTAGTCAAGCGAAAAAAGGGGATAACTTTCGAAAATATTGGTGAAAAAAGCGATCCCTCCCTGTAAAAAAGTGCCCAGTTGAGGGTGAAGGAATTACTGTTTTTAGCTAATTTTTCAATATTTGTCGTCCGGAGGGTCGAGCTTCAAAACGATATCGATCTCGTGAAAATCCGTCGCCTCTATCGAAAGTTTTAGGCATACATACATACATACATACATACATACAGGTGAGATTTATATTATAGACTAGCAGGGCTACCCGGCGTTGCTCGGGACCGTATAAACAATGAAAAAACAAAAGCAGATATTGAATATATGTTTTATTCTTAGGGGAGAGGAATCTTTCATCTCTATGTATTATTTGTTTTATCTACCCTAGGACTGGTATTGTTCATGTTTTATCCCTAGTGTAGGTAATTTACAGCATGTACATGAAATTGTTTTACCTTAGGGAGAAGAGAACAGGTAATATACAACATAATGTGTCTATATTACATCCCTGGCAACGCCTAGAAACCAGCTAGAACATGTATTTCAGTCAATCTTTATTACATCTTGGGCTATGCCGGGAAACCAGCTAATCTCTATTTAGTGACTTGACCACCAAAATACCTCCCTAAGTGTGTCCTTTCTTTTGAACTTATTAGATATAGGTATCTAGAAATGTGTGTGAAATTTTGTTGAATGCATTGTTCACTATGATTTTCTTATTGTTCTACACAATATCAACTGTAGCGAAATAAAACAGTAAACTTAGTGTAGTGTTAGAATAAAGAGCAAAGGAAAAAATTAGAATCATATTCTGTAATTACAAATCTAAATTTGCTAGCGTGTACCAGTATTTGCCAGGTTGTGGAAATTTGGAATTTATAACATATGTAGTGGCCTTTTCCTAGATACCTATTTTTATAATTGTTTCAGTACATTGCTACAAAATGTGACATTTGTTGGCGTTTGTAAAAAAAATCATGAATGTGCTTATATTCCAAAAAAGAAAATATCAGTGCACAGTATTGAAAGTGTTTGAGATTCAAAAGTCTGTAACATTTCTACTAACTTCATAAGATGTCATGTGAGAAACTTAATTGAATATCAAGACATTATCTGAAGCGTTTTTATTTTGGTGTAACGTATGTGTTTACAGTGAACCTTAACTTTTAATAAACAGATTGGTATGCAATGACATAGGCTAGGAATCTTAGACAAAATATATATAAATTGGAAAAATGTGTGAACAAATGAAAAAAAAATGATCCGCTCTACTTGATGACATCAAGCACAGTAATATTTTAGTGAAGAAAATATGAAATTGATGTTCAGTGATTAGTTTGGATGAATGAGAAAATGTAATTGTTTGATGCATAAAAAATAACTCATTTGCTGTATTTGATATTAAGCAGCAAAAAAATAGTGATTTGAATATTTAGGAAAACATCAAATCAGATTATGTAAAAAAAAAAGATGAAATTAGAAAATATATATTTTCTGTTTATGAGTTTTGCCAATCAAAATTTTGTGGCAGAAATTGGGTGATTACCATGCAATTTTATTTTGGTAAAATTCTTAAATTATTTCAATGTTTATTATAATTTCTTATTAGTGACTTGTTATCATCAAAATCCGCCCCAAAGAGTGTCCTTTCTTTTATTAGGTATCAGAATAGGTATCCAGATTTCTACTTCTATACAAATATGATATTGTAGTACAGTAAATGTCAAATTGTTTTTCAAGTATTAGTTTGTAACGTTTGTACTGACTTCATCAGATGTCATGTAAGAAACTGAATTCTATGTAAGAAGACTTTATCTGAAGTGTTTTTATTTTGGTATATCATGTGTGATTACACTGTAGTAATTGCGCTGAAAGCATGTTAATTACAAATGACAAAAGTTAAATCAATTTCTGATTCAGCTACACAATATAAACTAAAGGAAATCAAATTTGCAAAATAAAAGCAATATGTAGTTATGGGTTAGTTTGGAGTTAGAATAAAAAGCCAACAAAACAGTTAGTTTGTATTGTGTAGATTGGTCATTTCTGATAGTATTGAGAGTTGTCAATGAAAATCTTAATTTCCGACAAAATACTGAATGTTTCTTGGATACCCATTCGTAAAAAGTACCTTTTTTGGAAAAAAAAAACAAAAAAAACTCCCCGGATCACCTTCACCACCTTAAAAAAAAAAAACTTTATTCTTAAAAAAATGTGCACATTGTTAGTGTAAAAAACAGATTCGCACCACTTGATGAAATCAAGCATAGTAATATTTTAGTAAAGAAAATATGAAATTGATTTTCAATAATTAGTTTGAATGAATATCAGAAAATGTAATTGTTTGATGCATAAGAAAGAACTCATCTGCTGAATTTGATATTAAGCAGCAAAATATTTCAAAACATAAAAATGTGAAACATAACATGAATACTCTCCGTTGTCACTTGAAAACATTGACCTTGGTAGGAAGTTTATTAGATACTGAAATTGTGGTCTTGGTATGGTGTGCTTAATATTATTGTATGCAAAATTTAAAAACACAAAAGAGGGTACAATCAATATTGAAAAAGTAACATCTGTCACAGAAAATAGTAATTTATAAATGTCAAAAGAAATATTATTCTGTACTTAAAATGTTAAACTTACTGTTAACAATAATTTAAAATGGTGATCAGGATGAGTCCAACAACTTAGTCCTTGAGCTTTCTTATTGGTCATAGTAAAAAGAAATTGTAGTCTTTCAAGTTTGTTGGTCGCATTGGGATTCTTGGAATGTATCAACAGATTCCTGCATATGAATCTTTGTTAATTCCACACAATACAAAATATATATACAAAACAAAGTAAAGCAAAGTATAGGGTTAGTTGTGTCCTCTAATTATCAACCAAGTATATGTATTGATAAAAAGATAAAAGCAATGGAAATGTTTATTACAATGTATCAATATTAAATTTTTATCATGAACAACAAATCGAAATAATGATAGATATTTTGTGCTTATACGAAACTGGAATCAAGGATTGTCACCTGTGATTTTATATATGTCAATAGTGCATGCCACTACAAATGATATTAGCCAAATTAAGTTTTGTTTATTTCACCCATTATAAAATATATACACAAAATGCAGTAAACAAAGTTTAGGTTTAGTTAATGATAAGTTTAGGTTCGAGAAATAAGCAAAGAAAAGAAAAAAAGATACATTTGTTTATAGTGTGTAAATTGTAAGTTTGTAAATATTTAAAACTATCCACACTGGTATGTGGAAATTCTAGATACCTATTGTTATAAAGTTCCAATTCATGTTTGATATATCACTCTACATGTTCCCTGTTGCACCCCAAAGATGTAAATGATTATCGAGAAAGTGAAATGAAACAGTATTTGAAATAAAATAGAAACAAATGCTGATGTTTACTATATAAAACACTGTGTTCAATGGAATTGAGCCTTATACAATATTGGTGGAATAAAAAAATCCATTTTTTTAATTCAATTTAAGAAATGAGCAAAAAATTGATATTTAAAATATTTGGCATGAAGAAAAAGAAATATAAGATAAAAGGTGATAAAGCAGTAAGAATCATATGCTGAATTCAATTAAAAACAAATATGATTGTCAAAGAAATATCATGAAAATTTTGTAAGTGAAAAAAATTATTTTTTGATATATTTGGTTTCGAAGTATTAAGAAACATGTACAACTTCATTTTAAAGACAAAACGAAAACTGTACTAATGATAATGACAATGGTGAAAGGAAATTGGAAAAAAATGTATCAGAGGTAAAATGTTGGTCACATATACGTTTGTGTGGTATGCATGAAACACGTGTAGAAAATTATATTTTCTGATGCTGAAAGTAAGAAGAGAAACATTGTTAAAAAATGATCTAAAAGGCAATAGTATAATCCTCATTTTTAGTGTGGGATATGTTGTTTGTTTCAATTGAGAAAGGAAACTTTAATTTATACAATTTGATGTTATAGATCACAAGTTTTATTACAATAAACATTGTGTTCTTTAATTATCAACCAAGTATATTTATTGATAAAAAGAGAATGTAATGGACATGTTTATTATAATTTATCAATATTAAATTGTTATCATGAAAAACCAATGGAAAGCGTGAATGTTATTTGGTGTTTTTAAAAAACAGCTACCAATGATTGTAACCAGTGATATTTGTGTATGCTAACAGTGCAAATGTGGTGGTGAAATGAATTTTTGTTTATTCTTCACAATATAAAATATATACACAAAACTAAAACATAATTTACGGTTAGTTAATGATAAGTTTAGGTTAGAGAATTAAGCAAAATTATAGATACCTATTGTTATAAAGCACCAATTCATGTTTGGTATATCAATCTACATGTTCCTTGTAGCACCCCAGAGGGGTAAATGAGTGTCAACAAAATGAAATAAAACATAGTATTTGAAATAAAATGAAAAAGTGCTTGAAAAGTGAAATATGCTGATGTTTACTATCTAAAACATTGCGTTCAATGCAATTGAAACTTATACTATATTGGTGGACTAAGAATTAAAGAAATAAAATTTAAGAAATTAGCAAAAAATTGATATATAAAATATTTGGCATGAAGAAAAACAAATATAAGACAAAAGGGGAAAAAGCAGTAACAATCATGTGCTGAAGTTCATTGAAAATAAATCGTTTGTCAAAGAAATATAATGAAAATTCTCAGAGTGGAAAAAAAAATGGGATTTTTACAAATCTGGTTTCCAAGTAATAGGAAACATGTACAGCTTCATTTTAACGACAAAATGTAAACTGTAGTAATGGTAATGAGAATGTTGAAGGAAATTGGCAAAAAATTGTTAGTCAAATGTTGATCAAATATTATAAGTTTGTGTGATATGCATGAAACGTTTAGAATATGATCTGCTCTCATGCTGAAAGCAAGTAGAGAAACATTGTGAAAAAATGATGTAAAGCTAAGCTAAGCAAACGACCAGTGAATGGAAATGTTTATTATAATGTATCAAGATGAACATATTATCATGAAAAAGCAAATCGAAATAGTGATAGTTATTTGGTGCTTATACGAAACAGGTATCAAGTATTGTCACCAGTGATTTTATTGATGTTAACAGTGCATGTCACTAAAAATAATGATGGTAGCGAAATTAAGTTTTGTTAATTCTACCCAATATAAAATATATACGCAAAACAAAGTAAACAAAGTTACGGGTTAGTTAATGATAAGTTTAGGTTCGAGAAATAAGCAAAGGAAAAGAAAAAAAAGGTACATGTGTTTATATTGTGTAAAATGTTAGTCTGTAAATATTTCCAACTATCAACACTGGTATGTGTAAATCCTAGATACCTATTGTCATAAAGTACCACTTCTTGTTTGATATATCACTCTACATGTTCCCTGCAGCATCCCAGAGAGTTAAATGAGTGTCCACAAAATGAAATAAAACATAGTACTGGAAATAAAATAAAATAAGAATATGTCTGAAAAGAAATAAATGCTGTTTACTATATAAAAAGTTGTTTTCAAGTGTCAAATGGAATTGAATCTTATACAATGTTGGTGGATTATGAAATTGCATGAATGAAATAACATTGGAGAAATAAGAAAAAAGTTTATATATACAATATTTACAAATGTAAGATAAAAGGTGAAGAATGGCCAAATCCGAGATCTATAAATCGTAAATTTTCAAAGTGAAAACAGATATTTTTTTTTTTTTTTTAGATCTGCTTTCCAAGTAATAGTAACCATGTACAGCTTCATTTTAAATGAAAACTGTACTAATGATAATGTTCATGGTGAAAGGAAATTGGAAAAAAATTAAAAATGTCAGAGGTAAAATGTTTGTGTGGTATGCATGAAACACGTGTAGAAAATGATCTCATGCTGAAAGTAAGAGAAACATAGCTAAAAAATTATGTAAACGCAATAGTAAAATCCTCATTTTTAGGAACATAGTGTGGGGTATGTTGTTTGTTTCAATTGAGAAAGGAAAGTTTAATTTTTAGAATTGGATGTTATAGATCACAAGTTTTATTACAATAAACATTGTGTTCTCTAATTATCAACCAAGTATATTTATTGATAAAAAAAGAAAAGTAATGGACATGTTTATTATAATTTATCAATATTAAATTGTTATCATGAAAAACCAATGGAAAGCGTGTTGGTTATTTCGTGTTCATAAGAAAAAACATCATGGGTTGTCACCAGTGATTTTATGTATGCTAACATTTCGCTGCAAATGTGGTAGCTAAATGTCTTTTTGGTTATTCTACACAAAATAAAATATATACACAAAACAAAGTAAAAGAAATGTCAGGGTTAGTTAATGATAAGCTTAGTACCAAGAAATAAGCACAGAATAAGGAAAAGAAAGATACATTTGTTGATATTGTGTCGATTGGTGAATTTGTTGGTTCATTTTGTTTTATGACATATCAACACTATATCATGCCCAATCTAGTGACATTTTTTTTTCCTAGAATATATTTGTTTATTTAATGTTGGTTTCTATTTAACTCATAATTGGGACCCTAACAGGTACTACTACTCCAGATCAGAGTGGACCTGGTAGCAATAGCAATTAAATGGTGGCTTCACACTTCACAAAGCCCCATGTTTGGATACAGTTTATGGTCATATCCAGGACCTGGTGAATTTGTAAATAATTGAAACGATCAACACTGGCGAGTTAGAATTCTACATACCTATTGTTATAAAGTACCAATTTATGTTTTACATATCACTCCACAACGTTGCTGCAGAATCCAGACAGTTGAAAGAGTCTCAAGAAACTGAAAAGCTATTTAGTACTCTTAAATAAAATAACATGCATAAAGAAATCCTAATATAAGACAATAGATGAAAAAGCAATAAAAATTTTGTGTGGAATCAAGTGAAAACAGTTTCTTTGTCAAAGAAATTGCATGAAGATTCTCAGAGACTTTTCCTTCCTCGTTCCCTTCCCTTTTGGTGGAAGGAAACTTTCACAGTGGCTCAGAAGGTGGGCTGAGCACACTTCCTACAAAGGTGGGATGGGTAAATTTCTTTTTCATTTGGTTGCCTGGAGGACAGGCTTAGGCCCCCCCCCCCAAAAAAAAAACGTTGGAGCCAGGGAACTTCTCCTCCCAGAAGGGGGAGGGGGGCCCGGGAAGGCTTCTCTTCCCATATTTTTTGTTTTGTGTAAGGTTGATCTCTTTCCAAAGGGAGTAAGAGGATATCCCTCTCTTAGGAGGAGAGCGAAGGCTCCCTGGGCCTCCCATCCTCCTTCTGAGAGAAGTTCCCCGGCTTCCACATTCATTGCTCAGCCCGCCGTCCAGGCAATCAGAGTCTGATTGTCTGCCGTATATAAAAAGGCGATTTTAGCTTGTCAGGCGGTATGCTCTGCGTAGACCATTTTTCTTCCACCTGTTGACCTTCCCTCCCTGTCATACAATACGCTTAAACAGGATATTTTAATTTATGCAGATTCCATATAGACTTTTAGTTTCCCAGGGTGTATACCCTCCGTTGACCATTTATGTTTAAGAGCTTTCCTTGCCCCTTCTCTGCCCCAGAATGGGAAGGGAGCTCTTTCCCACTGTATGGGGGGGGGGCGGCTTTCTTTTATGGTTATGTGGGGAGCCTTACCTTTACCCCCCTTAAGGTGGTAGGTCTTTTTTGTAAAATTGTTAGTCAAATGTTGATCAAATATTATAAGTTTTTGTGATATGCATGAAACATGTGCAGAATATGATCTGCTCTCATGCTGAAAGCAAGTAGAGAAACATTGTGAAAAAATGATGTAAACCTAAGCTAAGCAAACGACCAGTCAATGGAAATGTTTATTATAATGTATCAACAATAACACATTATCATAGTTATTTGGTGCTTATACGAAACAGGTATCAGGGATTGTCACCAGTGATTTTATTTATGTTAACAGTGCATGTCACTACAAATAATGATGGTAGCGAAATTAAGTTTTGTTTATTCTACCTAATATAAAGTATATACACAAAACAAAGTAAACATCTGCTGAATTTGATATTAAGCAGCAAAATATTTCAAAACATAAAAATGTGAAACATAACATGAATACTCTCCATTGTCACTTGAAAACATTGGTCTTGGTAGGCAGTTTATTAGATGCTCAAATAGTGGTCTTGGTATGGTGTGCTTAATATTATTGTATGCAAAATTTAAAAACACAAAAGAGGGTACAATCAATATTGAAAAAGTAACATCTGTCACAGAAAATAGTAATTTATAAATATCAAAAGGAATATTATTCTGTACTTAAAATGTTAAACTTACTGTTAACAATAATTTAAAATGGTGATCAGGATGAGTCCAACAACTTAGTCCTTGAGCTTTCTTATTGGTCATAGTAAAAAGAAATTGTAGTCTTTCAAGTTTGTTGGTCGCATTGGGATTCTTGGAATGTATCAACAGATTCCTGCATATGAATCTTTGTTAATTTCACACAATACAAAATATATATACAAAACAAAGTAAAGCATAGTATAGGGTTAGTTGTGTCCTCTAATTATCAACCAACTATTGCTAAAAAGAGAAAAGCACTGGAAATGTTTCTTATAATGTATCAATATTGAATTGTTCTCATGAAACACAAATCGAAATAGTGATAGTTATTTGGCGCTTATAAGAAACAGGTATCAGGGATTTTGGTGTATCAGATGTTTTTACAGTGAACTTAACTTTCAAGAAACAAATTGGTATGCAATGACATAGGCTAAGAATCTTAGACAAAATATATTCAAATGAAAAAAAATGTTGAACACTTATAACTTTGTATGGACTCTCAAAAACATTTGTAAAAAATGTGTAAACAAATGTAAAAAAAAATGATCCGCTCTACTTGATGACATCAAGCACAGTAATATTTTAGTGAAGACAATATGAAATTGATGTTCAGTGATTAGTTTGGATGAATGAGAAAATGTAATTGTTTGATGCATAAAAATAACTCATTTGCTGTATTTAATATTAAGCAGCAAAATATAGTGATTTGAATATTTAGGAAAACATCAAACCAGATTATGTAAAAAAAAAAAGATGAAATTAGAAAATATATATTTTATGCTTATGAGTTTTGCCAAATAAAATTTTGTGGCAGAAATTGGGTGATTACCAAGTAATTTTATTTTGGTAAAATTCTTAAATTATTTCAATGTTTATTATAATTTCTAATTAGTGACTTGTTATCATCAAAATCCGCCCCAAAGAGTGTCCTTTCTTTTATTAGGTATCAGAATAGGTATCCAGATTTCTACTTCTATACAAATGTGATATTGTAGTACAGTAAATGTCAAATTGTTTTTCAAGTATTAGTTTGTAACGTTTGTACTGACTTCATCAGATGTCATGTAAGGAACTGAATTCTATTTAAGACTTTATCTGAAGTGTTTTTATTTTGGTAGATCATGTGTGATTACACTGTAGTAATTGCGCTGATAGCATGTTAACTACAAATGACAAAAGATAAATCAATTTCTGATTCAGCTACACAATATAAACTAAAGGAAATCAAATTTGCAAAATAAAAGAAAAATGTAGTTATGGGTTAGTTTGGAGTTAGAATAAAAAGCCAACAAAACAGTTAGTTTATATTGTGTAGACTGTTTAATTAACTTTGTTCATTTCTGATAGTATTGAGAGTGGTCAATGAAAATCTTAATTTCTGACAAAATACTGTAATTTTCTTGGATACCCATTCGTAAAAAGTACCTTTTTTGTGAAAAAAAAAAACACTCCCCAGATCACCTTCACCACCTAAAACACAAAAACAAAAATATCTTTATTCTTCAAATATTGTGGTTGACTGGAGGACGGGCTGAGCACTCCCAAAAAGGTAGGAGCCGGGGAACTTCTCCTCCCAGAAAGGGGGCCCGGGAAGGCTTCCCTGTCCCCATATTTTTTTTTTTTTTTTTGTGTAAGGTTGATCTCTTTCCGAATGGAGTAAGCGGAACCGACAGGGGGGGGGGGGTCAATCAACCATACAAAAGAATATCTATCTCTTAGTTGAAAGAGGGAAGGTCTCCCTGTCCTCCCATACCCCTTCTGAGAGAAGTTTCCCCAGCTCTCAGCTTTGGGGGGGGGGGGTAGGAGGGCTTAGCCCGCCCTCAAGGCAAATAGTCTGACTGTCTGCCTTATATAAAAAGGCGATTTTAGCTGGTCAGGTGGTATGACCTGCATTGACTATTTTTCCTCCACCTGTTGACCTTCCTTAATATTTATTTTTAATAATAAACACATTTTATTTTAATATTAATATTTATTTGTAATAATAAACACATTATATTATTTTAAATATTAATATTTATTTTTAATAATAAACACATATTATTTTAAATATTAATATTTATTTATAATAATAAACACATTTTATTCTACTTTAAATATTAATATTTATTTTTAATAATAAAAACAATTTTATTTGAATATTAATATGTATTTTTAATAATAAACTCATTTTTATTTTAATAATTATTTTTAATACTAACTCATTTTATTATTGTAAATGTTAATATTTATTTTTAATAATTATTGTTATTTAATAATAATATCCTCTATTTTTTTACTGTTTATGTCTAACTTTTATCGACTTTTTCTTTTTTAATAGCATATTCTTTAAATGAATAGAAAAATATAGAAAAATAATTTCCCAAATTTTAGACCCCGGTTATTTGGCTGATAGTCGATAAAAATGATTAAAAGAGAGATTCATGAACATTAACGTTGTCATATAAAAAGAAAATGCTAATAAGAAGTGTTTTTAATCAATGTAACATATTTATTCAACTCTGTCATATTCATATATTTGTTTGATGACAACTTTTTCGAATCTGTGTACACTACAGTAAAAACGATATACTTACATAGGATTTTGAAAGCATTTAAACTGTCGAAGAGTTTTATTATAAATAAAAGAGTTTAGTTTGTTGAACTTAATGGACTTTTTTGTTGTATCTATTAACTGTTTATTCTTTTTATCAAACAAAAAGAGAATTTTTATATTGACATGTGATGGACTGTTTTTCTAACATCGAAATTTTAAAATTAGTTTTATTTAAAAAAAAAAAAAAACTCGCCATTAGTGGACGGTCAAAAGACAAATATATAACAAATAAATGTTAGGAAAGGCAAGATAAGTTACTTTTCTATCCAACTGGATATATTTTTTGTGTTTTTATTCAATGTAACATATTTATTCAGCTCGAAAAACATACAGTGTTTACCGATGTATTCGAAAAATGCCACCAGTTGTTTACATAGCCATTTGCCGGAAGTGACGGTTTTTTTTTATATAAGTTTTATTCAAACAGGCTTTAAGTTCAAATTAATGGACTTTTTTTTATAATTCCAAAATAAACTATTACAGTCGTTTTAAACATAATAGAAGTATTATTTTTTATTTTTTAAAAACAATGTTTACAAAATGTCTATGCGCGTTTCTTCCGGCCGGCTGCGAATAGCATAAATAAATAACTGTTGCCAGAATTTATCGCATTTTTATTTTTTAATAGCATTTTCTTAAAACGAATAGAAAAATAATTTCCCATGAAAAAAAAAAAAAAGAAAATGCTATTAAATATAATAAAAATTACTGAGATAAAAATATAAAAAAATACGTACGTAACAACAAAAACACACCGAAGAAAGTGTGTGTGTGTGTGTGAGAGAGAGAGAGAGAGAGAGAGAGAGGGAGGGAGGGAGGGAAGAGGAAGCGGTGTATGTTGAATTTTGTTCCTTTTCGAAGCAGCACGAAAAGTAAGTGTTTCCATAGTAACCAAACCGTGACGTCACGTCACGTGACATGACTAAGCGTTTTTAAACGAATAGAAAAATAGAAAGAGGGTGATAGAGAAAGTGAGAGAGAGAGAGAGAGTAAGTGTGAGAGAGAGAGACGGTGTTGGTTTTACTCCCCCCCCCCTTCCAGCTTAAGAGGTATGAGGTCACGTGGTAATATACAAAATGGCTAATTATTTTACATTACATAAATATTACGATATTTTTATAATCGTCTAATATTTTGAAAGGTGAATTTTTTTATTCCCGTACATTTTTTCCTGACATTTTTCGTTAAAACTCTTGTATAAATAATATTTTTAACCAGGTAATAACGATGGAAACATTGGCATAAAGTAAAAAAAAAGATATAACTGAGCCGAAGAGAAAAATGCAAAAGTATCGGAGAAAGATTTTTTTATTAACAATTGGTCGCCATTAGTGGACGTTGACGTCACGTCACGTGACATGACTAAGCTTTTTTTTTTTTACGTATTAATTACATTGGACCATTCAAGAATTACGTAATAAAAAGCATTACAATGACAGTTTTTTTTGGGACCCCCTTGGAGATAACTGATACGTTTACCCCTTTCTCCTCGTCCGTTTGACGTGAAATTTCGATATTTGTCATCCGGGACACGGGGCTTCGATATGATACCAAATTTATCAAGTCTGGTTGTGTGTTTCAAAAGTTTTAGCGTTACATACAAACATACAAACTCACAGACATTTGGGATTTATATATATAGATGGATACTATTTTCATGGTAATGTAAATAAACTCCTTTGTTGCGTGTTATTATTGTTTCTGTTCGAAAAACGATTCTTTTGTGCTATCCAAAATAAAATATCAGCTTTATCAAAACATATTTCTTAATTCAATATATTCTTCATTCTGTGGAATGTCCACGGGTCCTGCTAGTAAACTTATTGTGACAAAGGTACAAGTATCACTGGTTCACACAATACACTTTTGTACCTCCAAATCCAAATAATGCGAGAAATGTTATTAATCATAAGCAGATATGAGTACACATTCCAAATCATTGTGTAAGTAAATAAGATGCTATCAATAATTAATGCATGTCCCCCCCTCTTTATTCAAGGGGCTGGGGATTAATTACAACAAATTACGAGAAGTACTTCCTTTTCCGGGTTTCATTTATCTTTTATCTTTGCAACAGGCCAATTGCAAGAACGGAAGACAAAAGTTCTCAAGCTACTTGGAAGCTCTCGAATTATCCCCAGGCCCCGAAGATAGTCAATGGTCATCGGAAAACTTGCTAGAAGGTCGGAGCAAGTAGCCATTTTCAGCTGGCTCTAATGAACGATGCCAGGATGAGTATGGGGGTAAAGAGGGAAAATAGTAAGGTAAAAAGATTACACTACGACCCCTTCCCCACACACATACCTTTCAAGGAAGATAAAAAGGGCAAAAGGAGAGGGGGTGAGAAAAGATGAAGCTGAACAGGCGGAAGATGTTTGATTGCTCTTCTGGCTGACATGTTTGGTGCGTGTGTAGGTGCAGGGTAGGGAGTGGTGGGCAATCCGTGATCACCTGTGACAGTAACGATAACATTACGCTAAGTGTTGTGTTAAGAAGAATTATGTTTTGTGCTCGTCATTAGGACAGCGTCAGCATTAATTATACCTAAAGACATGGGGAATATTAACAATGTGAATTAGTGTCTAATATATATATATATATATATATATATATGTATATATATATGTATAGGGTGACCCCCCCACATAAAAAAACGGGCCCCAGGTCTAATTAGGCCCCGTTTCTTAGTGTTTTGTCCGAATGAAATGAAACTTTGGTCATAACTAGTTTATTATATTCAAAACATCACATCAAAACACTAGGGTCTTTCGCCTTTTTTTTCTCCGTTCTACAGCATATGTTCTAGATGGCCTCCGTTTAGCTTCTTTTTTTTTTTTTTTTGTCACCCTGTATGTATGTGTGGCTTGGGGGGGGGGGGTGCGCGCGTGCGTGTGTGAATAGATAGATAGATAGATAGATAGAAAGACAAAAAGAAAAAAAATAATTGCAATATGCATGACAAACCAACACGTGGTCGCCATTTTCGGTGAGAACAGATATAAACAGAGATTGACGAGAAGTCAATATTTTTTCGACCATAAACTGGTGGCCTTATATCGCATTTGAAACCGACGATACCGAAATTTTTCTGACCTTCTGTAACATTTTAATATAATTATTTTTTAATACCTACAGACACTAGTGTTTCATCCTTTCAGGAATCATCAGTGCAGAGTATCACGATTACCGTTGGTCGGGACATTCGAATCTGGTAACGAAGTCATCCCTGGCTCCATTAGCAAGGAACAAACCCACACAGCCACCGTTAACCGTATTGGTTGATTTTCTGTTGATCTGTAGAACGCTTATAGACATATTTATGCAGACATTATTAATATTTGTTTTGCCATTACGACCTGTCTTACACCTTACATAAAAAAAATGTATTCCAAATAAATATTAGCACTGGAAATATTTACTCCGGGTCTGCATTTCATTTACTCGTATTGATACAATGAAGAAGTGGGAGGTATTCCTCTAAACACACACGCGATGATGATGATGATGATGATGATGATGATGATGATTAGACTGTCTGGCTTTGCTTTCGAACCTTCCCAGGTAGACCTATGGAGAATGCTCCTTGCTCATTCGGCACAATCTATCTTTTAGTTTTCATGATAGCATCTAGATGTTGGTTGGTTGGTTGGTTGTTTTTATTTTACGGCATATCAACCCTTTTCAGGTTATTTAATGCCGAATCCAAAGATTTTGAAGAAAAATTTTTTTAATAGAATATATTTGTTGTTTTCACGTTGGTTTCTATTTAACCCATAGTTGGGACCCTAACAGGTACTACCACTCCGGGTCAGAGTGGACCTGGGAGCAATGGTAATTAAAGGGTGGCTCCACACTCCCCAAAGCCCACAAGCTGGGGCCTCACCACTGGATATAGTTTAAGGTCATATCCAGGACCCCCATTGAGGGACTTTTAACCTCTGCAGGGGGGCAGTCGGCGTATTCTAATGCCCCACCGACAGGGCCGTAGCATCTAGAGGAATTGAGGATAATTATGTTTGGGATAAAGTAGACGCTGTCAGAGCTGAACTGGGTACGGCCCTTGTCTCCCTTAGTTTTCAGCTCTGCTAATAGCTGCCAATCAGTTCAGTTTTTAAAATAAAAGTACAAATTTTCGGGAAACCAAAACAAAACCAAAAATAGTTTTTACCCTAAAGAACTTCTACAACTATGATTTTAACCAAATTACATTTTCTTAGGTGCATTATACTAAATTGGATAATGTTGCTTGAAAGGAGTGGCTGCAATTTAGAATATTGATCTTTTTATAAACTACTAACTGTCCCTATCCGACGTTGCCCAGGAGTCATATTTTATAAAAATGAATTTTATTTTATAAATTTGAAAGTTTAATTCACTTATTAAGTTTCCGAATGCTGGAGATGGGGATGGTTATTCATATTAGTCGTTTTGTTTTTTTGTTTTTTTTCGGACGACTGTTCTCATCTTGAGTGTTATTTTTACAAAATTTCAGTTGATGTAACCTCTGACCTTCTGCAGATGTATCTTGTCAAACTCTGGAATCTGGATGGAATTTCAAACGGAATCCTCCACGAGGGTAGCACGCTCTTGTTTCGTTAGCTATGATTGGATAGAGATCCTAAGTAATTCACAATTGTATTTTTTCGGTCGCCCACACTGGGAATTGAACCTTCAACCTTAAAGAGAACATCACTTTTACAATTGATTTTTTTTGTATATTCAATTCTCAGTGTGGGCGACTAAAAAATACAAGTGCAAATTACTTAAGATCTCCATCCAGTTGTAACTGACGAAACAAGAGCATGCTACCCCATGAAGTGTTCCATTCAAAATTCCGTCCAGATTCCTGAGTTCGACAGAAACATTCCTGAGTTTGATAAAATACACCTGAAGAAGGTCAGCAGTGACCGAAACGTTCTGAAAATGATACTCAAGCTGAAAACAGTAGTTTGAAGAATCCAAATAATATAAATAATTAGCTTATTATTCCATCAATTTTGTTGTCATGATACCATCATCCCAGGCATTATATCTTCCGCATTTCCATTTTTAATTCATATTAAAAAAAATATATCAGTTTAATCACGCAAATGTTAAAGAGTGAATAAAAACTGATTTCGTGAGTTATGGGGAAGGGAGAAAGCAAATAGCAACTCAGATTTCACCTTCACCTTGTAAAATGAATTCGAAAAGAAATCATTCACTCTCTTTCCATAACGAGACGTTTTCTTTTCTTTCTATACAAATTTATACAATTTTTTTCACAGTTTGCTGCGTTTTCTTTCTTTCCTGTTTTTTTTTTTTCACTGCGACATGAATAGCAAGAGAAGGTGTTAACGGTTAAGTTAGGTACTACTCTTATTTCATTCTGGTTTTGCCCTTATAAAATTTAATGAGCTTTTTTTTTTATAGAGCATGGAACGTATTAGGCGATTTACGTGTAAAACGCTTTTCAAGATACGAAAATTTCCAGATACGAAAAACAAGCCGTAGCCAATTACGTATAGTGAATCTTCTAAAGACGAACTTAATTGGTTCCGGCTTATCTTTCGTATCTGAATTTTAATGAAGGGATTCCACCTCATTCTTACGCTAAATTACGCATGTATGATTTTAATGAAAGTTCACCCATATGTTAAAAAAAAAAAAATTCAGAGAGTTTTTCAACTTCTTCGGACGATTTAAGAAAGCGAAAGGGGAGGAGGAAGAAGAAAAGAGCAAGAAAGTTTTATGAGCATTAGAAAAAAAGCACATAGTATTAGCGATCATGTCTAATGTGAATAGGTTCTAGTTGTATTGTCTTCTTAGATAATCTAGCTCTACCCAAATTCCACCATTACTGATCATGCTGTCTCACCATCTAACAAACACTTATCACCTTTAATTGTCCTTCGGGTCAAGATCAAAGTGTGTTTTAAAAACTGGGAGTTAAGTAGGACGTCCCCCAATATGAAAGGGTGAACGCGGTATTATGGTGAAAGAAGATACTAGCTGGGAGAAACTTTTGATTTTGTTTAGTTTTGGAGTGACAAGGATGACCAACGACCCCCCCCCCCTTTTGAGTTGGCCATGTGCCTACGTTTTTTGTTCATCGTTGATTTTGACTGTATTTTTAACATGAATAAAAGATTTAATATCTCAAAGTGTAGTATCTGTTCTTCAGATGCTGCACTTCAATTTCTTGTTCTCTGACAGTGGAAGAGAAATCCTTCACGACTGAGACAATTTTTATTTTTATTCCCTTTCTCCACATAAAAAAAAAGACCCTGGTGTCTAACTCTGTCTCGTGGGGAGGCATTGTAAATAGGAACACTTATTATCTTTAGCATAAGAAGGGGGAGGGGGTGAAATCCCTTCGTAAAAATTCAGATAGAAATAGCGCGACAATTTTATCGTTCCACCTTGTATAGTGTAAGTTTCTGTTTGGTCGACTCTAGCCGCTCACGTGACAATTGTATAAGAAATAAGATGGCACTTTTTTGAAATTTCGTTATGAAATGAAAATTAAGAAAGCTAATATGCTTTTTTGTTTCTTCCTTTAAAGAAATATTTATTTACCTTAAAAGATATGAAGCAAGCTTTCAACTCGATCAAGTTTTTTTCAAGTTGTTTGTTTTTGTTTATCATTTTTTGCCCCGCTTGTAGATTTGTATTTGAAGGTTTATTTCTAAACTAATATCCGATCATTCTGCCTTTTGGAATACGGCTTCTTAGATGTACAGAGTTCAAATGTAGGCTTTATTTAGTTTCATTTGGTTTTAGACAAAAGAAGGAGTGGAATCTCTTTGTAATCGGATACAGTCGAATTTTGTGAAATTTTAACAAAAGGTCTTCTATATTAATCAGGAAATATTCTTCAAATTTCAATCTCTTTGAAGCAATTCAAGGTTTTTAGGGGATGTAATGTGAATGCAACCTGCAACTTGAAAAATTAAATATTTCAGATTTACATTAAATTATAGCATGGTTATTTTCAAATCTAATGTGTAAGTTTCCGTTGAGCCTTCCTGTTAAATAATCTAACCCTACCCATGTTCAACCATTACTGATCATGTTGTCTCACGATTTACCTAACACAGTAGCCTAGAGTGACCCCCCCCCCGCGGATCTTGATGAGTGGTGACATCCCAAAGTAAACAAAAAAAAAAAAAAAAAAGTTGATAAAATTCAAAACAAGATACTAATTCATAGTTCTACAAGATTTTAGCGTTAGGAGGTTAAAGGAGAGAAGTGGGAGGTAAAAAGAAAGAAAGTTCTATGGAGTCGTATCGTAGGCATAATGAAAAAGAAACATGCTAGCGATCACCATTCAATCCCGAGCAACGTCGAGTTTTCCTGCTAGTAGTGTAATAATAAAACATAAAATATCGAAGTGATGCTAACCCAGGCATCACCTCGACCAGCGTCGCGAGAATAGTAGATTAAATTAAAGCGGGCCAAGAAGAGTGATTGATAGGTTGTATCACAATAGATGGATTAATTCTATCGCGAGATTTATTAAGTTACACGTGCTCTAACGTCATATCGCTCGTTACATTTAATTACGCGATAAACAAACACACTATCTCATCTCGAATGGTAAAGATAGCACGGAAAACAAAAACTATATTTAAAAAAAAAAAAAGAAAAAAAAAGCAATCTATTTGTTTCTAATAGTGAGAGTAGTCGGAGATGGAGGGGGATTATAATTTTTCTTTTTTTCTTTTCCAAATTATCCTTCAAAGCATAGACATGGTTTTAGAGGCGTCCTCACATTTCTTTAAAAGGTGCAGTCTATTTGTCCATCACGCTACATATTTTAAATAATTTTCCTATCATTTTTGTTTTTACTGGGGATGGGGCATTCTCCATAATGGCAGACATTTATTTACTATTGCAAAGACTCCAATCTAGAGAATTTTTTTTTTAGGATTCTAAGCGTCCTTTTTAAGCGCTACTGTTGAGATCTTTGTTGCTTGTAGAGGTTCCGAAGTTTGAGTAAAATGAAATTTCCTCGCGTCAATCAAAATAATAAAAAAAAAAGGAATGAAACAAAACTACACCTCCTTCTGATTTAAATAGACCGCATTTATTTTTTAACAAAAACAATAAGGTGATTACACAAAGGTCCAATTGGTCAGAGTTCTTTTGAAGTCATTATGATTAAAATGTTAGGTGAAAGTCCTTCGCGGAATTAATGAGTTTTGAAGGTTAAATTTCTGTGTAAAAATAATAAGATTAATTTAAAGTTTGTGTTTATCTGGCGAAGTTCGCCTTACTTAAAGAGTCGCATGAGGAAAGTAATTTGTTGTTTTTAATTTAGAAAATGTGCGGAATGAATGCGTGTGGGCACTGCATGACTGATCTTTTAGTGTCCGCGTGGCGTGTGTATGGCGGTGTTGGCGGTATTGGCAGTGACGATGTTGTGAACACGAGAGGCACGTTCTCGTTGTGTCGTCGAAGCGAGATGAGAGGGGGAAAAGCTGAAACCTCCCAGTAGACGACTGTTTTATACATTTTGGGCGGCTCTAGGACACGATTGCTACTTTTTTTTTTTTTTTTTTTACATAGGCATCACCACATTATCAAGGCCAAGAGGCCACTCAAGGATAAGGGTTAAAGAGTGTACAGTAGAAATTGGACAATATAGTAATCATTTGTAATGAAAATTTGGTAAATTTGATAACTTATATGGAACGGCTCATCAAGAACTTATTTACGTTAGACTTGAAGACAACCATATTGTAGTCAGCCGGAAAGCAGGAAAACGGAAGACAATTCCACAGGCGTGCAGTTCTAAGAAAGAAGCTTTGTTCATGGAATCTACGTTTAGGTTTAGGCACAGATAAAGAGTGGGGGGAATTATTGATAGTGTTTACAGCTAGACGAGTGTTTCTTGTGAAAGTTTGGCGAGGGGGGGGCATAGATTGAAGCTCAGTCGAACACTTTCCATGAAAATAACGATACATCAGAGACAAACTCGCAACATCTCTTCTGTGAGATAGAGGTTGCAAAGAAGAGAAAAGGACATCTCCTATGAGGCCACGATATTTTGGTTTTTGGAAAAGCGTTAAAAAGACAATCTTCTTTTTCATTGGTTACTTGTGTCACGTGATGGTGCTTTCAACTACGTACGCGAAAAATATGTTCATTTTACTTTTGTTGTTTGAGAAAAGTGTGTGGGCGTATTTGAAATTGTGCCGTTGCTGACAAAACATTTTTTTTTTTTTTTGCAAAATGCGCGAGGAAAATTGAAATGAATAAAGATTCGTTTATTTGCGCACGAGCGCGCGCACGCGCGCGCGTGTGTGAGTGACTGCACATGCTCTTGGTTTACCGGGTATATTCTCCAACTAGTTTTAGAATTTTTTTTTTTAGTTCACTTGCTCCTATAATTACTGGAATGATGGAAATCTTTCCATACGGCATAATCAATGTTGACACACCAGTTCCGGTTAGATCACTGAAGTTAAGCAACGTTGAGCCTGGTCAGTACTAAAATGGCTGACAATTTGGGAATTACAGGTGCTGTATGTGCTCTCCGATTATCTTTACATTGTTTCCAATCGTCCCGGACTTCTCCTTGTCACTGGACTCAAACAGTGCTGATTCAAGAAAGGTGTGGTTGGAGTTTGCACAACCCTTGCCTCATAATAGCACGTGCAGTGACCCATACAGGGGGTATCCATTGTCTTTCGAGATTAAACTGAGGCGATAATGATTGAGATCTTCCTAAGATTCCAATTTCTTTTCATATTGTACATAAAACAATCTAACAGCCATTTTTCTTTGGCACAGAAGTCAACAGAGTTGAGATGGTGTGTTCCCTGTTCGCTGAGGTATGTTTCTGGTCCTGTGCAGTTCTAGGAGGTCCTACTCCGTTTGAGGAGAGGTTAGTTTATTGCTAATCGCCTAAGGTGTCCCTATTAGGGAATGTCGATTGGGCTGGCAAGACATTTTCTGCAGGTCATAATGCTCTTCCTCTAGGACGCTTATTTTTCAAATCGCACTTCATGACCCTTGTGTCACATCATACCGCCATGGAAGGGAGATAAATAACTCCTCAGCTCTATTTAGGTCAACATCGTTGATGGGAGGTGACGGTGATTCAGTGGTTAACGACACGGACTATTTTCATATAAAATCAACAGTAGATTCTCTACAGTGTAATGTGGACTACAATGTATTATGGACTAAGTAACTACGGGGGGGGGATTAAAAAATGGTCGATTTTACAGATTTTGATGACAATAAAATATGTGGGGGTAAAACATTTGTTCATCCCCATTCATTCCCGACCAACGTCGAGTGTCCCTATTAGTCACCAATATAACAAACTTCAGAGTCTACCCAATATTAAATAAAAAGGCTTTGCTTTGGAAATTGAGATGAAGCCTGATTGTATTAGGATCTTTCGGACTACTGTTCTCATCTTGAGTGTTATTTTCGCAAGGTTTCGAAGTAACCTCCGACCTTCATCAAGTGTATGTTGTTCAACTTGGGAATCTTCCTGTTAAACTCTGAATTCTGCAGGAAATTTTGAATAGAACTCTTTATTTAATCCACAGAGGTAGCATGTTCTCGTTCTGTCAGTCATGACTAGTAGAAGTCCTTAGTAATTCGCAATTGTATTTTGAGCGTCGCCCGCATGTAAGATTGAACCTCCAACCTCCAGAAGAGTAACTTTACAAGTGAATTTACCAAGTACATTATCCATGACGCCATAGGTCTGTTCGAAATTCTGTGCTGATTCCAGAGTTTAATAGAAAGATTTCATAAGTTCGACATAAAGATATTTGTTTGACAGAAAGATACACCTAAAGAAGGTCGGGGGTTACATCAACCGAAACGTTGTGAAGCTTGATTTGTTATTTGGGTTATTCGTACTACTATTCTCAGTGTAGGGGTGGAATTTTGCTGCCTGTCAGGTTAATAGAGGCTATTTACGTCAAAGAGATACCAGTGTTACGCATTCATCAGAGCACATTCCACTAAAATACTAGTAAAACAGACACAGCGATGTAACATTGAATAGAAAATGAAAATATACTGCCTTGTACAGGGATTGAACTCACGGTCAAAAAGCTTTTTTAATACCATATTTATAAAATTCCGTAGCGTTTTAATTAAAAGGGAAAATTAAGTTAATTTCGACTTTTTCTCTTAAAAGTAGCTGTTGCAATATTTTTGACATAAGAAAAGAGTAGGTATTTAGGTATTTATTTGCTTCCCCACGTAAGCAAAATATGACACAAGGTCGGTTTTTATGTGAGGTGAAGGGGGAGGAAGGGGAAGGGGATGGTACATATAGGGTTGCCCCTACATGTACCAACAACCAATTGCCACAAGGGCAATGGTCACAAAGTGCAACATCTGCCGGAACAGATACTACACTTTGCTCCCAGCAAAAGTTCCAGGTAAAAAAGTATGACCACAAAGGTTTGTGTGATTCTATTTATAAACATGCATTAGAATGAACCAATCAGATGCCAGAACCACTTTATAAAAATTTTACTGAATCTTGATTCTTCGGTGATATCGTTCCATCTTGACACGAGAAGACCATTAAGTTTCTGTTGATCGTGACTGGATTAATTCTTTGTTTGAGGAAGATTTATGGCGTCATTATTATTATTATTTTTTTTTTTGTTTGAAATTACATTTTTCTATTTAAAGAATAGCTTCACACTCAAGAGTAAGTTTTAAATCCATGCAATTAAGCTTAAAAACAAACACTTCTAAACATATGATAATCTGTTGGCGCAAGCTCCGGAGAATACAACGGGTGATGCATAATTTGCCAGACATATTTTTGTCGGAAATATCTGGCATTCTGTATAGTGAGAATTCTGTTTTATGGAACCTTAATAACGAGCGGAACATTCGTTACAACCTAATATAAAAATAAATAAATTTGACATCCGGGTAACATCGGGTAAATCGGTTCGTATTTTATATTTTAACATGATTAATAAATATTAATGGGCTTTTTCTTTTTCTAAATAATTGAAAGGTGATTATAGTTGACAAACAATCGAAGTTAAGAAAATTTTATTATTATTATTATTATTATTATTATTATTATTAATAAAATTATTATTAAAATTATTATTGTTGTTGTTATTATCCTGTTTACAAAAACCTTATTTGTTTGACCGTTCAGGTGTGCATCATTTGATGTGTGACCGCAGATGAGTCGCCATCTTGTTTTGTCTTTCTCAATTCCATTGGCCATCCATTATTTTTTTATCGATATGATCAAATTAAAATCACCAAAGCATAATGGTGTTTAATGTTATGATTCATTTGATAAAGACATTAAGCCTTTAGTAATAACAAAGAAAAACAATAAAAATAAAACGGATATTCTTCTGATAGATTCATTCAATCTACACATCGCCTGCTGAAAATGATAACTGAGAATACTTTTACGGTTTTAACAAAAGGGCTACAGTATATTACTGTAGCCCTTTTGTTAAAACCGTAAAAGTATTTAATAAAGTAACCTGGTTAATGTAGTGTCAGAATATATCTGGTTATTACGGTTTATCTTCGATATTCTTATAGGAGTCTGTGACATATTTTCATTGTATGGGTGCTCGGCACGAACGGAAACCCCACGATATCATTATACCATCTTTAGACAGAACAGATACGACCATTGGATCCTAGCCAGAAGACCAAAAAGGTATATTTTAGTTTCATATACGACCATAAAAGCGACATCATAAAAAAAAAAAAATTACACCGTTTCTTCAGTGATCAGGAGATCCTATTTATTAAAAAGAGGAGGATAGAACGTAATAACATACTACGAACATTGCAGTAGCATATCTATATACTAATTTAATGTTCGTAGTATGCTACCTCTAGGGCTATGACAACAGCATATTCTTGTCCTTGTTTTGATTCTCATGTATATATCCAGTGATGTCTTATATGTTTTCATGTAGAGTGATGTGATTCTCGGTTAACTGTGTCTAACTGTGTCGGATATATACTCGAGAGTCAAAACAATGAAAAAAATATTCTGTTGTCATAGACCTAGTTATCACCTTCTATTCCCTTTTTAATAAATACGATCTCCCGGTCGAATAATTTATAATCTGGAAACCGTGACACACGTACGTACGTTAAAGGCACTACGGTATTAATATATAGATGCATGTTATATCGAAAAAAAAAAATCAAACTTAAGCGGGGACTGACCGGTGGACATGACACTGTCAAACTTTGTGTAAATTTTCGGGCTGGTTGGAGCAATAATATTGAAGTTGTTGTTGTTGTTTTTTTTTAATGCATTTTTTTTTTTTTAGTTTGTTCAGTTTAAATTCGAAGTTTAAAATGTGAAAGTCAAGTATCATGACTCATTGTGAATACGCCCCTCTCTTTTCAAAGAACCTACTGTTGATTTTATACACCGGGCTCTTCTGCTTGTGCGGTGATAAAACTTCTTAAATGCATTTGTGATGTTAGGGTGTATAAGAATGTAAGCGTTAGTCAAAATCAAATTTCTTTTCTTTTTTTTTTAACCGATCTTCGATACTTATCGGAGGCATTCTGATACAAAACCTATTTAAAAACACTTCCAGACACAAAGTACATTAGTATGAAATTTTTTTTAAAAATCGGCCCAGCTCTTTTGGAATCCATAGGGAACGAATTCACACTCACACAATGTGCTTTTTATATATAAGTAAAGATAAGTCTAAAGAAACATTCTGAATAAAGAAATGCATGCTTATTTTTGCTCTTTTAGCTCACCCTTACTTTCAGTATTTTGTCTTCGGCCTCTCCTGAAATTAATTTCTCTTGAATGGACACCGCCCACTCTTCAAACTCGATCCCCTGTTTTCCTTTTTTCTTTCATTTAGATCCCACTCCCACTTTAAGAATAACCTGCTTGTTTTCAGTTCTGAACAAACCGGAAAACAGTGGGTGGTTTATTACTTAAAAATAGTGGGGATGGTTTTACTAACAAAATCTTTTTTATTTTTTTTTGTTCATTTCTCCACTATCTGTTTCATTATAACGGAAGCGTTGCAGACGCGCATATTTATGAACAACATTTCCAATCAGTTTAGTGTAAATGTGGTATTATTACTAGTTAGTCGATTATTATTATTAAGATAGTTATTGATATTTGGAACAATAGAAACAGGAAGAATGTTATCAAGTCGAAAAGTATTTACAGATGTTACGTGTTTGAGCCTAGGGGTATTAAACATGCAGCATATATTAAAAAAAAAAATCTAAAACTCAGAGTTTAAAGAAAAATAAAATGTATTTATTGTACATGAAAACAAAGAAACAGAAATATTTACAAATAGTCTAAGGGAGATAAGCAAGTTCTTAATTCAGTCAAGTTTACGTTAAGAAGAAGTATGAGTTATTAAGAATTAACAATATTTCTTTTGCCAGAGAGAAGGTAAGAACATCTTTATAATTACTAAATGTCCAGTTTTTCTTTGAGAGTGCTTGTAACTGATTCATTTTATAAGATTCCTTTTGACCGGATTTCAGATTTCAGGAAATATTGGCTGGAGTTAATCTAGTCAGGATCTGACAACCTCAAGCGACGTAACGACTCAAATTGACTAACTAAATGAAGAAATGACGCTATCAGCGTTCTTGTATAATTTTGGTGAATGGAAAGTTCTAGAAACGCTCCAAATGGAAGACTACAACTTAGAACATTACAGAAAATCTAAAAAAAAGAACATTTTTATAATCTAATCTTAATGTAATATTTTTAATAGTAATAATTATACATTTGTAATATTATTATAAGAAATTGTAATATTTTAATAAATTTATGAGGAAAATGTCTTTCCATGACACATATAAAATTATTTATGTTAAAATAGTTCACAAAAACCTTCACTTAGTGAAAAGAAATGTTAGTTTTCATAACTAATATGAACAAAAATACGTGACGAAGATGGATTATCCCATTTGTGTCTTTGGTCACGTGGAGTTAATGACATGGCGATTACAGATACACATAGATTAGTTCGATACCCAATACATTAATGAACAGACGGAGGTCTTGTGCTGGATTTGATGCCCGAGGAAGTCAAAGAGGTTAAATAGCAAAATGTATGATTTGTACGAAGTGTGCGCAAACTCCGAGAAGTGACCCAGCATTGAACTAAATAAGTACATCAATATATAATTCACGTTTTGGAGTTTCCCTTTGAAAAGAATCTTCACTTTTACTGATGAAAAGCATCTTCACTTTCAGGAAGAAGAAAGAAACTTCGTGAAGGTAGGTGTCTTTTGCTGGTGATCCTACCGACAACATTATCCGTCTTTTTGGTAAAGACTGTCTGTATAAGTTGCCATTTTCAATAGTTGTCGTGCACACTATTATAAAAATATCCGCACACATGAACACTAGAGACAATCAATGGGCGTTATATGCACATTCAAGACACTAGACAATCACATCGTATGTTAAAACATGTATATCTATTATAACAAAGTCGTATGTTTGTTCACAATTTGGTTAATATAAAAGATACACTGTTTTACGAACTTTCACAAACTTGCATATAGTTTTATTTCCGCATGGTTTCTATATATACTATTTATTCAAAAATAATAAACATTCAAGAGATTATCTCATTTGTATATTACATTAACGAAAATCTATTTTAATAATTAGCTGTAAATTTTTATGGAAATTAGTAATAGAATTGTTTTAAGTATTTTATTTAGAAATCTATCTATATATATATATATATATTATATATATACTAGCATGGGTGCCCGGCGTTGCCCGGGTATTTGGAGGTGTATGTTGAGCAAAAAAAAAAAAGAGCGATCAATTTTTTAAAACTACAATTATGAGCCCTTAATATTTATTGTTTTGGGCTCAAATCAAGTTATTAAGTTAGATCCATGTCCAAGGAATCTATATCTAAAATTTCAAGTGTTTAGACCAAAAATTGTCGGAGGAGTTTGGTAGAGTTCGCAAAGACCCCTTAATCGCCAAATTTTGTAATCCGATTTCGGCCAGAAATTTGACTGTTAAGAGGTCAAATTCAACGATTTGACCTTTGAAAACTCTACCAAACTCCTCCGACAATTTTTGGTCTAAATACTTGAAATTTTAGATATAGGTTCCTTGGACATGGATCTAACTTAATAACTTGATTTGAGCCCAAAACAATAAAAGTTAAGGGGTCATTAATAGGGGTCAAAATTAAAAAAAATTGGCCTCTGCGGTCTCTACCAAATTACTCAAACAATTTCTCGTCTAAACATTTGAAATTTGACATAAAGGGTATTCAGAGATAGGGCAAGCTTTTTAATCGGTTTGGGTCGAAAATTTTCAGTTACCAATATATAAATGTATGTATGTATGTTTGCATGTCTGCCTAAAACTTTCGACAGAGGGGACGGATTTTACCAAGCTCAGTATCGTTTCAAAGTCCACCCTTTCAGACTACAAATATCGAAAGATTGGCTAAAACATTGATATCTTCACCTTCAACTAGGCACTTTTTTCGCCGATATTTTTGAAAGTCATCCTCTCCTTTAGATTGTTTAGCCTTAATTTTGAAAAAAATGTCACTTCCGTTTTGGCGGTGGTCGTAACAGCATAGACGTCAGGTTTCTTTCTCAGTTCTTTTCCTCCTTCGCGGTACGGGTTCGAGCCTACCTTCCTATTACCACCTTTTTTTTTTTTTTTTTTTTTTCAACAGACACATCCAAACACCCGGGCAACGTCGGGCTGAAATGCTAGTATTATATAAAGTTGATTTTTTCTTAGTTTATTTTGCATTTAATTCAATTTATTTTAAATTATTAAAACCAACATCAGCTGCGTTTTAAAACGGAAGTCAGTTTTCATTTCACCTATAAATGATTTCTACTTAAGCTATATTTTATTTCCCTGTTTGAATTTCATAGATGAAGATGTTCCTATTTACAATGCCTCCCCACGGGACAGAGTTAGACACCAGGGTCGTTTTATGCTTCCAAAAAACCAAAAATATGGTCAACTTTTATGAAAATTGTAACAACTTAAGATATTTGATGTATTTTAAATAGTATGTGACTAAACACTCCCCCCCACCCGGCAATATATCTTGTTACCTGGCAACGCCGGGCATGTACATATATCGACCCGTCACAACATCAGCTATATAGACTGTTTATATACCTCCCGATCATACAACAGTATTGTGGGAACAGAGATGATTCTAGTTAAGAGTATGACAGACGTTTGTTAGTATTTGTGACCATGGATGACCAACGAACGACACCCATTTACTCCGTACTTCTGAATGACCTTGTGCTTAATTTCTTATTAATATCAATTTCTTTATATACATTTTTGCAAATGAAAATTTCAAAGTGTAGTATCTGTTCTGGTACTACATTTCATTTGTTGTCGTCGGTCAATGACCGAGAAATCCTTTTAGAATGAGGCAATGGATTTTCTCCCCATTAAAATCTGACATTGTGTCTAACTCTGCCCTCATGAGAAAGGGGCTGGGGGTTAGTAAATAGGGACGCACATTTATCCAGTTTTTATTATAAAAACTGCAATTTGGATCTTTTCATGATAATATTACAGTATTTTCTATGTAATGAGCTACTATATTTGCGATAGGGGATTGTGGGGTTGAGAGGGGAGATATCTATTCACATTACATCTAAACTACTGCATACCAGTACAGTCAGGGAAGCAGGAAAGGGGAATGGATTCCAAGTCTAGCTGGGGAAGAAACTAGAAGGCGTTCCGGCGTCTAGGAACCTTAAAAGTGAAGGGGTGAGATTTTGTTGCTTCTCAGGTTAGTCGCGAATATATATGTTGAGATGGCACAAACGCTACAAGTTCGTCATAGCTCATTCCATTAAAGTACTTGTAAAAAAGGCACAGGGATATAACATTGTGTCAAAAGGACAGAGGTTGGAGTTTGGTTGATAGGGTGAGATTCATAATATTTAATAGTTTTTTTGACCCTGTCTAAAAGTGAGAGACTAGTCGTAGATGCACCAGCTAAGATGTGGCAGCAATAGTCCATGCATGCTAGCTTGTAAAAGTATAGGATACTCTCAGGTGCGAATACGTTTTTACCACAGTAGAGGGAGCCTACGTTCTTTGCAGCAGCCTTGGCAAGGTCCTCAATGCATTTGTGAGCTGCAAGTATAGTTGCAAATTTAATGTAATCGTTACATGTCTACACGCAGGATCCACACATTGCATGCAGACAGTCACAAGAAACCCAAGAGAAGGAATAACTCGACTCACTTTTTCAGTTGAAACAACAGACATTTATTTCCAGGTACTTTCCAAAATAGCGCCTTGTCTCTAGTACAAACCTGTTGCTCTCGGCCCATTTGTGTAACATGTTCATCTTTGTTCTCTAACGTGGTCATTGGTCCGTTCACGCGTCCTTTTTATAATCTTTTTCCTTCTTCCTTGCCGTCACGTCACCTCGCATACGGCTCGGTCATTTGCATAGAGCTTCCATATGCTCTATGATATACTCTTGTTACTCTTCTGCCGCGCCTCGGTTTGGGAAAGCATTTTCAATGCTTAATGTTTCAGTTTCAATGGACGCAGTTTAAAAACACGCATTCTTGTCTAATCCCTTATTCAAACAAATATGTTTACAGGCAAATATGAAGAGTACAAAATAACGAGTCTTTTGAAAAGCTTCTCCTCCGAAAGGTTCCATGTTGACCGCTTAGAATCTTAGCCGTGTCATCTTTAACAGCTAATGATTAAAACGATCGCACGTAAACACTCCGAGAAAAGGCTACAAGTTTACCATTTAGCTCTTCTCTTCAATGTCTCTTTTTATTTGGCTTTGCTATGGCCTCTTCTGCAGACCGCGCCCCGCTCTCCTCTTCCCTCGGTTTGCATTTAAAACCCTTTCCCAGCCATTCACCAGTCAAGAACTACAGATTGCTGAGAGGAAAGGAAATGCCAAATGGCTGACAGATACCTCCGCACCTCTATCCCCCACCCAACCCACTGACTTAGCCATTTCAATGCCGAAGTCATTAAAAAAAGCCTGGTGGCCAATCACTACTTATTGGCGTGCAAGGGAAAGAACTCTGTGTAGTATGCTGCTCAGTATGTATTAGTCATTTAAGAAAATACATTTACTTGATCTTAAATACTATAAAACGTTGCGAAAGATTCGATGGCATTGGAAAGTTCCAGAACTATTTATTAAGCAATTCTGCGATTTAGCATTGAAAAGTTCGAGAACTATTTATTAAGCAATTCTACGATTTAGCATTGGAAAGTTCGAGAACTATTTATTAAGCAATTCTACGATTTAGCATTGGAAAGTTCGAGAACTATTTATTAAGCAATTCTACGTTTTAGCATTGGAAAGTTCCAGAACTATTTATTAAGCAATTCTACGATTTAGCATTGGAAAGTTCGAGAACTATTTATTAAGCAATTCTACGATTTAGCATTGGAAAGTTCGAGAACTATTTATTAAGCAATTCTACGTTTTAGCATTGGAAAGTTCGAGAACTATTTATTAAGCAATTCTACGATTAAGCATTGGAAAGTTCGAGAACTATTTATTAAGCAATTCTACGATTTAGCATTGGAAAGTTCGAGAACTATTTATTAAGCAATTCTACGATTTAGCATTGGAAAGTTCGAGAACTATTTATTAAGCAATTCTACGATTTAGCATTGGAAAGTTCGAGAACTATTTATTAAGCAATTCTACGATTTAGCATTGGAAAGTTCGAGAACTATTTATTAAGCAATTCTACGATTTAGCATTGGAAAGTTCGAGAACTATTTATTAAGCAATTCTACGATTTAGCATTGGAAAGTTCGAGAACTATTTATTAAGCAATTCTACGATTTAGCATTGGAAAGTTCGAGAACTATTTATTAAGCAATTCTACGATTTAGCATTGGAAAGTTCGAGAACTATTTATTAAGCAATTCTACGATTTAGCATTGGAAAGTTCGAGAACTATTTATTAAGCAATTCTACGATTTAGCATTGGAAAGTTCGAGAACTATTTATTAAGCAATTCTACGATTTAGCATTGGAAAGTTCGAGAACTATTTATTAAGCAATTCTACGATTTAGCATTGGAAAGTTCGAGAACTATTTATTAAGCAATTCTACGATTTAGCATTGGAAAGTTCGAGAACTATTTATTAAGCAATTCTACGATTTAGCATTGGAAAGTTCGAGAACTATTTATTAAGCAATTCTACGATTTAGCATTGGAAAGTTCGAGAACTATTTATTAAGCAATTCTACGATTTAGCATTGGAAAGTTCGAGAACTATTTATTAAGCAATTCTACGATTTAGCATTGGAAAGTTCGAGAACTATTTATTAAGCAATTCTACGATTTAGCATTGGAAAGTTCGAGAACTATTTATTAAGCAATTCTACGATTTAGCATTGGAAAGTTCGAGAACTATTTATTAAGCAATTCTACGATTTAGCATTGGAAAGTTCGAGAACTATTTATTAAGCAATTCTACGATTTAGCATTGGAAAGTTCGAGAACTATTTATTAAGCAATTCTACGATTTAGCATTGGAAAGTTCGAGAACTATTTATTAAGCAATTCTACGATTTAGCATTGGAAAGTTCGAGAACTATTTATTAAGCAATTCTACGATTTAGCATTGGAAAGTTCGAGAACTATTTATTAAGCAATTCTACGATTTAGCATTGGAAAGTTCGAGAACTATTTATTAAGCAATTCTACGATTTAGCATTGGAAAGTTCGAGAACTATTTATTAAGCAATTCTACGATTTAGCATTGGAAAGTTCGAGAACTATTTATTAAGCAATTCTACGATTTAGCATTGGAAAGTTCGAGAACTATTTATTAAGCAATTCTACGATTTAGCATTGGAAATTCGAGAACTATTTATTAAGCAATTCTACGATTTAGCATTGGAAAGTTCGAGAACTATTTATTAAGCAATTCTACGATTTAGCATTGGAAAGTTCGAGAACTATTTATTAAGCAATTCTACGATTTAGCATTGGAAAGTTCGAGAACTATTTATTAAGCAATTCTACGATTTAGCATTGGAAAGTTTAAGAACTATTTATTAAGCAATTCTACGATTTAGCATTGGAAAGTTCGAGAACTATTTATTAAGCAATTCTACGATTTAGCATTAGAAAGTTCGAGAACTATTTATTAAGCAATTCTACGATTTAGCATTGGAAAGTTTAAGAACTATTTATTAAGCAATTCTACGATTTAGCATTGGAAAGTTTAAGAACTATTTATTAAGCAATTCTACGATTTAGCATTAGAAAGTTCGAGAACTATTTATTAAGCAATTCTACGATTTAGCATTGGAAAGTTTAAGAACTATTTATTAAGCAATTCTACGATTTAGCATTGGAAAGTTCGAGAACTATTTATTAAGCAATTCTACGATTTAGCATTGGAAAGTTTAAGAACTATTTATTAAGCAATTCTACGATTTAGCATTGGAAAGTTCGAGAACTATTTATTAAGCAATTCTACGATTTAGCATTAGAAAGTTCGAGAACTATTTATTAAGCAATTCTACGATTTAGCATTGGAAAGTTCGAGAACTATTTATTAAGCAATTCTACGATTTAGCATTGGAAAGTTCGAGAACTATTTATTAAGCAATTCTACGATTTAGCATTAGAAAGTTCGAGAATTATTTATTAAGCAATTCTACGATTTAGCATTAGAAAGTTCGAGAACTATTTATTAAGCAATTCTACGATTTAGCATTAGAAAGTTCGAGAACTATTTATTAAGCAATTCTACGATTTAGCATTGGAAAGTTCGAGAACTATTTATTAAGCAATTCTACGATTTAGCATTGGAAAGTTCGAGAACTATTTATTAAGCAATTCTACGATTTAGCATTGGAAAGTTCGAGAACTATTTATTAAGCAATTCTACGATTTAGCATTGGAAAGTTCGAGAACTATTTATTAAGCAATTCTACGATTTAGCATTAGAAAGTTCGAGAACTATTTATTAAGCAATTCTACGATTTAGCATTAGAAAGTTCGAGAACTATTTATTAAGCAATTCTACGATTTAGCATTGGAAAGTTCGAGAACTATTTATTAAGCAATTCTACGATTTAGCATTGGAAAGTTCGAGAACTATTTATTAAGCAATTCTACGATTTAGCATTAGAAAGTTCGAGAACTATTTATTAAGCAATTCTACGATTTAGCATTGGAAAGTTCGAGAACTATTTATTAAGCAATTCTACGATTTAGCATTGGAAAGTTCGAGAACTATTTATTAAGCAATTCTACGATTTAGCATTGGAAAGTTTAAGAACTATTTATTAAGCAATTCTACGATTTAGCATTGGAAAGTTCGAGAACTATTTATTAAGCAATTCTACGATTTAGCATTGGAAAGTTCGAGAACTATTTATTAAGCAATTCTACGATTTAGCATTAGAAAGTTTAAGAACTATTTATTAAGCAATTCTACGATTTAGCATTGGAAAGTTCCAGAACTATTTATTAAGCAATTCTACGATTTAGCATTAGAAAGTTCGAGAACTATTTATTAAGCAATTCTACGATTTAGCATTGGAAAGTTCGAGAACTATTTATTAAGCAATTCTACGATTTAGCATTGGAAAGTTCGAGAACTATTTATTAAGCAATTCTACGATTTAGCATTAGAAAGTTCGAGAACTATTTATTAAGCAATTCTACGATTTAGCATTGGAAAGTTCGAGAACTATTTATTAAGCAATTCTACGATTTAGCATTAGAAAGTTCGAGAACTATTTATTAAGCAATTCTACGATTTAGCATTGGAAAGTTCGAGAACTATTTATTAAGCAATTCTACGATTTAGCATTGGAAAGTTCGAGAACTATTTATTAAGCAATTCTACGATTTAGCATTGGAAAGTTCGAGAACTATTTATTAAGCAATTCTACGATTTAGCATTGGAAAGTTCGAGAACTATTTATTAAGCAATTCTATGATTTAGCATTGGAAAGTTCGAGAACTATTTATTAAGCAATTCTACGATTTAGCATTAGAAATTTCGAGAACTATTTATTAAGCAATTCTACGATTTAGCATTGGAAAGTTCGAGAACTATTTATTAAGCAATTCTACGATTTAGCATTAGAAAGTTCGAGAACTATTTATTAAGCAATTCTACGATTTAGCATTGGAAAGTTTAAGAACTATTTATTAAGCAATTCTACGATTTAGCATTGAAAAGTTCGAGAACTATTTATTAAGCAATTCTACGATTTAGCATTAGAAAGTTCGAGAACTATTTATTAAGCAATTCTACGATTTAGCATTGGAAAGTTTAAGAACTATTTATTAAGCAATTCTACGATTTAGCATTGGAAAGTTCGAGAACTATTTATTAAGCAATTCTACGATTTAGCATTAGAAAGTTCGAGAACTATTTATTAAGCAATTCTACGATTTAGCATTGGAAAGTTTAAGAACTATTTATTAAGCAATTCTACGATTTAGCATTGGAAAGTTCCAGAACTATTTATTAAGCAATTCTACGATTTAGCATTAGAAAGTCCGAGAACTATTTATTAAGCAATTCTACGATTTAGCACTCTCGTCACAGCCTCTCTCATCTCTTCAATCGTTTCATAACGACAACCTGTAAGGTTTTCCTTGAGCTTAGGGAATAACCAAAAGTCACAGAGAGCAAGCTTGAGACAAACTTCTCACAAATCTTCCGCATCTTCAGTTCCCCATGAATAATAGTGTGTACAGTTCCCACACTGACACCAAACTGTGCACTTATTGTGTCTATAGACATATGACGGTCATTTTCTATGAAATTCTTTATTTGGCCAATCAACTCTGGTGTTCTGACTTCCTTACTCCTCCCACACCTCTCATCATCGCTCACAGACTCCCTGCCTTTCTTGAATCTCTTATGCCACTCAAAAGCTGATGCTCAATTCATGCAAGATAGCCCAAAAAGCAGTATAAAGCGTTCCATACGTGTCTGAATCATTTATTCTAAGTTAAAAACAAAATTTTATTGCATATCATTCTTCTAAATTGTTCTAAGGTCCAAATTGCATTTTGAAATTCACAGTCAGGATTTAGTAGAGTGTATTCCCATTCTTGCTATAGCTGTTCATTTGAACCTGAACTCATAAAAGTTGGTCAGTCATCTCATAAGATGTATAGCAACAACATACTGAATGTTCAAGACTCACACACACACACGCACACACACACACACACACACACACACACACACAAAATGACTTTTATATAATAGAGATGTTTTGAAAATATATATATATGGTAATTAAGCTATACAGAATTGTCAACATTTCAATTTCTTAGGGATTCTTCAGGATATTACATTAAATTGGTGTTACTTTGTACTTTTATATGCTCCCATAGTACTGGGTTTGCTAGTCAGCCAATCAGATTCTTTGTTATTCACACACTAATTTTACCGCACTTAATCCTACCTAGCTCTACTTACATATTGAGCACTGTTGAAGTAAATGCTGCAAATAGATATATAAAATGATAATATATACATAGTAGTAACTCATGAAAATATATATGGCAACTAAGCTACACAGTATTTTCCAGTTTTTCTCCTCGTCAGACGAATACATGGAATTGATGTGACAAAGTGTTATATATATATATATATATATATATATATATATGTACATACATACAGGGTGACCCCCCCCCCAAAAAAAAGAAAGCTAAATGGAGGCCATCTAGAACATATGCTGTAGAACGGAGAAAAAATGCCAAAGACTATAGCGTCTTGATGTGATGTTTTGAATATAATAAACTAGTTATGCCCAAAGTTTCATTTAATTCAGACAAAACACTATCATCAATTAGATTCTTTGTTACTCCCAGCTCTACTTTTAACAGTCACCAGCTGGGCTTTTATCAGACTAAGATCGACTCACTTCTGTTTTACCTTTCCTTGTTAATTTTTGTGGTAACCTTGTTTTAACTTGCTTGCGCTTAGATCCGTTTTCTTATTTTATTTCTTTTTGCTCACAACCGACTCAAGAACATTTAGATGAGAAACATTCCTAATCTGATAAGAAGCATTTAGTTTCGAAATGCCATGGCCTAAAGAATTTCTTTTTAGTTTTCTTTCCACGTCCGCCCTTATTCATATGATGATACACACTAAAGTTCTATGTCACTTTTATTCCTCATCAATTTAATTTAACTTATGAATTGCTCCTCTTAACCAGGTAGAGTTCTATCTTGATAGATCTGGTTTATCAACAATATTTTTTTTCAGGTTCATTTATTATATATAGATAAAGAACAGGTTCTAACATCAATTTTATACTTTAGTTTGACGAGTCCTTACAAGGATGAAACGCAAAAATCCTGTGTAGCTTAGTTGCTATATACGTTTTTATGATTTACTACTCAAGTCTATTGAGCACTGTTGAAGTAAATACTTAAAATCGATATATATAATATGAATATAAAATGAATCTATCTGACAAAAGGTTTATATTTCAAATTCCAAGATGTTGTCCATCTTATCATTTATTTCTTTCAGCATGTTCAATTCTTGACAGCACCCGTTCCGTAGCGCAGAATCATTCATATTATTATTATTATGCCAATTTTTTAAAATCTTTTCCGCCTTGACCCATCAGAAGAATAGAAACTGTTCAAATTTAAAAGTAAATAAAATATTTACTTTGTTCTTTTGTCATTTATTTGTATATGCTCTGTAGTTACATTGAGCTTCATAAATTAAAGGATTGAAAAAAAGTGAAATATAATTGAATAAATATTTTTCCATAAACATATTACATTTAAATCTAAATGAGACGCCTGCACAATTTTACCGTAAAGAATTGCCGGATTCAATGTTATAACTAATGCATCAGTGCTTAAATACAGTCCTTATCTGAGAGCTAAATGTTTTGGTTTCGATTTTAGCTGAGGGTATCAAGTCATATTCTTTTTTTTTTTTTAATTTTGAAATCACTACTATACATTGGGTACAATATAATAATCAATCGAGAATTGGTCCTATAATAATAAATATACGCACCGCCAAAACTGGGGGGGGGGGGCAGGCAAGTACTTTTTGACGGATCGTCTTTTTAAAAATCTACTAAAAATCAGGTAATTATCCAATCAATACGAAATTTTCAGCGATTATTAAGAGAAGAATGAACTTTATAACAGTGTACTTATTTTTCATAAACAATATATATATATATATATATATATATATATATATATATATTTTGCTTACAAAACCACCCGTTGTTTTGAGGGGGTTCTAAATATGCTTAAAATAAGCATCTGAAACTGAACAAAACATATTGTGTTGTTGTAAGGGACGGTATTATAGATCAAAAAAGCAACAAAAAAAACTTGTTTGCATACCTTATTTTGATGTCTGAATATCAAAACTTCGATTGTGTTTAATTATCCCGCTTTTGATTTTTGAAGTGTGAAATTCGGTGAATATGTTAAGTAAAATAATTAATTTAAGTTAAGCAAAACCAAAAAAAATTTTTTTTAATATTTATACGAAAAAAGCCATTTTAAAATCTTTGATAAATAAATTAACAATTTCTTTTTAGCGAGCCGAATAATGCATGACCATTATTAAACAGGGCATGCTTTGAAGAATCGATACAAAAAAAGCGATAAATATTGTGCCATTTGTGTTAAAAATATCATCATTTTTTCGATCCAGTTTGTAAACGTTTGCCGCCTTTCGACTACGGTGAACCAAACGTACAGAAATATTTTTTTTTTATTCTGCTTTAAATTGCTCCCCTCCCCATTTTGGAGAGCCTGACCCCCCCACACACACATACACATTAAAAACCAAACTCATACAAATGGTCACCCATCTGGTACTGGCCAGCCTCAGCGTTAATAATACATTGAAATTTTCGTCACTGAAAAATAAGGTTTTTTTTTTTTGGCTTTTTGGTCTTCCGTAGTTTGCTTTTTATCAAGAACAAATGTAAAGTTTGTAAACAGAGTAATCAAATCGACTCAAAGTAACTGGTTGCCTATATGAATAAGTGGAATTATTTGAAAGCCAGGTACTTATAATATTTTTTGCATATTCTCATAGAAAATCACCCTAAATCTTAGTTAGACAAGAAATAAACAAATTAATTCTTTCAAAAAAACCTTTTGCTTCTTTTTTTTTTTTTTTTTTTTTTTTTTTTAACTGTTTATATACGTTTTTTGTGCAAAACAAAAAACGCCAATTGTTAACTTTTGGGGAAAATTTTAACATTTAAAATTTAATTAAAAATAGTAGAAAAAGTTTTACATTATTCTGCTTTCTATATGATAAAATTCAGGGTTTTATCTTTCTGGAAAAAAAAAGTTACTCAGAAATAATGGATTTTAATAAATGTAATTTCGTTTTAAAAAACAACTTGATTTTTCGGCCATTTTTGGCGGCGCCTAAATAAATACGAAGTCTGCATAAATTAAAACATCATATTTACCGGGCAACGCCGGGTGACATGCTAGTAATGAATAAATAGTAATAAGAAGCCTTTGTAAAAAAATAAATAAATAAATAAATAAATAAATAAAAAAGATTTAAAAAAAATAACGGTTCACCTTTTTATTTCTTGTTAAGGTTGAACATCTCAGCTGTCGGCTATAGTAGAGTCGTCTTTTGACGCGTTCTACATGGGCTGAAATCACACCGGAGAAATAAAAATGAGCTCCATATTTCCTGATATATATGTATATATAATTACACAATGCGTTCTTCGATGCGTACGGAATTACAAGGAACAAAGAATAAACAAATATGGTTCCTACTTTTAACGAGTCAGGCTAATCTGTGGAAGAAAGCGAAAAAAAAAAAAAAGAAAAAAAAAATCCGGATACTTGTCTAGCTTCTCGCATCAAAGGCTTTTTCGAGAAAGCCTACCCACCCCTCGGGTTAAACACGAACAACAAACAATTTTATTTAATAATTCAAAGAAATATCTTACTTTTTAGTTCATCATTGATAATAAATGTTTTTATTTATTTTATTTTTTTTTTTGTCAACAGAAAGGATATAATAAGCAACTTTAATGGACTTCTTTCAGAAATAGACCATCAAAAAAAAAAAAACCCGCGAGAATAACTAATCTTTTTACAAGCATTAAAATTATTAATACTAGCAGGGTGGGGCGCCTGGCTTTGCCCGGGCGTAAAATATGCTTAAATATGATATTTTAATTTGTCCAGATTTCGTATATATTATTATAGAATCGTGATTTCAAAAGTAAAAAAGAAAAAAAAAACTATTTAGGTACCATCAGATAGAATCGAACTTGAAACTGTAAGATTCAAAGCTGGTGACGTTACCACTGTACCAGCATGACACACATGTAAACCGATTAAAAATTAGAAATAAACTAAGATGAATGTACAAAATGTTTAATGACATTTTTCCCCTCAATTTTGAACCCTTTTTGACCATTAAAAACAATTTTAACCGGCTAAAGACCCATAAAAGAATGGTCCTTAAAAAAAAAAAAAATCGACTTATTTGAGGCTCCTAGCGATGCTCTGCGACTTTTAGTTTCAGGGGAGATAGAGGTTGAAAATAACGAGACAGACAAACAGACCGACAGACATATAGCCGTTTATATATTAGATTTGCGCCCAGAAGTCATATATATTGGATGGTAGTCATAGAATTATATATAATTGGATTCACTTCTTCATTACATTTCTAACGTATAAGAATGAGAACGTGCATGTTTGAGGACAACTATTAACCTATATAACGAACTTTTAATCTACAGACTTGAAATTAGGTATATAGCTCAGTCAGAAACGTGGAAAACATTTCAATCGGTTTGCTAAGAGGTAAAAATTAAAATATTGGTTCTGGGTGGGGTTATAGGATTTTTTATCTCCTTATCAACTGTTTGACGACTATGCATGCGTGAATCGTTCACATGATAGCTTCCTTATGTTAAGAACAAGAAGGTTTGAAAACACTTTTTAAAGGTCGTATCAAGCTGGCTTATTGGTTATCGTACTTGACTCACTGTCTTTAAGTTTTGGTTTCGATCTCATCTCGAGTATTTTTTTTTTTACTTACAAGAAGTGAACTGTTTAGAAAAATATAATACTCACATACACATGACTCAGTTTCTTTCGTTTTTTATTTTTTTTACTTCATTTTTTTCCAAAAGCATTTAACGAAACACGTGTAAGACGAATTATACTACTAATAAAATAAAACGAGTGTGATGGAAATGCATTTTTTGTTTTGTATGTTTACTTCGTTATATGTGTGTGCGCGTGCGTGTGTGTATGTAATTAGAGTTATCATAAGTTATCATATCTCATAAGTTTTTATTATTTTATGAAGTACGCCTTAAAGTACGCCTTCCATTGAATAGCGGAATACCACTAAAACACTTGGCAGAATCAGATGTATGTTTTTAAAAAGAATGAAAACGAATGTGGCGAAGGAAAACGATAAAAAGAAATAGAAATATGTTAAAAAAAAAGCATGAATTAAAAAAAAATTATTGTAGTGTTTATAGCCCCCCCCCTCCCAACAAAATAATTGAATTTAAAACACACCTGGAAAAATGTCTTACGTCGGCATATTTATTTATAGAAATTGTGTGTGTGTGTGTATATATATATATATATATATATATATATATATATATATATATATATATATGATGCGAAGCTCGTTGTTTGTTTGTTTACAAACAGGCGGTTTGAGCACTGCAAAAGTGGTGGCGGATGTCTATTTAAATAGACATTCCGACGGGTTATTTGCGGGCGTCGCTTCCGTGGTTGAGTGGGAGAACTGCCGACTGTCAACATGACAGTTCTAGTGTTATATATTTATTATTAATTATTATTATTATTATCATTATTATTGTTGTTGTTGTTGTTCTATTTGTTGGTGTTATTGTTATTGTTCGTTGTTAGGACTTATTAAAAGTGAGTCTTAGAGTCTTATTAAGAGATATATTGCGTTCTGTGTTCGTGTTATGAAAATTCATATATATAAAATGTTCATACTTAGAAGTGTTAGTGAGGAGGTAGTGTTGAGACAGTCTTAATGTTCACATTGTAGATATGAGATGTAGAGACATTTTGTATGTAAAGACATTTTAAAACACATGATATATAAGACATATAATGACAATTTCACTTTACCTTTTTGGTAGAATTACAGCACAAAGACGACGTTTATAAAAACACATGATGATACGTTTATTTCTTCTTCGACCGGTCGTGGTTTTCTTAGTCAGAAATTCAAAGTTTTACATTCTATGTTTCAAAGGTGACCGTCTCGCTTTCAGACGTCCTCCGACTCTTTGTCAGACTCTCTCTGCTTAACTCTAAAGTTTCTAACTATATCGAGAACTTCCCATTTTCCATGACGTCATACACATGTTAAAACATGTGTCTTCTTTCACGTGTTCTGGAAATGCGTATACAAAACTTTTTCCTTTGTTTACAAAAGGAATCTTAACCTATATTTCCAGTAACCTATATTTCCAATATGTTAAAAACATGTTTATTGAATTATCCTATAGTTGCATTCATTTTCTTAAAACTATTTTATCTTGTTTTTACATTCCATTTGCTAATTCTCTCTCGTAATCTATTTCTAAACCTAAATTACGAGGTTCGAATTTCGTCTATTCTATTTCATTTTCATTTTAACTAAATCTCTCTATTTTTATACTTACATGAAAAGGGGACAGCCCTTATCATGTAACACTAGATTCAATCCTTGGCTTGGGAGAGATGCTAGTCTAGCGGCACTGATGAGTTGTGATACAATGAAACAGGACTGTATGTCGATGACATATATATATATATATATATATATATATATATATATATAGAGAGAGAGAGAGAGAGAGAGAGAGAGAGAGAGAAATGACAAAAAGTTATATTCCAAAATTCATGGTGTTGATCATCTTAGAATTTATTCCTTTAATTCAGTTGACTTATACAATTCTTGACAGTATCTGTTTCATAGCGCAAAATCAATCACTTAATTATTATGTCAATCAGTGAATCTATTATGCCCTTAACTCATTCAATATGACGTAATGGAAAAATAAAAAGGTATTTGCAGCTTCTCTTCCAATTTTCGGATTTTAATCATGTCAAATCACACTTCAATTCCTTTTGACGGATTGATTGTTGCTATTTCTTCTGATGAGTTAAGGGCATAATAGATTCACTGATTGATATAATAATTAAGTGAGTGATTTTGCGTTACGAAAGAGATACTGTCAAGAATTGTATAAGTCAACTGAATTAAAGGAATAAATTATAAGATGGTCAACATCATGAATTTTGGAATATAACTTTCTATCATTTATTCTCTATATTGCTGTGTAATTACATTGAGCTTCTTAAATAAGGATTGATATATATTATAAGAAAATATATTTCTACAGAAATATATATATATATATATATATGCGCACGACAATCCGCGCTGTCTCATATTTCAGCCTATACCTACCTAATCCCGAAGCATTGCTCATTCGAGCTAAAATACTAATATCAACCACCAGACCGGATTTGGAAGTGGAAACGACGTACTCAAAAGTTTATAGATGCATCACGTGATCAGTCAATTCACCAATGAACATTCACTATAACACAGTACGTGAAGACGCCTCATGAAATTAAGAACACAAAATACGAGTACAAATATTTTTAAATTGTAATCCATGATAACTTATGATAACTCTCTCTCTCCCTCTCTCTCTCTCTCTCTATATATATATATATATAATCAGTGATGAGACGATTCTAATATTTTTCTGATTCCGATACAATTACCGATTACGATTCATTGTAAATCTAAATATTTCAGCTTTTCACAGTTGTTATTTCTAACAAATATTAGGTTTTAACATTTTGTCCCTTAGTTTTGGACGCCACTATATATATATATATATATATATATATATATATATATATAAGTTTTGATCTCACTACCGTATATTAGGTTCAATATAATAATTAATAGACAACTGTCGCTATAATAATAAATACCTAATCTGCATGAATTAAAATATCATATGTAAGCATATCTTCCGACCGGGCAACGCCGGGCGGTCTGCTAGTAAAAAAGATAAAAAAGCCGCACCTTATGACATGTCGATTTTGACCGAGTTACACTAAGTATTCTATAGGATCGATGTTGCGATAGCATTTTTCAAAGTCTTCGGTTGTCTTGTGACACAGTAACATTCGTATCGGTGCAGCATCTATGTCTGCACGCAAGAGCACCGACCTCTCTTAATGCCCGAGGCGATAGATTCTATTGATCTAGACTTTGAACTCTATGGGTAAGCATCTTAATTTGAAATTTGTGCGATTCTGATTGATGTTTCTTTTGCCATTTATTTTACCAAGTAACCGTTCTATACTCACAGTATTAGAGTATTGGTACAGAAAATGAACTAATTTGGTAATCTTTGATGTATTTATAGATTTTTCTTATACTTCTTTCTGCATCCATTTTGAATCAATAATCTGTTTGCACGCAATCTATTATAGTTTTTGTCTGTTTGTTCACAATTTACTTCATGCAAGGGGACTTTCATAAGTTTCCAAACGTTTTTCGTATGGGTACTTTTATTTATAGTACACACATGATACTCTAGTCCCCTTCGAAGTAATCACCTCTGGCTGCAATGCACTTGTTGTACGGATCCAACAGTTCTGGAAGGCCCCATGGAAGTTTTTTCGGCGTGAGCGTGTCAATGACCCTCCTCACAGCCTCTTTCCTCTCCTCAGTTGTTTCATAACGACAGCCTTTAAGATTTTCCGTAAGCTTAATGTATAAGAAAAAGTCACAGGGAGCAAGGTCTGGACGATAGGGAGGGTGAGGAACTGTCTTGATACCCATCTTGGTCAAATAGTCTGTGACAAGGATGGAACACTCTTGGGACAAACTTAGCACAAATCTTCCGCATCTTCAGTTCCTTGCAAATAATTGTGTGTACAGTTCCCACACTGACATCAAATTGTGAACTTATCGTCTCTATTGACACAAGACGGTCCTTATCCATGAAATTCATTTATTTGGTCAATCAACTCTGGTGTTCAGCCTTTCTTACTCCTCCCACACCTCTCAATCTCTCACAGACTCCCTGTCTTCCTTGAATCTCTTATGCCGCTCAAAAAACTGATGCTTGGTTCATGCAAAATGGTCCAAAAGCAGTCTGAAGCATTCCATACGTTTCTGTGGCATTTTTTCCAAGTTTAAAACAGAATTTTATTACATATCATTCTTCTAAAGTGTCCTCGTGTTCTGATTGAATTTCTGAAATTCACCACCTGTAACAACCAGACTTTAGTAGGGCGTGTTCCAATTCCTGCCGCTCATTTGAACGTGAAATCATAAAAATTGGTCAGTCATCTCATAAGATGCATAACAATAACATATTGAATTTTCAAGAGTCTATGACAATTTTAAATACCTGTACAAAAAAAAAGTCTGGAAACTTTTTGAAGGCACCTCATAAATACAAAAGGTACACCTTTTGACAAATAGATTTTAATATCGAAAATAAACTTAGATTCCTGCATGATTTTTATGTATATTGATTATTCAAAAGGAATCAACATTCAAGAGATTATCTCATTTGCATATTACATTAACGAAAATCTATTTTAATAATTAGCTCTAATTTTTTTAATAGGAATTAGTAGTAGAATTCTTTTAACTATTCTATTCAGAAATATTCTATAAAATTGATTTATTTAATTGATTTTTAATTTTATTTTACATATCTATTTAACACATTTGGGCTGGTGCATCTGCTACTAGTCTCTCACACCTAGACATGGTTCAAAAGAGAGTCGCCAACCTAATAGGTCCTGAACTGTCATCTAAGCTTCAGCCTCTGTCCCATCGATGAAATGTAGCATCCCTCTGCCTGTTCTACAAGTACTTTAATGATGAATGCTCCAAAGAACTGCAAGCACTTGTACCCCCTCGGCGTAAATACCCCCGACAAACCCGACAAACAGCAAAATCCCACCCCTACACAGTTAAGATCCCTAGATGTAAGAGAGCCTTCTACTTCAGTAGTTTCTTCCCCAGAACCGCTCGACTTTGGAATTCCTTTCTTGGTTCCTGCTTCTCCAACTGTACTGAAATGCAGAAGTTCAAGTGTAACGTGAACCGACATCTTGCTGCCCAACTTCCCACATAGTACCCCTGTAGCTTATGTCTCTGATAGTAGCCACCTACATCAAAGTGGCAACGTGCCTTGTTTGGGGTGATAACCAAGATCTGATGTGTTTAAAAACGGAAGTTTTTATTTAAGCTATGAGTTATTTCCCTTTGAGATTTGAGATTTTGTTTCCCTGTATGAATTTCATATATGAAGCTGATTGTATTATGCTTCCAAAAATCCAAAATATGATCAATTTAGGATATTTGATGATCCGCCCGGCAACATTTATTTTTTTTTACCTGCCAATGTCGGGTATGTACAGCTCGTAAAAGAAGTACAGATACTCTTTTTTCAATTTTCTTATTTTGTTTCGGGTTTTTTCAATTTTTTATTTTGTTCTTCCGGATGTGAGATATCCACCCACTATCCCATACATTCCAACTTACGTAGCTTTTTAAAGATTCTGGCAATCCTTTTAAGTGCAATTGTTTGTATCTCTATTGCACTTGGTTTACCTGGTATATTTGTCAGGTAGTTTTTAAAATTCTTATTCATGAGTCCAGTTGCTTCTATAATTACTAGGATGATGAAGATCTTCCTAAGATTCCAATTTCTTTTCATGTCGTACATAAGACCTTGATATTTCGTTACCTTTTTCCTCTCAGTTCTGTCTAATCAAACATCATATGAGAACACTAACTTCTACTAAGGTTGCTTCTTTCTCCTTGTCCCATATTACTATCACAGTTTATGAATTTTCAAATAAAATTTAAATGGAACAAATAATGGTTGTAGTTATGACTCAACGGGTCACAGGTAAATCTAGTGTTTGTATAAAAAGGGACACAGTGCGTGGTTGGGCAGATGTTATTTAATAACACATTTTATTTTATGAGACTTTTTTTTATTAAAAAAAAAAATAATGCTTTTTTAGTAACCAATTTGGGAGTCTGATCGAATGTGGGATCCATAATTTGCATGTTTCATTTTTTTTTTTTTTTTTAGTATTCCTCCAATCTTAATCTGGTGGTACATTGTTTTATTTATTTATTTTTTTTTTCGACAGCTGAGATCTTCAAGAATATTAATTCGAACAATATTACTGGACTCATATTTAATACTAGCGGACCTGTGGAAATTCCACGGAATGAGAAATATATTTAATCCAAAAAATCTATATATCTACAAAAGTAAAAATGTGTGTGTGTGCATTTCACTACCAAATTACTCTGTCAATTTTCGGCCGAGACTCAAGATTTGACATAAGGAGTATTGAGATTTGGAAAAATCTGTTTAATCGGTTTTCGGCCAGAAATTTGGCTGTCAAGAGGTCAAAGTTCAACGATTTAACCTTTGAAAACTCTACGAAACTCCTTTGCCAATTTTGGGTCTAAACACTTGAAATTTTAAATGTAGGTTACTTGGACACGGATCAAACTTTTAAACTTGATTTGAGCCTAAAAAATGAATGATAAGGGGTCAATATTGGGATCAAAGTTAAAAAAAACATTTGACCTCTGCGGTCTCTACCAAATTACTCAGCCAATTTTTGGTTTTAACATTTGAAATTTTACATAAAGCGTATTCAGAAATAGTGAAGATTTTTAGTCGCTTTGGGTCGAAAATTTGATTTGCCAAAAGGTCAAAGTTCAAAAGATTTGACCTTTGCTGTGTCTAGCAAACTATTCAGCCAATTTTGGGTTTAAACATTTGAAGTTTATATATAAAGGGTAATCAGACATGCGACAAGCATTTTAATCAGTTTTGGGGCGAAAATTTGGCTGCTAAAAGGTCAAAGTTGAAAGAGTTGACCTTTGCAGTTTCTACTAAATTCCTCCGCCAATTTTGGGTTTAAGCACTTGAAATTTTAGATGTAGGTAACTTGGACATGGGTAAAACTGTATTTTGATTTGAAACCAAAATAATAAATGTTAAAGGGTCAAAATTGGGGTCAATTTTTTAAAAAATTGATCTCTGCGATCTCTACGAAATTACTCAGACAAATTTTGATCTAAACATTTGAAATCTTACATAAAGTGTATTCACATATAGGGCAAGTTATGAATAGTACATAAGGCCTGAGCAAATCCGGGCTGAACTGCTAGTGTTTTAACAAAGCTGGTGTATTTCCAGATAGCATAAAAATTACTTTTTTTTAGACCATAAAATCAATAACACACAGCAAATATGAGTTTATTAACATTTCTATAAAAATAGTGTCCATTTTATTTTAAATATAGAACTGACCCAAATCAGATAAATTATTAAATGCAAATAAATACTCAGAAAGTAATATTGGGATACATAGTTCAATACAAATAAAACCACATTATAAAAGACACTCTTTAATTTATTCCTTCAATCCAGCACCTCTTGGCAAACAATGTTTTTTTCTTTATTTTTTCCCCTATCTTTTTTTTTTTTTTTTTTTATGTTCCCTTTCTTTAAGTGCTGTTTCGATAACTTCTTTCTTTGGTGAAGAAACGTTGCACGTTGAAATTACACGTTCTTTTCTCGCGCTATTACAACAATGTATATATATTAATAAGAAGAAATTATGATTAATAATAATTTGAAGGCCACTGCTCCAAAAATGCCAAATTGACGAAATTTGACTTAAATATATTATATTATTATTATTCATATATTATATTTATTATTATTTATATATTATATTTATTATTATTATTATTCATATATTATATTTATTATTATTATTATTCATATATATTTGTTGTTATGCATAGATTATTTTAATAATATCCGAAAACAGAGCTACATCAAAAGGAGGCCACACAATTATGTCTAGGGTTGACAAATATGCTTTTTTTTTTTTTAAGTCAAATTTCGTCAATTTGGCATTTTTGGAGCAGTGGCCTTCAAATTATTATTAATCATAATTTATTATTATTAATATAATAATATTCATTTACATATTAGTATTCATATTATTTTTATTATTCATATTATTTTTATTGACATATTTACACATAAAAATTATGTATTAATATTATTAATTATATGTGTATTATTGTTCATATATTATTTGTATATTTTTTATTATTAATATCCTATAATTCATCTATTATTATTACTAATATATTTTATTAGTCACAAATTATATATTTTTTAATATATTAGTACTTATATATTATTAATATTCTATATTTATATGCTATTTATATATTATTCAATTATTATTTGTATATTATCACTCATATATTTTTATTATTATCTTTTACATATTATTCATTTCTTATTATTATTGGCAAATTATTTATATATTATTTGTATATTTTTTATTATTATTCATATATTCTTATTCTTCGCATATTATTTATATCATTCTTTGCATATTATTATTATTATTATTATTATTATTATTATTATTATCATTATTATTATTCTCATTATTATTATTCTCATTATTATTATATTAATTTTCACATATTATTAACATTTTTATTAACTTTTGCATATATTAATTTCATTCACATGTTATTATTCATATAATATTAGTATTCACATTATTTTGTTCTGTATATTATTTATATATTATTTTTATTATTCATATTTTTCATACATTATTTTTATTATCTGTATATTATTATTAATATTATTCTTATTATTACTCGTGTATTATTGTTATTATTATTCATATATATTTATTATTAATTTTATTATTATTATTATTATTCATATATATTTATTATTAATTTTATTATTATTATTATTATTCATATATTATATTTATTTTTATTATTGATATATTATATTATTATTATTGATATATTATATTTATTATTATTTATATATTATATTTATTATTATTATTATTCATATATTATATTTATTATTATTATTATTCATATATATTTGTTGTTATTATTCATATATTACATCTATTATTGTTATTCATATATTATTCATATATCATATTTATTATTATTATTATTATTCATATATTGTCATATTTATTATTATTCATGTTATTATTATTATTCCTAGATTATATTATTCATTATAATTCATATATTACATTTATTATTATTATTATTATTCATATATTATATCTATTATTCATATATTATATTTATTATTATTATTAATATATTATTCATACATCATATTTATTATTATTATTCATATATTATTCATATATCATATTTATTATTATTCATATATTATTCATATATCATATTTATTATTATTATTATTATTCATATATCATATTTATTATTATTATTATTATTCATATATCATATTTATTATTATTATTATTATTATTCATATATCATATTATTATTATTATTATTATTCATATATCATATTTATTATTATTATTATTATTATTATTCATATATCATATTTATTATTATTATTATTATTATTATTCATATATCATATTATTATTATTATTATTATTATTCATATATCATATTTATTATTATTATTATTATTATTATTCATATATCATATTTATTATTATTATTATTATTATTATTCATATATCATATTTATTATTATTATTATTATTATTATTCATATATCATATTTATTATTATTATTATTATTATTATTCATATATCATTTATTATTATTATTATTATTATTATTATTATTCATATATCATATTTATTATTATTATTATTATTATTATTATTCATATGTTACATTGATTATTATTCATATATTACATTTATTATTATTATTCATATATTATTATCATCATTATTAATTATATTATAAATAGTACATTATCGGTTAATCTCATTTTATTTAGAGTTTGTGGGAGTAGAAATTGCATAACGGTCATCAACACCGATAACGGAATCGGTTTCATGAGTTCAAATTTAGACGGATTTATTAAGACCACTTGCATAATTAATACCTTTTTTAAAAATATCTAGTCGTAAATATAACTATTTATTACTAATTATTACGGTATATTAACGTATATCTATATTAATGTTGTTTACTTATTACTTGTATATATTATTTATAATAACTGGTTCCCATATCGTATTAAATTCCCGAGTTCGACAAGATACGCCTGAAGAAGGTCGAAGGTTACATCGACTGAAATGTTGTGAAAAATCACACTCAAGATGAGAGCAGTAGTCCGATGAATCCAAATAATACAAAAAGTGAACTGTTTAGAAAAAACATAGAACTCGCATGCACATGTTTCGATTTCTTTCCGTTTATTTTATTTTATCCCCTCTCCCTCCGAATTCAACGTTACGTTTAATCCCGGGAAACGCCGGGTACATCTGCTTGTAATAAATAAAATCATAATTAAAAAAAAAAAGTAAAAACTTAAAACCAATATTAAACGTGATCTGAATTAGTTCTCGTCATAGAAATTATCTCCAATCATACAAAAAAAAAAAAAAAAAAAAAAAAAAAATGGCGGCAATATGTTTGTGAAGGGTTTTTGTTGTTGAACTTAGCAATTTATTGAAGCAGGTTTTGTCGTTGGATGTTTTTGTCATTGAATAGGCTTCAATTTACAGCTGGCCTCTTTTTAATAATTCAACCCGCTGACAATACACACATGCTACTGATTGTTATTCAATAAGAAAGGAGAAGAAAAAAAGTAAATAATAAATAAAAAAATAAAACGTTAAAAAGATTAGCTGTTTGATATTTACACCCCTGAGTAACTCGAGTTTAATGTATGGAGGTGTGAAGGTGCAAATATAAACCTATTGTCGACATTCACACCGAAGACCCGAGATGCAAACCGTCCATAAAGGGTGAATAAATGAAAATTATTAAATTAAATTTAAGATAAACTGTGATTCCGTATATCAGAGAAGGTTATCTTATGCTGCAAGGATACATCAAAAGTTCTGTAACACACACACACACATATATATAAGGTGAGAGATTATTAATTGTGAAATTATCAAGTTTTCATGGGAGAACACATGACAAAATCATATTTATATGTACGATCGTTTCGGAATCGATTTTTTTTAATATTTATTATTATATTTATTATTATTATTTCGATATTTACAAATAAAATCGCCGAGACATAAGTAAAACATTTCTAGATATCGTCCCCTCATCAGCATATCCAGAAATACTTTACTTATTTCTCGATGTTTATTTTATTATTATCTTTTTTTTGTTTGTTGTAAATATTGAATGAATAAAAGGATATCGCTTCTGAAACGATCGTACACATAAACATGATTTTGTTATGTTTCCTCCCATGGAAACTTAATTGATAATTTCACAATTATTAATCTTTCACTCTTTCTATTTATATAGCTCTAGGTAATTACACCTATTCAGCTTATCACAACTGCAATAATCCGAGCACAACACCTTTTAATATATTTTACTGAAGCTTTGCTCATTTAAACCTTGTCTATTACACTATATATATATATATATATATATATATATATATATATATATATATAGTAATTTATGAAATATATATGGCGATTAAGCTACACTGAATATTCGGCGTTTCATCCACTCTAGGATTCTTCAGGCTTATGCGCATAAGCTTGAGGAATCCTAGAGTGGATGAAACGCCGAATATTCAGTGCAGCTTAATCGCCATATACATTTTATAACTTACTAACTAGCTCTGCCTACGTATTGAGCACTTTTGAAGTAAATACTTAAAGTTTACGCATATATGTATACTTTCATATATTAATTTTATGTGAGTAAATGAAGTAGTTATATATATATATATATATATATATATATATATATATATAGAGAGCTGTGTGTGTGTGGGGGTGTGTGTGGGTGTGGTCACGAATAGGCACCTGTATGGTTGACTATTTTAAAAAACTGATTACATATAATGATGGAAGATATATCGAGGATCAGGAATGGGTATGTTTGATCTGGCAGAACGGTGGTTCATAAAAATTGTGGGGTCTGCGTTCGCGCCTGGTCCACAAAGTATGGAAATAAAAAATTTAAAAATTAAAAAAAAAAAAAACGCTTACAAGTGTTTTTGATATATATGTACATAATAATACTTTGATAAGTATGTTTTAACTTAAATAGGGATGATATAATAAAATTGTGGGGGTCTGTGTTCGCGCCTAGCCTCCATAGAATGGAAATAGGCACAAACTTTAATAAAGACTTTTCATATCTATCTGCGTAAGTATACTTTGATAATTATATTTCAGTTTGAAGAAATATGGTATAATAAAATTATGGGCTGTTCGTTCGCGCCTGACCTCTATAGAATGGAAATATGTCACAAAGTGTAACAAGGTTTTTTAATATAGATCCACAGAATATTGTGATAAATGTTTCAGTGTGAACAGGTATGGTATAATAAATTATGGGGTTTATCTATTTTATTTTTACTTTCATCATATTTTGCTTTGGTTTTGATACCCCCAAATTCGAAGCTATCTCTTTACAACCCTTCCTTTTCATAACCTATCATACTCATAAACCAGAGTCCATTTCTGTAGGCTGCTTTTGAACCCAGTCAACGACGGGTACTTTTGCTAGTATATATCTATATATTATATATATCTATATCTATATCTATATATATATATATATATATATATATATATATATATATGTGTGTGTGTATGTTAAATTATAATTATTCTTTATACCTACAGACACTAGTGCTTCATGCTTACGCAATCATCAGTATAGGAGTGACAATTCCTGCCGGTCATGAGATTCGAACTCAGGCACCTTTTGCTCAATTTGTTGAGTCTTTAACTTATGGCCACCAAACAATTGCCACGGGAATGAAGGGAATTAAAAACTCTGTAACGCCGAATTCTGGCGAATACATTTCACAATCTAGAGTGTTCGAACGCGCGGAAGTCGTGAAAATCGCATAAATGCCAGTTGACTGCCTTTTAATTATAATTCCGCAGACAGTGCCAATCTTTAAGTACTTTTAAAGGGGATTTATAATTATAATCAAACAATATATATATATATATATATATATATATATATATATATATATATATATATATATATATATATTACTTGTTTATTGTTATATAAACATGCTCACATCCCGCTGCTACAAACAGCCACTTGTTTCAATCAAACAACAGATATCATCAGGCAGCGACTTGACTATTCAAATGTTCAATGAATAATGGATTTTTATTTTAGGTAGGAACTCTTTCCCAATAAGAGTTGTAAAATAAATCTGTTGTGTTTTTTTTTTGTTTTTTTTAAATTTTTTTTTTAATTTTTTTTTTTTTATTAGGGCGACAACTTTATCGTTCTACCCTGTAGATTCTTAGAATACATTGTGTTACTCTTAGAAAACAGTTCTCTTAAAAAAAAAAAACTGTTTTAGTAAAAAATAAAATAACCCCCCCCCCCCCCCCCCGATAAGCATCGAGGTTAGACATTTGACATTTTTCCTATCCAACGATATGAGAATATTTACTGGAAAATTGGCTGTGCACTGACTACCACAGAGCGGGTTTCTTTTCTAAGATCTCGTTCGATGTTTCATTTCAGAGTATCGGAATCGAGATATAAAAATGCCGCGACAATTCTTTGAGGAATGGGATAAAGAAAACGCAAGGATCAAATCCGCGTGTGAAGATCTGTAAACTTTTGTCAGTAAACAAGATTCCTTAATTGTTATTTGTTACGCTTAGCTGAACATTGGCACAACACCCGTCGTAAATCAATAACAAGTCGTTTTGGAGTGAATCATTTCATTAAAAAATATATATATAAATTTAAAACACATTTAAAAAAATAAATAACAAGAACCCACATTTTATTTTCGGCAGCTGCGAAACTCCCCTTTCCCTAATTTAGTTCTCACATTCAATTAGCGATGTTTCTGACAAAGAGGAAACAATTGCTGTTTTCTAAGTCAGAATCTATTCCATCTGACACATCGACAACAAGTTTGTGACCTTGAAGTTATATTTTTTTAACGTTTCTTTTTCAAGTGGCTTCGTGCTTTTCTCGAGCGATTTCCATAAAAAAAAATATTTGCTAGTTTAAGTAATAACAATTAAAAATAAAAAAATCGAATTCCAGAGGGGAGAACTTAAATGCCTACAATGATCATTGTTGTAATTGTGTGAGAAAAGAACTTGTAATTTCACCGTACAGTGATTATTCACCGAAAAGCGTTACATAAATATAGGGAACATTCGAAAGAAACAGAGTAAAAAAAAAAATTAAAAAAAGAACATTATCTGCCAAGAGGTGCTGGACTGAAGAAGTAAATAAAAAATAATCTCTGCAATGTGATTCTATTATTTGTATTGAACTATGTAGCACAATATTACTTTCTGATTATTTATTAATATTTATTAATTTATCTCATTTGAGTCATGTTAATAAACTCATATTTGCTGCATGTTATTAGTTTTTCTGTCCCCCAAAAAACTTATTTCTTTGTATTATCCAGAAAAATATCAACTTTATCAAAACATATTTGTTGATTAAACATATTTCTCACACCGTGGATTTTCCACGGGTCCTGCTAGTACATAAAAATATGGGAAGATGCACACATATATAAATGAATTTGAATATAAGAGACATACGCAGATGATGTTAGATTCAACTATATATATATATATATATATATATATATATATATATATATATAAACGACATTATTTTTGCACCAACCTAATAATAATACTCCGACCTTTAAAAGAAAAACAACGTTGACCCCCCCCCCCATTGACTTAATGATTAAGTCCAAAACTTCGGTACACAAAGTTAAGACACCGGAAGTGGACTCGGTTTAGCGAACATATAGAACGAAAAGAAAGTTACTAAACATGAAACGAAGAACGAAATCATATGGAAATGATTTTATTTAAAAAAATATTTTAGCTTTAACAATGTTTTATCGTTATTTTCATAGCAAGTGCTCATCTGAGCTCCAGTCTATGCCCCCGCCCTCGCCAAACTCACGAGAAACACTCGTCTAGCTGAAAACGCTACCAATAATTTTCCCCACTCTTTATCTGTACCTAAACCTAAACATAGATTCCATGAACGAAGTTTCTTTCTTACAACTGCACGCCTGTGGAACTGTCTTCTGTTTGCCTTCTTTCCAGCTGACTACAATATGGGCATCTTCAAATCCAACGTAACCACCTCAGCAGAAATAACCTTCTTAGTGACACGCAATATGGTTTCCGTCCTGCTAGACCTACAGCAGATGTGCTAATGGTTATATCTCATAGGATTAGTGAATCTCTCAACAAACGCTTCGTTTTTAGGGCAATTTCCCTTGACATATGAAAGCCCTTCGATAAGGTATGTCATAAAGGCCTACTTCACAAGATTTCCAGCTACGGTATAACTGGAAATGTTTTCTCAATTATTAAATCATTTCTCTCTGATAGCCTCATTAGAGTAGTGGTTGATGGGCAGAAATCAGAAGCCCACAGTATGAATGCTGGAGTCCCTTAGTGGTCCATCCTGCGTCCAACACTCTTTCTGATCTACATCAATGATCTCCCAAAACACATACTTAAATCATTCATTGACATCTATGCTGATGACACGACCATCTATGGCAACACATCAAAGGCCGTAAATGACAAAGTTCTCTCTGATTCTCCCTCCTCTGATCTTAAGTGCGTGGTACAATGGGGGAAGAGGTGGCCGGTTACCTTTTAATGCATCTAAAACCAAGCTCCTATCTTTACATCATCAACGCTTTGATCCCCGTCTGGCATCAATTGAAATGTATGGCTCTCGTCTTTGGTAGGCTTCATGTTTTGACAAGCTTCTGGGTTTGAACCTTATTCCAGATCTGAAATGGGGCACGTACATCAAATCTGTTGCCAAGGTTGCTGGAAAAATGGTGGGATCCTCCTACCGCTCCAGAAGATATCTCACTACTGATGCAATTCTCTATCTATATAAAAGCCAAGTGCGTCCAAGAATGCCACATCTGGGCAGGAGTTGCTAAAAACAGCCTATCCTGCCTTGACAGAGTACAAAATAGACTTCGTAGATTAGTGGGGGATGCCCTTTTCTCTTCCCTGCAACCTCTCTCCCACAGAAAAGACGTTGCGAGTCTGTTTTTGTTTTATCGTTATTTCCATGGCAAGTGCTCATCTGATCTCCAATCCCTGGTCCACCCGCCTCGCCAATCTTTCACGATAAACACCTGTCAATAATTTTCCCCACTCTTGCCTGTGCCGTAATCAAAACATAGATTCCATGAACAAAGCTTATTTTATAGAAGTGCACGCCTGTGGAACTCTCTTTCGTTTGCCTGTTTCCCACCTGACTACAACTTGGATGTCTTCAAGTCCAACATAAACAAATTCCTGATAAACCGCCCCTTAAGTAAGACACTTAATCAAATCTCTATTACTAACGATTACTACGATATTATCCCATTGATTACTGTACACACAATAACCCTTTCCCCGAGTGGCTTCCAGGCCTTGATAAGTGGTGACGACCATATACCCCCCCCCAAAAAAAAACAAAAACAAAAAAAAATAAGTTCTTGATGAGCCGTTCCACTTAAGTTAACAATTACCGAATGTCCATTACTAACGATTCTATATTGTCCAATTTACTACTGTACACTCTTAAACCCTAATCCTCGAGTGGCCTCTGGGCCTTGATATGTGGTGATGCCTATGTAAAAAAATCTTCTTCAAACAATAAAAAAATAATAAACTTTGATTACAGTTCCATAATCCAATTGAAGATAGCTACGTTGTTTGACGATAAATTATTTATGACAAAATTATGTGATAAAATTTGTGAAAGTTTTTAATTATTTTCATATGAATATATTTTAAATATTTAGAAAATTATTTATAGAACTGTAAACTATGAAATTTTAAACTATTTTTTGAAAATAAATATTTCCATTTGAATATATTTTAAATATTTAGAAAATTATTTATAGAACTGTAAAATATGAAATTTTAAATTATTTTCTGAAAATAAATATTTCCATGTGAATATATTTTAAATATTTAGAAAATTATTTATAGAACTGTAAAATATGAAATTTTAAATTATTTTTTGAAAATAAATATTTCCATATGAATATATTTTAAATATTTAGAAAATTATTTATAGAACTGTAAACTATGAAATTTTAAATTATTTTCTGAAAATAAATAGTTCCATATGAATATGTTTTAAATATTATAAAACAAATGTAAAAAAAAAAGTTGATTTTTTTATTGTTTCATGACGTATTTCCATATGGTTTCGTATTTCGTTTCATGCTTAGTGACTTTCGTTCTATATTTAGCTAAACCAAATCCACTTCTTTGGATACTAAATTTTTGGATTTAACCTAAAGTGTGAAGGTGACAAGCAAGATAACAAGAAATAACATTCTCAAAAGTTTGCATAACATACTAGACTTTCAGGAATCTATTCGTATCGGAGACGATCTTCAGGTCACAGGTCATCTAAATAATCGCAGTCTAGCAGTGTCAGAAATTTCGTGAAAACTATTGAATAAGTCCACCGTTTATCTTTTGAAGCTTATAACTACTCGAAAAATGTAATTCAAGCCCTAATTTTTTTTTTCAATTAAAGGAGCAAGGACCAAGGTTTCATTAGAAAAAAAAACAAAAAAAAACAACGTGTTTTTTTTTTTTAAAGGTTTTAAACTTCGGACTTTACAGGTAAATTTCTAAAAAACACTACTTTTTTGTTTTAAATTTGAATATATTATTTATTGATCGTTTATCTTCAATTTGTGATATATAAAACTTTGGTATATAAATTATTTACTTTTTAAATAGACATTTGAAAATGGGGGAGGGGCGTGAATTAAAAAAAAAATGTTTGTCTAAAATATTATATTCGGTTTATTTGGAAAGAGCATACAATTTCACATTGCCCCTGAAAATATCATAAAAATAGAATTAATAGAAAAATTTTGATAGATTTTTAAAGTTTAAAAATTGAAAAATACTGAACTCGTAACATTCAATTAATTTCATTACTATTTAAAAAAAAATATTTCTATTACTTTTTATACAACTTTAATAGTTTATTTTGGAAGTATGATCCATAAAGAAAATAAACAACCCACCTTTAAAAGAGAAATTACGAGTTTTTTTTATATTTTTTTGCAGTTTCGTGTTAGGGGTGTAAAAAATTCCTACAAAAATTCTGATACACCTAATCCTCTACTAGTATAAAAGCCAAATATTCCTAAAATGGAGTATTGTTGTCACATCTTGGGAAAAGCAGCTTGAACCAGTCTATTCTGCTTTGACCGAGTTCCAAATTGACTTCGAAATCCCGTAGGAATATATTTTAAATATTAAGAAAATTATTTATATAAATGTAAATTATGAAAGTTTAAATTCCTTTTTTGAATAAAAATATTTTCATATGAAGATATATTAAGTATCAAAAAAATATTTATAGAAATATACAAAATATTTTTTTTATATTGTTTCATAATAAAACAAGAAGCGTTTCCATATGGTTTCGTATTTCGTTTTATGCTTAGTGACTCCCGTTTCATATTTAGCTAAACCGATTTCACGCGTTTTGATTTTGCGTACTGAATTTTTAGATTCATCCGTCTTTATTTAATTGCTTAATGAGGCCACAAAAAGCAGTGTAGCTATAGGCAAGCGTTGTTCAGGAAATGTCCACGAAACGCCTTCTGGCAATTAGGATATGATAAGCACGATGCGCAGAAATCAACAGAAAGTTGGGAGAGGGTGGGGGATAAGAGCAGGTGAAACTTGAAGCACCTGCAAGTTGCTGTTTTACGTATCTGATCATCTAATCGCAAATGTTGCAACGGTTGTTTGAGAAACGCCATCGAGAAAACGCGCTCGCGAAGATCAAACTTTTGCAGTAAACAAGCTGCTTTAATTTGTTATTCGTTCTGCTTAGTTTAGCGTCGACACGGCGCACGCGCGTCACGAACAAATAACAAGTCTTATCGGCTTGTGAGTCACTTCATTTGAAAAATAAATTGGAAAAAAAAAATTGAATGAAACTGATAAGAATATTCGGAGAAAATATTTTTTCTACTTTTATTAAAATAAAAGAAGAACAGATGTGTAAACAGTTATTTTATTGAAAGCTTTAATGGGTATCTCGTTAAATGCATTTCCCTTTCATATTTTAATGGGGTTTATGAAAATTTAATGATAAATGTATTTGCTTCCGTTTTTAATAGATGCATTAGTTAATACCTCCATTTCCATAGGTATCTCGGTATATGTACATTTTGTTATTTAAATGAATTTAAATGAATCTATTTCTTTTTTTTTCATTTTTAATAACTTTCACATTAAACTATTTCTTTTTGTTTTTAAATGAATTTCTCGGTAAATCTATTTCTTTTTGTTTTTAATAGATTTCTCGTTCAATCTATTTTATTTTTTTAATAATTTTTTGTTAAATCTATTTATTTTCATTTTTTAATAAATTTTTTGTTAAATCTATTTCTTTTCATTTTTTAATAAATAGTTTTAGTTAAATTTATTTCTTTTTATTGTTTAATAAATTTTAGTTAAATCTATTTTTAAAATAATGTTTTTGTTAAATCTATTTTTTCTTATTTAAAAAATTTTTTTCGTTAAATCTATTTATTTTTATCTTTTTTTAATAAGTTTTAGTTAAATTTATTTCGTTTTATTTCTTTTAATAAATGTCTTGTTGAATCTGTCTTCTCATGTTTTAGTATTCTTTTTGTTAAATCTAGTTTATTTTTAATAAATTTCTCGTTAAATCTATATCTTTTCATTTTTTAAATACATTTTTCGTTAACTATTTTTGTATTTTTTTAATAAATTTCGTTAAAACTATTTTTTTAAATTTTTTCGGTATATCTATTTCTTGTTTAATGACTTTCTCGTTTTATCTGTGTCGTGTTATTTCTTACGAAAATTCTTCATTAAATCGATGTCATTTTATTTAAAAAATTAATTTCCCGTTAAATTAATTTCATTTTTTAAAATAAATTTTTTGTTATATCTATTTGCTTATTTTTTTTTGATAAATTTCTCGTTAAATCTAGTTTTAATTTTTAATTTCTCGTTAAATCTATTTTTCATTTTCTTAATGTATTTCTTTTTTTTTTAAATAAATTCCTCATTTAATCTATTTCTTTTACATTTTTAATGACTTTCTTGTTAATCTAATTCTTTTCAGTTTTTTTAAGTAGTTTCTCGTTTCTTGTTATTGTTTTATAACTTTCTAATTACATCTATTTCTTTTAATTTTTTAATAAATTTCTCGCTTAATTTATTTTTCAATTTTTAATGAATTTCTCGTTAAATGTATTTTTTATTTTTTTAATAATTTTTTAAATTAATTTGTCGTTACATCTATTTCTTTTCATTTTTTAATGAATTTGTCGTTAAATTTCTTTGTTATTTTTTAAATAAATTTCTCTTTAAATCTACCTTTTTTATTTTTTAATATATTTCTTGTTTTATCTATCTTTTATTCTTTTAATACAGGTTTGTCAAATTTATTTCTTTTAGTTATTAATTTTTTTCTTAAATCTTTTTCATTTTTTAATGAATTTCTCGTAAAATCTATTTTATTTTTTAATAAATTTCTTGTTTAATATATTTTTTAAATTTAGTTATAATAAATTTTTTATTAAATCTTTTTCTTTTTGTTTTAATAAATTTTTCATTCAATCTATTTATCTTTATTTTTGTTTCATAAATTTGTCGTTAAATCTTTTCTTTAAATTTTTTAATAAATTTCTCTTTAAAAAATCTTTAAAAAATGGATTTAAAGAGAAATTGAATTCTTATTTCTTATTAATTTTTTCGTTGAAATTATTTATTTTTAATGAATTTCTCATTAAATTAAATTTTTTTGCATTTTTTAATAAAATTTACGGTTAATCTATTTCTTTTCATTTTTTTAAATGTTAATTTCTATTAATTCTCGTGGCGGTTGATAGTGGCCTTGAGGTAACGCTCTAGCAAATGGAGTCAAAGGTGGCTTTGTAGTGGAGTTCGATTCTCCTGACCAGTAGCAATCTTCACTTTCTGCACTAATGAGTGCGAAAACATCAAATACTAGTGTGTGTGTGTATATATATATATATATATATATATATATATATATATATATATATATATATATATATATATATATATATATATATATATGTAAATCGCGATATATCCAAGCAGTCAGCGAGGTGGACGAGAGGTAAGGGTTTAGGCTTCTTACCATGGGGTCATGATTTCGAATCTCGCTAGATTCAGCTAGATGAGTCGTAGACGATGAAACACGTGTCAGTGGATAATTATATTTTTAAAATAATATATATGTCGCTCCCATGTAGGTAAAAATGCGTTTTCGTAAATAATTGAATTCATTCAGGATGTATCGCAAAAAACAAAAAAAATAACACACACACACACACACACACACATATATGCGTGTGTGTATGTGTGTCTGTTTACATATAGTAATAATATTTAGCAATAAATAGTAATATTTACATGTAGAAACAAAAATAGGTTAAAGATTCCTAAAATTCGTACTAGAATTGTTCACAATAGATTGGATAGAGTTCTTGGTAAAATCCAGTTGTAAAAGTTATATTCCTGGAGATTGAAAGTTCAATCCACAGAGCAAACGACACTCAAAATACAAATGCAAATTACTAAGGACTTCTTCACAGTCATGGTTGATGAAATGAGAGCATGCTACCCCTGTGAATGTAATAAAAGGTTTCGTTCGAAATATTGTGCAGATTCCCGAGGTTGAGAGAAAGATTCCCAAGTTAAACAAGATACATCCAAAGGAGATCAAAGATTATATCGGCCGAAATGTTATGAAAATGACATTCAAGATGAGAATAGTAGTCTGAAGAATCCAAATAATTCGAATAATCAATCCTCATCTTAAAAATTCAGAACCGTAAGTTTTTGCTTTGCTTTTGTGACCTGCATTAAAACAATAGTTAATCCAAATTATGAGCCTTTTAGGTTCCTGAAAATATCGATTCTGAGAACAATTTTTTCCTGCACGTAACAAACTAAAGCTAAATCTCACTTTAAATGTCTTATAGTGAGATGAGTTCTTTCGTCATTATTTTTTCCGTACTTTATACTCTAATATTTTTTTTTTCACATTAAACCATTATTTTATATGCTCTCGGGCAACGCCGGGAGACTAGTCCTGCTAGTTAAACATATTTCCTTTCAGCTTTCAACCTTCATGAACTTATCGTTGAATATATTCCTCTTCATTTCTTAAGTTTTCATTTAATGTCTTTGTTTTTATTTTTAATAGACCTTTTTTTAGATGTCATTGATGTACAAATTTAAATTGCTTATCGTGAGAGGAGTTCTTTCGTCATTATTTTTCGTACTTTATACTCTAATGTTTCTGAATTTTTTTAGATGAGGATTGATTATTCCTGTTATTTAGATTCATTGGACAACTGTTCTCATCTTGAGTATGATTTTCACAACGTTTTGGTCGATGTAACCTCCGACTTTCTTCAGGTGTATCTTGTCGAACTCGTAAAGTCTGATGAAGTTGCTTGGTCGTTGATACGATTCGGTAACCGAAACATGTGTAACTAAGCAGATGAAACGGTGTCACACAAAGGGGTATTCCATATATATATATATATATATATATATATATATATACCCGTTCACATACACCTTTCACGATAAAGCTAGAACCCAGAATTAGATAGAAACGAGCAATTGCATCGACAACGGACAACGCCAGGCCCAATAGATTACGCCTTGGCCCATATGGTTAGGTCGTCAGTATTGTACACTTCATGAGTGCGACGACCTGGGTTCGCGCCTATGTCGGAGCACGTCACTGATGAGATTCAGTACATCGAAACCCACTTTGGGTCTGGCGTTGTCCTTTGTCGATGCAATTGCTTGATTCTATCTAATTCTGGGTTCTAGCTTTATTGTAAAAGGTGTATGTGAACGGGTATTTATATATCTATCTATAATCTCCTCTTAATGTCTAATATATTATTTTGTGCTTCCTTTTTAAAATTAAATATGTTTTTAACTCTTTTTCAAGTGTTTTTTTAACATGTTTTATTAACTACTTGTTCTTTAATATATATATATATATATATATATATATATATATATATATATATATATAGTGGAGTGGAACCTCTAGATACGAAATTAATTGATTCTGGATTGACTTTCGTATCTTGCAATTTTCGTATCTTGAAAACACACGTAAATCGTCTAATTCGTTTAAGCTTTATGAAAACACTCTTTAAATTTTATAATATGGGTAAAACCTGAATGAAATAAGAGCCAAATAGGACCTAACCTAACCGTTAATACCTTCACCTAATATGTATTTAAAAAACAATTTTTTTCCCCCTTTCTGTGACATCCAAATATAAAATTCTATTTAACGAAAAACGACTGAGAGATAATGACAATCTTTTTAAGTCATTATTTAATCATAACTCGTAAAGTTACGAACTCAGTCAAATCTATGGGCACGCAGGCGCTCGGAATAAAAAGGAAGCAAAGTGAAATGGATTATTTTCTTCCAACTAATGTGCGATTTCTAAGAAAAACAATAAACTCCTCCACGCCTTACAAAAGTTTAAGACTGTGTACGATAAGAAATGAAAACAAAAAATCCTTATTAAATCTACATTATTCAAATGAGGTACAAAATTGCAATGCGTACATATTCATTTTTTAATTTTGAAATTAATTTTAATTGTGGGGGGTAATTTAAAAAAATAAATTCAAGTCTAAGAAAAAAAAAATGTTCAGATAAAAATCAACAGAAATATTTCCAAAAGACTACTTAAGAATTTTTAAATTGAATAAAACACCGATTAAAAAAAATATTTCCGAAAATAAGGTGCCTGGGAAATAGTCTTTTTTTCGTATCCTGAAATTTTTTTTTTGTGTGCAGGACAAAAAAAAAAAAATTTTTTTAAATCACATCACGGTGAAAATTTCGTAAGCAGAGTCTATTGTATTTTTTTTTCTCTCTCTCTCATATACATATATACACACATACATATATATATATATATATATATATATATATATATATATATATATATATATATATATATACACACTCCTATAGATTTGGGATTTTTCTGCGTTGATATTCATATTTAAAACGCTTTTTCTATTCATTTAAAAAGAAAATACAACTTTGTTATATATGGGCCGTGAATTGCATTCATCTGCAAAAGATCTAGTTAATTTGCATATTTTTTAAAACATTCATTTTAATTAATTCTCTATTGTTTTTTTTTTTCGGTGTTCTTATGGGATGATCATCTTTAGTTAACTATCACGTGTAATTATATTCATGATTTATACTTGCATAATATTTGCGAATAAGCTTATAGTGAACACAAACCTCTTTTTTTTTTACATAGGCATCACCACTTATCAAGGCCCAGAGGCCACTCGAGGATAAGGGTTAAAGAGTCTACAGTAGTCAATTGGACAATATAGTAATCGTTAGTAATGAAAATTCTTTAAATTTGTTAACTTAAGTGGAACGGCTCATCAAGAACTTGTTTACGTTGGATTTGAAGACAACCATATTGTAGTCAGCTGGAAAGCAGGAAAACGGAAGTGTTCCACAGGCGTGCAGTTCTAAGAAAGAAGCTTTGCTTATGGAATCTACGTTTAGGTTTAGGCACAGATAAAGACAGGGGGAATTATTGATATTGTTTTCAGCTAAACGAGTGTTTCTCGTGAATGTTTGGCGAGGGGGCAGATTGAAGCTCAGTCGAGCACTTGCCATAAAAATAATGATAAAGCAAGAACAAACTCTCTTCTGTGAGAAAGAGGTTGCAGGGAAGAGAAAAGGACATGCCCTACGAGGCTACGAAGTCTATTTTGAACTCTATCAAAGCAGGATAAGTCCTTTCTAGCAGCTCCTGGCCAGATGTGGCAACAGTACTCCATCCTTGGACGTACCTGGCTCTTATATAGATAGAGAATAGCATCTGCAGTGAGATATCTACTGGATCGATAGAAGGATCCCACCATTTTTCCAGCAGCCTTGGCAACGGATCTGATGTATGTGTTCCATTTCAGATCAGGAGTAAAGGTCAAGCTCAGAAGCTTGTCAAAACATGAGGCCTCCCCAAGACGAGAGCCATTCATTTCAATTGATGCCAGATGGGGATCAAAGCGTTGATGATGTAAAGATAAAAGCTTGCCCATTAGATGCATTAAAAGTAACCTTTCTATAGATATATATATTTATGTATGCGTGTATATATATATATATATATATATATATATATTTGCTTAAAAAATTTGCCTACCAAACTCTTGCCAGTTTTTGGTCTACATACATGAAACTTAATATATAGGGTATTCGAACTGATGCGAAACTTTATATTTGGATTTTAGCCGGAGAAAATCGGTGCAAAAGTGTGAAAATTAAAAAAATGAAATTTGCCAAGTGATGGTCGAACGGCGGTATTACGGATATGCATACATAACGTAATAGCTATTGGTTCATGTGTTAATTTTAAGCCTTGCAGCAAACAGATCTTCATATCTCAGGCATTAACGCTGAAGGAAAAAGTGAATCGTAAGCTAAACGTTTTGGTTTTGATTCTTGGTGGTGGTGCACGAATCCTTTTTTTTTAACTGTTTAAATCATTACTATATATTGGGTTAATATAATATAATAAATACGAAATCTGCATTAATCAAAATATAATATTTAAGCGTATTTTACGACCAGGCAATGCCGAGCGGTCTGCTAGTATATACATATATACATGCACAGCAGAGCTTCCTGTTAAATACATAATGCATTATTTTTCAAAAACTGAAACATTTAATCTTTCGTATGTCATTTAGTCTTTTGTATCTAGTAATTTATTGGAAAGTGATATACAAACTGCCATTAGCATATTAAGCGACGCTCTTTGTGTAAACAAATCGAGCGGAGGCATTTGGACGATGTCAAAACATCGTTAATTCATTACCCACACAGCAGAAGCCGTATAGTGCAATGTTGAGAAGCCTTTACTGTACTTTGGGCGATCGGGTTTCAATCCTGGCTTGAGGCAGCTGCCTCTAGCCGCACTGATGAGCTGTGAAACAACAAGACAGTACTGCATGTAGATGACTATACACACACACACACACACACACACACACACACACACACACACACACACAAATAAAACACCGATTAATAAAAAATATTTTCGAAGAGTTCCGTGTCTGTAAAATAGTCTTTTTTTCATTCATGTCTTTCGTTTCTTGAAAATCTTTTCATATGCATAGACAAAAATTTTCATACCATGTCCCATAAAGTGAAAATTTCGTAGGCAGAGTTTTTCGTATCAAGAGATTTTACACGCACACACGCGCGTGCGCGCTCGCTCACGCACGCACACACAACACGACTTCCTATTAAATATATAATGCACCTACTTTAAAAAACTGAAACATTTGATCTTCCGTGTTTTAATCTATTTGTATATATGAACATCTAAAATATAAAATTGATGAAAAAGATGGATAACCTATTTGAAATCAGCATCCCAGAATCTAACCAGAACATTTATTTTAAGTTGATTTCATTCAATCCTTTTGTAAACCAGTGAAATTAAGGGATCAAAATTTTGCGATTGATTGACGAGTTCAGATCATTTTTCAGACAACTTCCTGTCGCGAGAATATCTGCGACTCATTTAATGACTGATTTTTAACAGAAATTTAAAAATAAGTTAGTTACTCAGGGTTTAAAATGAAATCTGAATAAACTTGCATTTTGGGGGTAAAGATAGCTTTCCATAGAAAAATGATTTAAAGAAATCAGAAATTGAATATAAAAAATAAAGGCAAATGGCTTGAAGGCTTTAAATACTAGCTGCCTTTGTTATGTTGCGGGGGTCTGTATATAATTAAGTATGTTGTGGGAGTCTGTATATAATTTAGTATGTTGTGGGAGTCTGTATATAATTAAGTATGTTGTGGGAGTCTCTATATAATTTAGTATATTGTGGGAGTCTGTATATAATTTAGTATGTTGTGGGAGTCTGTATATAATTTAGTATGTTGCGGGAGTCTGTATATAATTTAGTATGTTGTGGGAGTCTCTATATAATTTAGTATGTTGTGGGAGTCTCTATATAATTTAGTATGTTGTGGGAGTCTCTATATAATTTAGTATGTTGTGGGAGTCTGTATATAATTTAGTATGTTGTGGGAGTCTGTATATAATTTAGTATGTTGTGGGAGTCTGTATATAATTTAGTATGTTGCAGGGGTCTGTATATAATTTAGTATGTTGTGGGAGTCTGTATATAATTTAGTATGTTGTGGGAGTCTGTATATAATTTAGTATGTTGTGGGAGTCTCTATATAATTTAGTATGTTGTGGGAGTCTCTATATAATTTAGTATGTTGTGGGAGTCTGTATATAATTTAGTATGTTGCGGGGGTCTGTATATAATTTAGTATGTTGTGGGAGTCTGTATATAATTTAGTATGTTGCGGGGGTCTGTATATAATTTAGTATGTTGCGGGGGTCTGTATATAATTTAGTATGTTGTAGGAGTCTGTATATAATTTAGTATGTTGTGGGAGTCTGTATGTAATTTAGTATGTTGTGGGAGTCTCTATATAATTTAGTATGTTGTGGGAGTCTCTATATAATTTAGTATGTTGTGGGGGTCTGTATATAATTTAGTATGTTGTGGGGATCTGTATATAATTTAGTATGTTGTGGGAGTCTCTATATAATTTAGTATGTTGTGGGAGTCTCTATATAATTTAGTATGTTGTGGGAGTCTGTATATAATTTAGTATGTTGTGGGAGTCTGTATATAATTTAGTATGTTGTGGGAGTCTGTATATAATTTAGTATGTTGCGGGGGTCTGTATATAATTTAGTATGTTGTGGGAGTCTGTATATAATTTAGTATGTTGCGGGGGTCTGTATATAATTTTGTATGTTGCGGGGGTCTGTATATAATTTAGTATGTTGTGGGAGTCTGTATATAATTTAGTATGTTGTGGGAGTCTGTATATAATTTAGTATGTTGTGGGAGTCTGTATATAATTTAGTATGTTGTGGGAGTCTGTATATAATTTAGTATGTTGTGGGAGTCTGTATATAATTTAGTATGTTGTGGGAGTCTCTATATAATTTAGTATGTTGTGGGAGTCTGTATATAATTTAGTATGTTGTGGGAGTCTGTATATAATTTAGTATGTTGCAGGGGTCTGTATATAATTTAGTATGTTGTGGGAGTCTGTATGTAATTTAGTATGTTGTGGGAGTCTCTATATAATTTAGTATGTTGTGGGAGTCTCTATATAATTTAGTATGTTGTGGGAGTCTGTATATAATTTAGTATGTTGCGGGGGTCTGTATATAATTTAGTATGTTGTGGGAGTCTGTATATAATTTAGTATGTTGCGGGGGTCTGTATATAATTTAGTATGTTGCGGGGGTCTGTATATAATTTAGTATGTTGTGGGAGTCTGTATATAATTTAGTATGTTGTGGGAGTCTGTATATAATTTAGTATGTTGTGGGAGTCTCTATATAATTTAGTATGTTGTGGGAGTCTGTATATAATTTAGTATGTTGTGGGAGTCTGTATATAATTTAGTATGTTGTGGGAGTCTGTATATAATTTAGTATGTTGTGGGAGTCTGTATATAATTTAGTATGTTGTGGGAGTCTCTATATAATTTAGTATGTTGTGGGAGTCTGTATATAATTTAGTATGTTGTGGGAGTCTGTATATAATTTAGTATGTTGCGGGGGTCTGTATATAATTTAGTATGTTGTGGGAGTCTGTATATAATTTAGTATGTTGCGGGGGTCTGTATATAATTTTGTATGTTGCGGGGGTCTGTATATAATTTAGTATGTTGTGGGAGTCTGTATATAATTTAGTATGTTGTGGGAGTCTGTATATAATTTAGTATGTTGCGGGGGTCTGTATATAATTTAGTATGTTGCGGGGGTCTGTATATAATTTAGTATGTTGTGGAAGTCTGTATATAATTTAGTATGTTGTGGAAGTCTGTATATAATTTAGTATGTTGTGGGAGTCTGTATATAATTTTTTATGTTGTGGGGGTCTGTATATAATTTAGTATGTTTCGGGGGTCTGTATATAATTTAGTATGTTGTGGGAGTCTGTATATAATTTAGTATGTTGTGGGGGTCTGTATATAACTTAGTATGTTTCGGGGGTCTGTATATAATTTAGTATGTTGTGGGAGTCTGTATATAATTTTGTCTGTTGTGGGGGTCTGTATATAATTTAGTATGTTGTGGGAGTCTGTATATAATTTAGTATGTTTTGGGGGTCTGTATATAATTTGTATGTTTCGGGGGTCTGTATATAATTTAGTATGTTTCGGGGGTCTGTATATAATTTAGTATGTTGTGGGAGTCTGTATATAATTTAGTATGTTGTGGGGGTCTGTATATAATTTAATATGTTTCGGGGGTCTGTATATAATTTAATATGTTGTGGGAGTCTGTATATAATTTTGTATGTTGTGGGGGTCTGTATATAATTTAGTATGTTGCGGGGGTCTGTATATAATTTAGTATGTTGTGGAAGTCTGTATATAATTTAGTATGTTGTGGGAGTCTGTATATAATTAAGTATGTTGTGGAAGTCTGTATATAATTTAGTATGTTGTGGGAGTCTGTATATAATTTTGTATGTTGTGGGGGTCTGTATATAATTTAGTATGTTTCGGGGGTCTGTATATAATTTAGTATGTTGTGGAAGTCTGTATATAATTTAGTATGTTGTGGAAGTCTGTATATAATTTAGTATGTTGTGGAAGTCTGTATATAATTTAGAATGTTGTGGGAGTCTGTATATAATTTTGTATGTTGTGGGGGTCTGTATATAATTTAGTATGTTTCGGGGGTCTGTATATAATTTAGTATGTTGTGGAAGTCTGTATATAATTGAGTATGTTGTGGGGGTCTGTATATAATTTAGTATGTTGTGGAAGTCTGTATATAATTTAGTATGTTGTGGAAGTCTGTATATAATTTAGTATGTTGTGGGGGTCTGTATATAATTTAGTATGTTGTGGAAGTCTGTAAATAATTTAGTATGTTGTGGGAGTCTGTATATAATTTTGTATGTTGTGGGGTCTGTATATAATTTAGTATGTTTCGGGGGTCTGTATATAATTTAGTATGTTGTGGAAGTCTGTATATAATTTAGTATGTTGTGGGGGTCTTTATATAATTTTGTATGTTGCGGGGGTCTGTATATAATTTAGTATGTTGTGGGAGTCTGTATATAATTTTGTATGTTGTGGGGGTCTGTATATAATTTAGTATGTTTCGGGGGTCTGTATATAATTTAGTATGTTGTGGGAGTCTGTATATAATTTAGTATGTTGTGGGGGTCTGTATATAATTTAGTATGTTGTGGGGGTCTGTATATAATTTTGTATGTTGTGGGGGTCTGTATATAATTTAGTATGTTTCGGGGGTCTGTATATAATTTAGTATGTTGTGGGAGTCTCTATATAATTTAGTATGTTGTGGGGGTCTGTATATAATTTTGTATGTTGTGGGGGTCTGTATATAATTTAGTATGTTGTGGGGGTCTGTATATAATTTAGTATGTTGTGGGAGTCTGTATATAATTTAGTATGTTGTGGGAGTCTGTATATAATTTAGTATGTTGTGGGAGTCTGTATATAATTTAGTATGTTGTGGAGGTCTGTATATAATTTAGTATGTTGTGGGAGTCTGTATATAATTTTGTATGTTGTGGGGGTCTGTATATAATTTAGTATGTTTCGGGGGTCTGTATATAATTTAGTATGTTGTGGGAGTCTGTATATAATTTAGTATGTTGTGGGGGTCTTTATATAATTTAGTATGTTGCGGGGGTCTGTATATAATTTAGTATGTTGTGGGGGTCTTTATATAATTTAGTATGTTGCGGGGGTCTGTATATAATTTAGTATGTTGTGGGAGTCTGTATATAATTTTGTATGTTGTGGGGGTCTGTATATTAATAAGTATGTTTCGGGGGTCTGTATATAATTTAGTATGTTGTGGAAGTCTGTATATAATTTAGTATGTTGTGGGAGTCTGTATATAAAATTGTATGTTGTGGGGGTCTGTATATAATTTAGTATGTTTCGGGGGTCTGTATATAATTTAGTATGTTGTGGAAGTCTGTATATAATTTAGTATGTTGTGGGAGTCTGTATATAATTTTGTATGTTGTGGGGGTCTGTATATAATTTAGTATGTTTCGGGGGTCTGTATATAATTTAGTATGTTGTGGAAGTCTGTATATAATTTTGTATGTTGTGGGAGTCTGTATATAATTTTGTATGTTGTGGGGGTCTGTATATAATTTAGTATGTTTCGGGGGTCTGTATATAATTTAGTATGTTGTGGAAGTCTGTATATAATTTAGTATGTTGTGGGAGTCTGTATATAATTTTGTATGTTGCGGGGGTCTGTATATAATTTAGTATGTTGTGGGGATCTGTATATAATTTAGTATGTTGTGGGGGTCTGTATATAATTTAGTATGTTGTGGGGGTCTGTATATAATTTAGTATGTTGTGGGAGTCTGTATATTATTTAGTATGTTGTGGGGGTCTGTATATAATTTAGTATGTTGTGGGGGTCTGTATATAATTTAGTATGTTGTGGGGGTCTATATATAATTTAGTATGTTGTGGGGATCTGTATATAATTTAGTATGTTGTGGGGGTCTGTATATAATTTAGTATGTTGTGGGGGTCTGTATATAATTTAGTATGTTGTGGGGATCTGTATATAATTTAGTATGTTGTGGGGGTCTGTATATAATTTAGTATGTTGTGGGGGTCTGTATATAATTTAGTATGTTGTGGGGGTCTGTATATAATTTAGTATGTTGTGGGGGTCTGTATATAATATAGTATTTTGTGGGGGTCTGTATATAATTTAGTATGTTGCGGGGATCTGTATATAATTTAGTATGTTGTGGGAGTCTGTATATAATTTAGTATGTTGTGGGGGTCTGTATATAATTTAGTATGTTGTGGGGGTCTGTATATAATTTAGTATGTTGTGGGGGTCTGTATATAATTTAGTATGTTGTGGGGGTCTGTATATAATTTAGTATGTTGTGGGGGTCTGTATATAATTTAGTATGTTGCGGGGGTCTGTATATAATTTAGTATGTTGTGGGGGTCTGTATATAATTTAGTATGTTGTGGGGGTCTGTATATAATTTAGTATGTTGTTGGGGTCTGTATATAATTTAGTATGTTGTTGGGGTCTGTATATAATTTAGTATGTTGTGGGGGTCTGTATATAATTAAGTATGTTGTGGGGGTCTGTATATAATTTAGTATGTTGTGGGGGTCTGTATATAATTTAGTATGTTGTGGGGGTCTGTATATAATTAAGTATGTTGTGGGGGTCTGTATATAATTTAGTATGTTGTGGGGGTCTGTATATAATTTAGTATGTTGTGGGGGTCTGTATATAATTTAGTATGTTGTGGGGGTCTGTATATAATTTAGTATTTTGTGGGGGTCTGTATATAATTTAGTATGTTGTGGGGGTCTGTATATAATTTAGTATGTTGTTGGGGTCTGTATATAATTTAGTATGTTGTGGGGGTCTGTATATAATTTAGTATGTTGTGGGGGTCTGTATATAATTTAGTATGTTGTGGGGGTCTGTATATAATTTAGTATGTTGTGGGGGTCTGTATATAATTTAGTATGTTGTGGGGGTCTGTATATAATTTAGTATGTTGTGGGGGTCTGTATATAATTTAGTATGTTGCGGGGATCTGTATATAAGTTAGTATGTTGCGGGGGTCTGTATATAATTTAGTATGTTGTGGGGGTCTGTATATAATTTAGTATGTTGTGGGGGTCTGTATATAATTTAGTATGTTGTGGGGGTCTGTATATAATTTAGTATGTTGTGGGGGTCTGTATATAATTTAGTATGTTGTGGGGGTCTGTATATAATTTAGTATGTTGCGGGGGTCTGTATATAAGTTAGTATGTTGCGGGGGTCTGTATATAATTTAGTATGTTGTGGGGGTCTGTATATAATTTAGTATGTTGTGGGGGTCTGTATATAATTTAGTATGTTGTGGGGGTCTGTATATAATTTAGTATGTTGTGGGGGTCTGTATATAATTTAGTATGTTGTGGGGGTCTGTATATAATTTAGTATGTTGTGGGGGTCTGTATATAATTTAGTATGTTGTGGGGGTCTGTATATAATTTAGTATGTTGTGGGGGTCTGTATATAATTTAGTATGTTGTGGGGGTCTGTATATAATTTAGTATGTTGTGGGGGTCTGTATATAATTTAGTATGTTGCGGGGGTCTGTATATAATTTAGTATGTTGTGGGGATCTGTATATAATTTAGTATGTTGTGGGGGTCTGTATATAATTTAGTATGTTGTGGGGGTCTGTATATAATTTAGTATGTTGTGGGGGTCTGTATATAATTTAGTATGTTGTGGGGGTCTGTATATAATTTAGTATGTTGTGGGGGTCTGTATATAATTTAGTGTGTTGCGGGGATCTGTATATAATTTAGTATGTTGCGGGGGTCTGTATATAATTTAGTATGTTGCGGGGGTCTGTATATAATTTAGTATGTTGCGGGGGTCTGCATATGGCTTAGTATGTTGCGGGGGTCTACATATAGCTTAGTATGTTACGAAAGTTGCAACGCTAATTCTTACTATCGCCATTCCTGATCCCCCTCTACTTAGAGTCATCTTAAATATGAGGACCGTCTTTGCCCCTCTCTCGACTCCGACTGACTGTCTCTGTCTTCTAACTATTCCTTTGTGCTTATGTTACTCGACCACACAAAGACACAGTACGTAACCTTCCATCACGTGTTTTGGCCAAATTTATTGTTTTTATGCTTAGGTTTGAAGATCCATTCTGCTCATGTCCACCACGTTCTTTTCTTGTTATTGTTTCGAAGTTAACCAAAATATTTTACTAACTTTCCTTTGTTTCAATAACATTCTCTCTGCATAACCTTTTTTCCACATAACAGTTACAAAACCATAATAATGTTTAATATGTAGCATTTTACTTTTTAATAATATTAGTCGATTTTCTAAGTCGACTATCAGCAAGGCCACCCGATGTTGCTTCGGCATAATCGAACACCTTAAAAAAAATATTATTCATGCCTTTCTTTTTTTTTTTTGCATGGGGATCACTACTTATCAAGGCCTAGAAGCCACTCGAGGATAAGGGTTAATGGGTATACATTAGTCATTGTGATTTTAGCATAGTAAACATTAGTGGGAATTTTATAACTTGGATTACTTAGGGGAATGGTTCAATAAGAACTTGTTCACGTTGGACTTGAAGACAATCAAATTGAAGTCAGCTGGATTGGTTGGTTGGTTGGTTGGTTTTTGTTTTACAGCATATCAACCTTTTTCAGGTTATTTAATGCCGAATCTAGTTATTTTGAGGAACGATTTTTAATGGAGTATATCTGTTTTTTTAAGTCGGATTCTATTTAACACATAGTTGGGACCCTAACAGGTACTACCACTCCGGGTCCGAGTGGACGTGGGAGCAATGGCAATTAAAGGGTGGCTCCACACTCCCCAAGGCCCGCAAGGTGGGGCCTCACCATCGGATATAGTTTTAGGTCATATCCAGGACCAGTCAGCTGGAAAGCAGGCAAACGGAATAGAGTTCCACAGGCGAGCAGAAAGAAGCCGTGTTCATGGAATCTACGTTTAGGTGTAGGCAGAGATAAAGAGTGTGGGAAATTGTGGTTCTGGCTAGACGAGTGTTTTTCATGAAAGTCTGGCGAGGGAGACCATAGATTGAAGCTCAGACGAGCACCTGCCATGAAAGTAACGATAAAGCAGGGACAGGCTCGCAACGTCTCTTCTGTAAGAAAGAGGCTGCAGGGAAGAAAAAAAGGGCACCCCCACTAAGCTACGAAGTCTATTTTGAACTTTGTCAAGGCAGGATAAGCTGCTTCTAGCAGCTCCTGCCCACCTTTAGGACATTATCTTTTTTGAAAATGTCGTCATCAAATTTCGACTATGGATAGAAGACTCTTCCGTTCTTAAAACGAATCAGAGAGAGTAAAGTAATTAAAGTGATTTGAAAAACCTTTTATTTTAATACTTGTGGCTTTGTAGCTGGGTTCGAATCTCCCGACCAGTAGTAATTGTCACATCCTGCACGGTTTATTGCAAAACAGGGAACACTCGTTTCTATAAAAATAATCTAATTTATAAAACTCACTATGTCTGTCTGTCTGTCTCCATATTTTCAAACTATCTCTTCCAAAACTAGAAGTCGCAAAATGGCACTAAAGGCCTCAAAGAATTGGATTTTTTATGGATTGTTCTTTTAATAGTTTTTAAGAGGCCAAAAAATGGGTCAACATTGAAAAAAATCGTTAAACATTTTGTATATTCATCTTAGTTTAGTTTTAATTTTTAATCGGTTCATATATGTGTCACGTTGATACAGTGGTAACGTTACTAGCTTTGAATGCTACAGTTTGGCATTCGGTTTCAATTCCAGCTGATGGCACCCGAATACTTTTTACTTTTGAAATCTTTTTTTTTTTTTTTTTAACACGGTGGTCACCACTTATCAAGACCCGGAAGCCACTAAGGGATCAGGGTTATTGCAAGTACAGTACGTTAGTGTGGAGATTTAATGAAGTCTTTACTTAAGGGGGCGGTTTATTAGGAATTTGTTTACGTTGGACTTGAAGACATCCAGGTTGTAGTCAGGTGGGAAGCAGGCAGACGGAACAGAGTTCCACAGGCGTGCAGTTCTAAGAAAGAAGCTTTGTTCATGGAATCTACGTTTTGATTTAGGCACAGATAAAGAGTGGGGAAAATTTTTGACAATCACGACTCTATAATAATATATACGAAATCTGGACAAATTAAAATATCATATTTAAGCGTATTTTACGACCGGGAAAAGAACCCACCCCCCACCCCCACCGATAGTTATTTATAAATATTGGTCACTTTAAGAAATATTAAAGTTGAGTACTATCTGAGAAGTAAAAAGACAGTCGGTTGACTTTGTGCGATGTCCACGATTTCCGGTCGTTTAATACTATTGGAATATTATTTTGTCAGCCACAACTGGATAAAAGTATTCAGTTTATTTATTTATTTTTTTTTTTTTACAAAAGAGTCACCACTTATCAAGACCTGAAGGCCACTCGAAGGTAAGGGTTAATGAGTGTACGGTGGAAACTAGGCAGAACGTAACTATTCAATGAGGTGGCCCAACAAGAGTTTGTTTAAATTAGACTTGAAGACGACCATGTTATGGTTATCTGGAAAGTATGTCAACGCAACAGAGTTCCACAGGAGGGCACTTCTAGGAAAGTAACTCGTAATTGTATTCTTAGTATCACTAGCACTGAGGATTGAACCTTCAATTTATAGAAGAGTGTCACCGTCAGTTTATCTACCTATCCATCTATCTAGGGAAGACTTTTCACCAATGTTCAGATGGCAGACTATCAGCCGCCTCTCATGTTGGTGTGCAAAAGCACTAAAAATAATACGACGGGCTATCATTTGACCAAAAATAAATAAATAAATAAATAAATAAATAAAAGTACTGACAATAGAAAATAGTTTTCGTTGCATCCTCTGCCTCCTCGCTCATCTCTTTTTTCTCTCCCGCAGGAACTGCGAGTTGAAGCCATCTAAATCACTGTCTACTTGGTCGGTTGTGTCGAGAGAAAGAAAAAGCCAATAGCTGGGGACAGGGACAGACATGAAACGATATTTTATCGTCAGTGCCGACATCATCCATCCCGCCGACACCCCTCCCCCTCATATCCTCTTCCTCCTCTCGGTGGTAATGAAACGCAGTCAACACAAAGGGTGACTAATGTACACCACGACACGGTGAGGAGACGTGGATGAAGAGGAATGGACCGATCGGTCGTCTCATGGGGAGTTCGAAAATATAAGTTCGCGATGGTGTGTTGTTTGGGATGATGGGAATTTTGGTCTTTTTAGCCGTTGGTACTTTCATGCTTCTATTCCTTTGAATTTTGTTTCCTTGATGATAGAGAGATAGAGAGAAGGAAGGAACAAAGTGAGAGAGAGAAAGAGAGAAGGAACAGATTTAGAGAGAGAGAGAGGGGGGAAAGGAACAGAGAGACGGAGATGGAGAGAAAAGGAACAGAGAGAGAGAGAGAGAGAGAGAGAGAGAGAGAGAGAGAGACGAAATTAAGAAATTAAGAATAGAATGCGACGATGACAAGACATTAAAAACAGGTTATAGCAACGAGAAAGAAATTAAAGAAAGCAAATAAAAGGTGGCAATCGAATCTGAACAAGAAAGCAACGAACGAGAAAGAAACGACAGTTTTCTTTCACGGTTTTCAGTTCTCCTAACTCGTTTTATTTTCGAGAAGAGCGAAAAGAAAGAAAGCTACGGACGAGAGAAACGAAACAACGGTCGAGCGAAACGAAACAACGGACGAGCGAAACAACGGACGAGAGAAACGAAACAACGGACGAGCGAAACAACGGACGAGAGAAACGAAACAACGGACGAGAGAAACGAAACAACGGACGAGAGAAACGAAACAACGGACGAGCGAAACAACGGACGAGAGAAACGAAACAACGGACGAGTGAAACGAAACAATACATGGACGAGTGAAACGAAACAACGGACGAGAGAAACGAAACAATGGACGAGTGAAACGAAACAACGAACGAGAGAAACGAAACAACGGACGTGCGAAACGAAACAACGGACGAGTGAAACGAAACAACGGACGAGCGAAACAACGGACGAGAGAAACGAAACAACGGACGAGTGAAACGAAACAATACATGGACGAGTGAAACGAAACAACGGACGAGTGAAACGAAACAACGAACGAGAGAAACGAAACAACGGACGTGCGAAACGAAACAACGGACGAGAGAAATGAAACAGCGGACGAGAGAAATGAAACAGCGGACGAGAGAAACGAAACAACGGACGAGAGAAACAAAATTTATCGAATTATCGAGTTTTATCCTATATTTTAATGTGGAAGAGTTGTGCAACCAATTCAGTATGACAAACAAGAGAGGTAGCTCTCAAATTAAAGGTCCGCCATCTTTAAACAGTAAACAAGATTTCTTGAAACGTAATTGTTGAGGTTTAATTTATTTAAAATACTTCTAACACTTTATCTACTATATCATTCTCTTTGAGAAAGTGTTGGTTTATCGCCGTTGACCTTAGACACTCCGACGTTTCTTAAAAAAAAAAAAAAAATGGAAGAAAGAAAGAAATCGAAATATTGAATTTCAATTAAAACGAATAGTATCTACTCAATTGTCATGTCGAAATTCGTAGAATATCAAAAAATTACGAAAAATGAAAAAAGAGAAAATTAATCAATAAAAATAGTTTTCCAAGAAAATTGCAAGTTATACTTAAAGACTAAACAGAATTCCAAAGTATGAGTTAGTTCCCTTGTTTAAGTTACAAATAACTGTGGATCAATTGGATCGTGAAATGTAATAATGCAATAATATTTAACTAATTGCGACTTTACAATTAAGTAGATGACGTTAGTTTTTAATGAAAAATCAATTTTGCGACCTTTGATTTGCGTTCTGATACCAGGGAATGCCGACGCCTCTAATCACGGCAAATTTTGCACCTGTTAAGAACCCCCCCCCCTCCGCCTTATTTGGGGAATGTGGACTCGTCGCCATAGACTTATGTCTAACCGTTCTACAGCTGAAGGACAGTAATAAAAAAAAAAAAAAGTGAAGCATGCATGGTCCCCCGTGAGTGCACAGTGAACGAGGCATAAAAAAATGACTAAGTTCACCAGTGCCCACCCCCATTTAGCCTCAAAAGTCCCCAGGGGATGTTAAATCCGGGTGAAAATGAACAAACGGTGCAGTTTTAGGCATAACATATGTAAATTTGATTTCTGTACCACGCAAAAAAAAAAAAAGAAAAAAAAAAAAGAAATGTCCATCATTTGCCCTCCCTACCTCATTAAGTCCTAAAAGTCCCCAAGTCCTTAACATATTTAAATTTGAGTTCAGCGCCATGCAAAACTGTTGATACACAGAAAATTTTGGACAAATATGGTAAAAATAGTCCCAAAAATATATTTTTTTAAGTATAGACAAACGAAATCATATAGAAATCAGAAAGTTTTATAAAAATCCAAGACATCAATTTTTTTTTTAATAAGCACAAAAGTGTCAATTTTAGCCATTTTAACTCGAAAGACACCCCGGGGGGGGGGGCAACCGAAGTTTCCCGGAAAATCCGTTTTGTTACTTTTTTTTTTTTTTTTTTTTAACTCATATCATGTTTAATGTTTATGCAAAATTTCCAAAAATTCCAAGGCGTAGTTATTGAGAAAAAAGTACGAACGGACAAGGGTGAAAATTACAGATCCACCCTCCTTTTGTCGAGGGACCCCTCCCCCCCCCCCCAAAAAAAAAAAACTTGCCACAGACTTATTTGATATCAGAGTGGCTTTCTCGCAAGCATTAACTTACTTCTTTCTTGCATGATGGAATTGGTGACGCGTCACATTCACTCTCGAGGGGGGGGGGGGTAAAATGACTCTTGGTCTTCATCACTCGATTTTTTCTCGCTTTCTTTCTAGTGACCAAAACCAATGATTCCTTCGACTTCCTTTTCTCACCAAAAAAAAAAAGAAAGACTAAAAAATATAGTTTTTTTGCACATCAATAAAATAAATCGAAAACTGAAAAAGAAAAACGATTTTAGTAACTTTTTTGACTAAAAATTAGTGAATAAAGTTTAATTTTGGTGGACTCAAGCTGATGTCGCTTGTGAGCAAAAGTGCTCCCCCTACCAACATGACTACCATCATTAGATCACCTCCCGAAACTCGTGTAATTTTGACTATGGTTGTTATGAACTCTTCTTGCAGGCTTCAATACTAAGAAAAAAGAAGGAAAAAAAATCCTAAAAAAACAAAAAAAAAAAAGGGGGGGGGATGGTGATACGCGTTAGTCTTGAAGACTATAGTAACGTTGGAACACAATAAACAGACGACGTTGAAGCAAGCACTGCATCCCAGCGCCATAGCAATTCATTGGTTCAACGCGCTAATCTGCAATTGAACTAATGTAGCGACTCCATTGGAGAAAAAAAAATCACCGATTTGTTGGAGGGGGGGGGAAGGTACATTAGTGTCATAGTACTTTCTTTCATTTATTTTAAGTTTTGAAAAAGGTGGTTTTCTACAAGAAAATTCCCTCCACGCTTGCTGCGAGCCTGTCAGACTAAAATCAAACATCATAAAAATACAAAAAAAAAAAAAAAAAAATCGTATCCAATACAAAACATTCCTCAAAAGTTTTCTTATTTACTATTAAGATTTATATAAAAAAAATAAAATAAAAAATAACTATTTTATGAATATGTTATATTGGATACGTGTTTTTTTTTTTTTGTTGTTGTTGTTTTTTTTAGTCAGACAGGCCCGCAGCAAGCGTTGGGGAACTTTGTTTGAAAAAAAACCCAAAAGGTATTCTAGATTAAAGTTATATATATATATATATATATATATATAAAAGCGAGATAAGACACTGATAGAATTCAGGTGAAAAATCCTGATAGATATTACTTGAAGTAATACTTTCAAGGTGATCCTAGCCAAAAAGGAAAAGCTCAATATTTAAGAATAGAGCAATATATAAGTTTGGTGGTTAAATTTTAAATTCTGAAAAAAAACAAAAAAACATATAGACATATATATTCGATTTAAGAATTTATTGTTTTTTTTTTAAATTATTTTTCCATATAATTATCCACAACTACCCAAAAACTATTTTCAATAATTGTGCTGAAAAGCAAAATAGCGTCCACTCGCAGCTGAACATTTTGTTAACCGCATTTCATTTCCTCTGATGATATGAGCCAATATTGAAAATCCATGGATTAAGGAAATTAACATAACCCCTTCTATATATTCCTTTTGTCAAACAATAAATTCTTAAATCGAATATATATGTCTATATGTTGGTTTTTCAGAATTCAAAATTTAACCACTAAACTTTACACACACACACACATATATATATATATATATATATATATATATATATATATATATATATATATATATATATATATATATATATATACACAGACCTAAAATTTGCTTCATTTAAAAGAAAATAATTTAAATATTTTTAACTCCATTATTATATTGTACCTGACGCCCGGCATTGCCCAGTCATAAAATACTCCTAAATATATTTTAATTTATAAAGATTCCGTATTCATTATTATAGAACTAATTTTTCTATTGATTATTATATTGTACCCAATATCTAGTAGTGATTGCTAAAGTTTAAAAGAAAATATGACTTGGGTTCCATCAGCTAGATTGGGAAACACAACATTTACCTTTCTAGCGATATTCGCTACCATCTATCTGAGGATACATGCATATCAAAACTTTACAGTTAAACCTATAAATGTATGCTTGCGCATACGCAGAGGATAAATGTTAAGTCGACTGCCAAATTACAACTTTTCAAATTTTGACCGTTTAACAGCTATTTTTAACCGCTAAACACCCAATCAAATTTGCTCCACAGGATGCATATCCCATATATTAAGTTTCAAGTCTGTAGACCAAAAATTGAGAGAGTAGTTTGGTAGAGACCGCTCTATACACACACACACACAAGTTCACTTTTATAATATGTACAGATAATGGATTACAACTTATGAAGGTCACAGGCCATTGGAGGATAAGGGTTATGATGAAATAATTGCTGGTTGAAAGATAAAGAACATCATTAAGAAGACTTTTTTTTTTTTTTTTTTTTTTTTTGCCACCGGGCAAATTATTCCTCATAATATACAGGGGTTGGACAAAATAAGGGAAACACGATGTGAATTTTGCATCAATTAATAGTTGTTTTTTTTTCTTTTTTTTTTCACACGGTGGTCACCACTTATCAAGGTCCAGAAGCCACTCAGGGATAAGGGTTATTGCAAGTACAGTACGTTAGTGTGGAGATTTAATGAAGTGTTTACTTAAGGGGGCGGTTCATTAGGAATTTGTTAACGTTGGACTTGAAGACATCCAAGTTGTAGTCAGGTGGGAAATTTTTCACAGTGCATTCAGCTAGACGGGTGTTTTTCGTGAAAGATTGGCGAGGGGAGACCAGAGATTGGAGTTCAGACGAGGGCCTGCCATGGAAATAACGATAAAACAAGGATAGGTTCGCAACGTCTCTTCTGTGGGAGAGAGGTTGCAGGGTAGAGAAAAGGGCATCCCCCACTAAGCCATGAAGTCTATTTTGTACTCTGTCAAGGCAGGATAGGCTGTTTTTAGCAGCTCCTGCCCATATATGGCAGCAGTATTCCATCTTTGGACGTACTTAGCTTTTATATAGATAGAGAATTGCATCAGTAGTGAGATATCTTCTGGAGCGGTAGAAGGATCCCACCATCTTTCCAGCGACCTTGGCAACAGACTTGATGTACGTGTTCCATTTCAGGTCAGGAGTAAAGGACAAACCCAGAAGCTTGTCAAAACACGTTTTAAATCTATAAAAATTGAAAAATTAACCAAAACTTTAGTTTTATGTTTACAGCGAGATACGAGTCTTTCTGATGTGGTCACAGGAATGTCTATGAGCGGAAGATAATGTGCGTATGTAAAAGCTTTCTGTCCCCTTCCTTTCCAACACTGGTCATATCTGAATAATTCTGTTGCACTATATTTTATATCCTGAGTAATAAAGAATATAGTGCTTGTTTAGAAGTATGATGTACATACTCGTCACAGGACGAAGATGTCATTTTCCAAAAATCATGTAAATTGATCAAACAGTAATATTTTTCTTTTAAGAAAATCTGATTTTACAATTTTTAGCAATTAAATTTTTTTAAATTATTATTATTCTTTTTTTTTTTTTACATGGGGTCACCACTTATCAAGGCCCGAAGGCCACTCAGGGATAAGGGTTATTGCGTGTACAGTAATCAATGAGATAGTATTGTAGTAATCATTAGTATTGGGTTTTTTGGTAGAGTGTCTTACTTAAGGGGGCGGTTTGTCAGGAGTTTGTTTATGTTGGACTTGAAGACGCCCAAGTTGTAGTCAGGTGGTTTTAAATACAAACACAATCAGTGTAGTCTAATTGAATTGTCACCTTTGAATATTGGCAAAATTTAAAACAATGACTGTTGCCGGCCTCCTTATGGTTTCCTAATATGATTTCATTTTCTTAATAAAAAAAAAAACACTACTTGATCAATTTATGTGATTTTTGGAATATAACACGTTCGTTCCATGACAAGTATGTACATCAAGGATTTTTTTCTGTATTTTTATTTTTTAGTGGGGGGAGAGGGGCGCCCGTCTTTGCTCTATCGTAAAATACACTAAAATATGATACTTTAATTTTTTCTGATTTCGTGTATATTTTATAGAGTCGTGATTTCAAAAGTAAAGAAAAACGTATTTGGGTGCCATCAGCGAGAATCGAAACTGAAAGCGAAACCAGCATTCAAAGCTGGTGATGTTACTACTGTGTCAACGTGACACGCATATGAATTGATTAAAAATAAACTAAGATGAATGTACAAAATGTATAACGATTATATAAAATAAAAAGTATATTGTTTTCATTTTTTAAAATAATTTTTAGTTGAATTATCTTCATAATAACAAAAATATATTTTCCGTTGAAAAAATTAGCCAGTGAAATAAAAAAAAAACATTATGAAAATTTCGTTCAACACCTCCCGGCATTTTACGTAAACTGTACTGAAAATTCCGACGATAACGCAGTCTTTATTCTGCATAAGTACCAAAATATTTGTTCTTGTCTCAACCTTGAACTTATCAAAACAATCACAGTTCCCTTACAATCGCGACGTCTACGCACACCCTGAACTTACAAGCAGGCTATAATTCTTATTTATTACCACGCTTTTGCAATCAGCCCGAGATAATCTTGTTATATGTGGATTGTACTATTTGTACTATTTAATTGCGAGCCTATCCTTGTTTTATCGTTATTTCCATGGCAGGTGCTCATCTGAACTCCAATCTCTGGTCCCCCCTCGCCAATCTTTCACGAAAAACACCCGTCTAGCTGAATCCACTGTGAAAAATTTCCCCCACTCTATATCTGTGCCTAAATCAAAACGCGGATTCCATGAACAAAGCTTCTTTCTTAGAATTGCACGCCTGTGGAACTCTGTTCCGTCTGCCTGCTTCCCACCGGACTACAACTTGGATGTCTTCAAGTCCAATGTTAACAAATTCCTAATGAACCGCCCCCTTAAGTAAACACTTCATCAAATCTCCACACTAACGTAACGTACTTGCAATAACCCTTATCCCTGAGTGGCTTCCGGGCCTTGATAAGTGGTGATCACTGTGTAAAAAAAAAAAAAAATTGACTTCAGTTATTACAGTGTTATATTGAACCGTTCCCTTTCAGTGCTAAGTAGAACAGGGTGATTAATGTATATATGGTCCATTTGATTATCTGGTTATCTTCTTATTTATTAAGATATTCTTTTTTGTTTTTGTTGATAGTAAATTAAAACAGACAAACACAACTTTTATGACATTAACTTGACTGCGAAAACAAGCACCTGCATTGATTGCTATCGATTGTTATCAGTATCGATTCTAAAGCATTTTTTTTTTTAACATCTGCGCGTCTCTCATATATATTACATGAGCGGGCGTTCCGAAAGTAATGCCTCCTCTTTTTTTTTTATTCCGCCCGAATGGATCAGAGAGGAGTGCAAATTGCGTTGTTATATTGGCTGAACTTGTGCATTCACGACCCGAAAGTTTCATCTCTTTCTGTTGCAGATATTGACAGTGTCAGACTTTAAGAAAGCAAGCCCTGTTATGGACGTGCGTCAGAAGCAGAGATGCGCCATATCGTTTTTTTTTGTTGTTTTTTTTTTTTTTTTTAACTTAAAGTTGAACATAAAAAAACATTAATTTTGCACCAAACTATATATATAAAGAGTGCTCCTTTTTGGGGAGCTGGATTTTCTCCACATTAACAACCGACCTTGTAGGTGTATCAGAATTTTTGTAGGAATTTTTGACACCTCTAACACGAAACTGCAAATAAGATATAAAAAACTCGTAATTTCTCTTTTAAAAATGGGTTGTTTATTTTTTTTATGGATTATACTTCCAAAACAAATTATTAAATTATTAAAGTTGTATAAAAAGTAATAGAAATATTAAAAAAAAAAATAGTAATGAAATTAATTGAATGTTACGAGTTCGGTATTTTTCAATTTTTAAACTTTAAAAATCTATCACAATTTTTCTATTGATTCTATTTTTACGATATTTTCAGAGTCAATGTGAAATTGTATGCTCTTTCCAATAAACCGAATATAATATTTTAGACAAACGATTTTTTTAAATTCACGCCCCCCCCCCCATTTTCAAATGTCTATTAAAAAGTAAATAATTAATTTATGTACCAAAGTTTTATATATCACAAATTGGAGATAAAGGATCAATAAATAATATATTCAAACTTAAAACAAAAAAAAAAGTAGTATTTTTTAGAAATTTACCTGTAAAGTCCGAAGTTTAAAACCTTTTTTTAAAAAATACACGTTTTTTTTTTTTTTTTTTTTTTTAATGAAACCTTGGTCCTTGCTCCTTTAACTGAAAAATAAATTAGGGCTTGAATTACATTTTTCGAGGAGTTATAAGCTTCGAAAGGTAGCGGGTGGAATTATTCAATAGTTTTCACGAAATATCTGACACTACTACCGACCTTGTCTAACTGGTCTTGTCCAACGAGAGTGTCTAACTCTGCCCTCGTGGGGAGGCAAGTAAATGAGGAACTGGCGGTTTCCCTTGCAAATAATCATCAAACCATGCATAAAACATAATGCGAGGATTGCATGAAGTAATTTCAAATAAAATCATTTATTCAAAAACATTTATTCTCATAACGGACCCAATTCCTTAATTTTTACGTACTTATTCAGCCAAGGGAGCAAATTGTCAATTTTTTTCTGAGAAGAAAATTTTGTCAAAAGAATAAAAAATATTAATTCTGCTTTTTGTCAATTTTATGGATAAGTTCTTTCATTTAATGAAGTGAAATAAAAGAAGAAAGATGCGTTCACTCTTAAGATGTGTCCGCTTAAGATGCGTCTATTTAATATGTGTGCTTAGCGATCAAGACGTTATTTCAAATATAAATATACAACCAGGTCGGGGGGGGGGTTATTTCAAGATTTAGTTTGAAAAGAACAAAGAAAATGCATCTGGACTTTTGAGATGAGGATTGATAATCCAGTATTTGGATTATTCGGAGTACTATCCTCACAATTTTTCAGTCAATGTAACCCCCGACCTTCTTCAGGTGTACCTTGACAACATATGGAGGGAAAAAGAAACTATTAATACTTATGGGACGAAATAAAAATTATGGCCAAAGAAGAACGCTTGAGAATAATATGACGCAAAGAATTTAATACAATATGGGGACCATTAATTATAAATAATAGATAAAGTTATAATTAAAATAAAGTATACACACACGCACATATACAAGGTGGCTTCAATAATTTCCAGACTTTTTTGTACAGGCATTTAAAATTGTCAAAGACTCTTGAAAATTCAGTATGTTATTGCTATACATCTTACGAGATGACTGACCAATTTTTATGATTTCAGGTTCAAATGAACAGCTACAGCAGGAATTGGAACATACCCTACTAAAGCCTGATTGTCACAACTGATGAATTTCAAAAATGAAATCTGGACATGATGACACTTTAGAAGAACGATATGCAATAAAATTCTGTTTTAAACTTAGCAAAAAATGCCACAGAAACTTCAGACTGCTTTTGGACCATCTTGCATGAACATCAGTTTTTGAGTGGCATAAGAGATTCAAGGAAGGCAGGGAGTCTGTGAGGGATGATGAGAGGTATAAGAGGAGTAAGGAAATCAGAACACCAGAGTTGATTGGCCAAATAAAGAAGTTCATGGGTTAGGGCTGTCGTGTGTCTATAGAGACAATATGTGCACAGTTTAATGTCAGTGTGAGATCTGTAACCAAAATCATTCGTGAGGAACTGTCATCCTTGTCACAGACTATTTGACCAAGATGGGCATCAAGACAGTTCCTCACCCTCCCTATAGTTCAAACCTTGCTCCCTGTGACTTTCGGTTATTCCCTAAGCTCAAGTAAAACTTAAGAGGCTGTTGTTCACACAAGAGGACTTCCATAGGGCCATCCAGAAGTTGTTGGAACGGTACAACAAGTGCATTGCAGCTGGAGGAGATTACTTTGAAGCGAACTAGAGTTTTATGTGTGTCCTATCAATGAAAGTGCCCATACGGAAAAAGTCTGGAAAATTATTGAAGGCACCTCGTATATTTTAAGAGATTAAAGTAATAATGAAGGATTCTTTAAATAGCGACTCATCAGGGTATAAGAAACTCAACATTTAAGGTAGAGCTTAAGTATATTAAGAAAATTATTGACAATATAAAACACATACTTGTGTATATAAATTTATTTATCCGTTCAAATAACGACTGGACGTCGACTGGAGGAGGGTTTATAGATGCTCTTTATACCCAAGTATTTCAAAGCCTAATGCTTCCCGTCAGAAGAGGGGAAAAGGAGTTAGGTTACATATAAGGGAATGTGACATCTAGGTTAAGGTACATTAAGAAGGGAATATTAGGAGGACGATATTAAAATATCCAAAAGTAGAAAGAAGAATATAGCATGGGGCTGGGAGAGGAATCCGGGTGATTAATAATATACCCCAGTGAATTAAATAAAGGGTTCCATGAGAAATTCCATGTAGATTCCAGAGTTTGTCAAGATACACCTGAAGAAGGTCGGAGGTTACATCGATGAGAACTTCATGAAAATGACACTCAGGATGAGAACAGTGATCCAAAGAATCAAAATAATATGATGCATTAAATGTGGTAATCCATTTTTTAACCACATTCTACTGTAAACTGGTAATGGGGAGAACTTGAATGCCTACTAGACACTATCCTCGAGTGTCTAAGGTCTCTCTGTACAGGGGTTTGTCAGAACAATCTGGCATGAGGATACTTTTTCCATAGAAGTAAACCCTGACCAAATATTCAAAATCACATAGTATTCGCAGCTCAAATAAGATCTCCTCACTACGGCTACCCCACAGCTTTTCCGAGGAATAGTGCACCTTCTCCAAGTGATATTACCTCAAGTAATAGCACGAAGCTGGATACTCCACCAGACTAGATAAATTATTGTCCTGGAATCCAGTAAGACCATGAGACCAACATGAAAGATATACTACAATGTATAAAAATGGTTAATTGGGGAGAGGAAAATTATGTTCTCAATTTCTTTACTAACTCAATGTTTGAGAGATAAAGAACTTTAATGGAACATTCGAATATCCATGTATCTCATATAGAGTTCAAGTGTCAGCCCCAGGTAGTGGGCCCCTTGATTTCTGAGAACTTCGACTGAAGTAAAATAAAACTCAAAAGACTAATTCTTTTTTAAGGATTCAACCATTTTGATTTGCTACTTTGATTTGCGCTCATACCGATAATAGATGCCATCAGCAAATACATCCATCTCAGATTTGATTGCATTGGAGGTGTCATTTATAAATATCATGAATATGGTTTCACACCTATGGTGATGCAATGTTTCGATGCCCATATAAAACAATCTGAAACTTGCTTTTAGATATCTGTAGTTCTATTGTTATTCAGTAAAATTTTATAATTTGAGCAACCAAGGATGCGAGGAGACTTGATTGTGACCTAAAATATCATCTACGGGCACGTAACTCTACATTTCGATGAGTTTTTCACCTCAATACTAAGTTATGGTCTTTGTGAGCACCTACAAAAGATGTACTGTTCAGTTGTCTCCCTTTGTCTTAAGATAAAAGATTTGTTCTTTGTGTTAAGTTCTTAGAGTGATCTCCCTTGCTTGTTATTGTAGATTCATTAACTGGAAAATGAAGATGGCGGTTTAGTTAAACACTGAGTATTTGTGAAAGGATTATTGAGGAGTAAATGAATATGTACCATCGTCACATTCGGTGCAATGGAAGAACGGTACATTTTCTCTCCATGTTTCTGATCCATGAAACAACCAGCAAGGGTAGACCGTGACGATGACTACCTTATTCAGCTTTAATGCGGCCTTGGACAAACATTCAAAATTTGTGTGGATGTAAATAAATTCACACCTGTCTATTTACATGACTTGTTGCACGTTTTTTTTTTGTTTTTGTTTTTCGTTTGCAAAATTAATTTAATTTATTTGCAAATATCATAACATCATATTTTAAAATACATACAACAGTAAGGTTGAGTCCAGAATATTTGGGTAATTGTCTGTATTTTTGAGATGAGGTGTTTTCATTGATTGAGATTGTCGGACTGACTTCCTCATCTTGGTTTTTATAGTCACAGCGTTTCGGCCGTTTTGCCCTCCGGCCTTCATCAGGTGTTTTGTATCGAGAATCAGCAACTATGTCCCAGATCCTAGCTGGAATCCGAACACGGTACCCCCGTAATAATAATAAAGGGTTGGGTTCGAGACTCCTAACAAACGGTTCCCCAGTTCGATGCAAAACACCTGATGAAGGCCAGAGGGCAAAACGGCCGAAACGATGTGACTATAGCAACCAAGATGAGGAAGTCAGTTCGCCAATCTCAGAATATTTTGGTTGAAATAAACCCTTAAAGTGTCGGGCTCTTACGAATTGTACAAACACAAACAGGTCAGTGTGAGTGCCTTTTTCTTGCTCAATTTGTTCTATGTAGTACTTACTTAATCTAAGGAGTGAGATGGAGTCTGTATGCATGCGGTTCAGACTGTTAAACACCATTATATGTTACTATGGTGACAAGTGACTTAGCACTGGACTGCAGAGATGCTATGTCAATGTTTTATCTAGTGTAAGAACAGCGGCAACTTTTAACTGATTCTTTGTATGTTTTGGGTGGCATGATTTTTTTAGTTGTTTAAATCAAATATTATAACACACGATGCAATTATTCTTTGGATTATTTTAAGATTTATGTGATTGAACCCTTTTCTTTTTAAAGTTAAAAAGTTCCCATTTTTCTAATGAGTTTATGTAAACAATATTCAAAATTGACATAATTAGGATTGTTTCTGTGCTATGAAATAGGTGCTGTCAAGAAAGTGGACGCTTTGGCATGGTGAAAGAAAGAAATAGTAAGATGAATAACATTATATATATTTACACACACACACATATATATATATATATATATATATATATATATAGTGAATAAATGATAAAAAACTATATTCCAAAGTTCATGATGTTGACCATCTTATAATTTATTCCTTTAAGTCAGTTGAAATTTACAATTCTTGACAGTATCTGTTTCGTAGCACAAAATCAATCACTTAATTATTATATCAATTAGTGAATCTATTTTGTCCTTAACTCATCAGAAAAAATAGCAACAATCAATCTCTCTTTCTCTCTCTCTCTATATATATATAAAGAAATATCAACAATCAAGCTCTCAATATATCTATATATATATATAGAGAGAGAGAGAGACAGACAGAAAGAGGGAGAAAGAAAGAAAGAAAGACAGATAGATAGATCGAGATTTCAGTTATTTACATCTATTCTCACTTGAGCAGCAGAGGATATAAAGAGACTTGATTCTTGCATAAATCATTATCAACGGGAAAAGTGTAGTCACCCCCATGCCAAGCTGTGATCTCCGCGGGCACCTACAAATCTGTTGGGTTCAACCATGCTGATGAGCCAGTTTGCAGATACAGCAAGCGTCTTCTATCTGTATTTCTGCTCCATGGAATAATCGGTCAGAGGAAGTTGCACTGATGCCTACCATATCCACTTTTAAAGCGGGATTGGACAAACATTCAGCTTATATGTGGATGTAAATAGCTTTTATCTAACTCTTTACATGGATTGTCGCACTTTTTTGTTGTTGTTTTTTATTGCCAAATAAATTTGATTTAAGAATACTTGTTACTGAAATGCACTGGAATTCTAAGGTTGTATGACTTTTGTAATGTGTACGCTTTTTAATTGTGTGCTTCTTTCATAGATGTGGGACCTCATGATTTCACTTCCGGGTATAATATACTTCACTTCCAAACACAAAGAAGAAAAAACACTCAAAGTACAACTAAAGGCATTCTACATTTGCCCCAGGAAAAGTAAAATGCGATCAATTGAAGGAAATTCAATTTTTTGCTGATCAGTCTTTGAATTATTACAAAAAAAAAGAAAACAATTGGTAGCATTTTATATAAAAAAAAAAACAATAATTGAAACTTAAAAGGAAACTAAATATTTGGATGTGCTGATTGTGTGTGTTTGCAGCGACGTTCAACTCAAACGAGAAATCAAGAAACTGAGAGTTAAAATATGAAAATGAGTTTGGAGAAGTAACAGAATGAATGTTTTTTTTTTTAATTAAAATTATTTCTAAAGAGAAAAAGCAAAGAAAAAAGATGTTAATTTTGAACAGTAAAAGTTGAGTCTCAAGATAAAATTTTTTTCTAATTATTTGTTAGCGTTCTCACCAAATTTTAGCTGATATGACAAAATCAAAGAATCAAGAGATCACAAAATGGAAGATGTGGAATAGGAAGAAGAGTTTGTTTAAATTAATAAAATGATTTGTAAAAATAATAAGATGACAAAAAAGAGGAAAAATGGTGATATTGATAATTATTATCAAAAGCAGAGAATTACAATTAAAATAACTTACTAATATTTTGCCATCAATAAATTCGAAATGAAAACAAATAGATCAACTCCAACCAAGCAAAGCTAAAATTTAAAATAATTTAAACTTAAAAAATATAAACTCCCAAAATAAATCAAATCAATCTTTAAAAATTTAAACTTCGAAAACTCCAAATTAAAAGAATATATCGACTTTCAAATTGAGAAAATAGGTCAACTTTCAAATTGGGAAAATAGGTCAACTTTCAAATTGGGAAAATAGGTCAACTTTCAAATTGGGAAAATAGGTCAACTTTCAAATTGAAAAAATAGATCAATTTTCAAATTAAAAGAATATATCAACTTTCAAATTGGGAAAATAGATCAATTTTCAAATTAAAAAAAAAAATCAATTTTCAAATTGAAAAAATAAATCAATTTTCAAATTGAAAAAATAGATCAATTTTCAAATTAAAAGAATATATCAACTTTCAAATTGGGAAAATAGATCAATTTTCAAATTAAAAAAAAAAAATCAATTTTCAAATTGAAAAAATAAATCAATTTTCAAATTGAAAAAATAAATCAATTTTCAAATTGAAAAAATAAATCAATTTTCAAATTAAAAGAATATATCAACTTTCAAATTGGGAAAATAGGTCAACTTTCAAATTGGGAAAATAGATCAATTTTCAAATTAAAAAAAAAATCAATTTTCAAATTGAAAAAATTAATCAATTTTCAAATTGAAAAAATAGATCAATTTTCAAATTAAAAAAAAAATCCACTTTCAAATTGAAAAAAAAAAAACAAAAAAACAAACAATAGATCAGCTTTCAAATTGAAAATAAAAATAAATTTCCAAATTGAAACAAAAACCAACTTTAAATTGAAAAGCAAAATAAATCAACTTTCAAGTTGTAAAAATAAATGAACTTCCAAATCGAAAAAAAAAAAAAAATCAACTTCCAAACTGAAAAATAGGTTAACTTTCCAAATATAAACAATAATATTTGATGAAAAAAAAAAAAGATCAAATTTTTTTACAGCAACACGAAAATATAAGTTGTGATAAAATATATTTTATAGAATTTGTCTGTAATATGTCTTCTTGGCCGACATATGTAACAGTTAAATGTCACACAGATTAAACCTGTTTTGTAAAAATAGTAGAATTGATAAAAGATTGTGTTTTTTCTTCAAAAGCGCTCATCCCAATTTGACTTATACACTTATAGTTAAGTATAAAACCCTTTTTCTTTGGTTTGGATTGCCTCCCCCCCCCTTTTTTTTGTAATAAAACTTCTTACATTAGTTCTGGTACAAACTATGGTCTGGTTCAGGCATAAACGAAAAACTAACTGTTATCTTTATCTAAATTGAGCTTGAACAACAAAATATATATGCCATAATCATGTTGACACACCGGTTCTCGTCAGGTCAGTGAAATTAAGCAAGATTGAACCTGGTCAGTACCAGTGACCAATTTGGGAATTCCAGGTGGTGTATGTAGGAGAACGTCGACACTTTCCTGCAAGAGTTGCAAAACCCTAACATTATCATCTCCCCCTAACGGGGGTATACATGTGACTAGGGACCATTTGTGAACTTAATATTCCCATGGAACTTCCTCCTTTGGAAGAAGCCAGTTAAACCCGCATAGGGTTAGTGCAGTTTCTATTTCCATAAACAACAAAACAAAGGGACGCAACTATGTTGAAAAGAAATTTAAACATCAAATATTTAAGAAAACAATCAAACACTTGCTCGCAACCCCTGATGTTCTCGCCCTTGGAGTCCTGACAATCGATCTAAAACTCGAAACAAAATAAAAATACTAATAGAAATCCACCTAATAAATGTTGTGGTGATATTTATTTGGTGAATTTCTGTCATTTTGTTTTTTAAATTCATTTTTGAGAAAGCATTATGGCACCATCTTTATTTTCATTTTAACTTAAGCGCTCAGCACTACCTGTGTTTCACACTTAAAATACACTTTAAAAGCAGTTAAAACACCAAAAACTGATCACGGTAGGTAGAAGAATAACTTATTTTGCCTTTGGCTTTATCAGTTATATATTTGTTTTTTTTTACCTGTCCTTCGTTCTGTTGTAATAAATACCCATATTGAAACAAAACTTAAACATTCTATTTTATTTGAGAAAGGAATTGAACAGTATAAATTTAAACTTAATTCATAAAAGGAAGATACCATTCCACCCATTAAAATATATAAAGACAGTACTTCAGGGTATTTTTCACTCAGCACCAAACCTGACAGGTTCAAGGCCATTTTTGAAATGGCTTTTCCCCGTTGATTACAGTGTACTGCTGGCCCTGTGCAGTTTTAAGAGGTCTCCTGACTTTGTTTATTGTTAATTTCTTGAGGCGCTTGTACTAGGGAATGCCGACAGGGTTGCAAAGGCATTTTTTGTAGGCCAAAGTGCTCTTCTTCTAAAGCACAAGCTCTTCAATCCCACTTTGGCTCTTGTGTCACATTTTCCTGTCATGGGAGGGAGATAAATTACTTTGTCATGATTGTAAATTGTTGAATTGCTACCACGTGGATAAAGGTTGAATACAACTTTTGATTATATTCAAAAACAACTAAGAACGAAGCGGGGGGGGGGGATCCAAAGGTAATGCCTCCTATTTTTTTTTTTATTTCATTATCAGAAGGGATTGCAAACTGCATTGTTATGGTGACTGACCTTATGCGTTCATGACCTGAAAGTTTCATCTCTCTCTCTCTTGCAGATATTGATGGTGTGAGACTCTAAGAAAACAATCCCTGTTATGGACGTGCATCAGAAGCAGAGATGCTCCAATGAATTCCTGACAACTGTGCATTAAGAATGGTGTTGACTATGGAGAAAAATGAATTCTGAAGCACAAAAGATTGCTCGTTTTAATGGTACCCTTCCCGTCTTTGTAGTGCTTCAACATTTTTAGTTTTTAAAAATAAGAGACTTTACTTTTGGAACAACCATCATACGACAAAGTGCATTTCGGATGCCATTGCACAATCATTGTGCATTGCTAGCAAAAGTGCATTGAAAGAATCATTGTGACTGTCTAGAAAAATAAATTCTGAAGCAAAAAGGCCGCTCGTTTTAATGGTACCCTTCCCGTCTTTGTAGCACTTCAACTTTTTTAGTTAAACAATAGAAGGCTTTACTTTGGCTCTAATATGACAAAACGTGTTTTGAAGGCCAACACATAATCATCGTTCATTGCTCGGAAAAGTGCATCGTGAATGGTGAAGATTATATAGAAAATGACATTTTGTAACGCCTCCTATTTTTTTATGCTCAAAAAGTTGAAAAACTACAAAAACGGAAGTGGTACCATTAAAACGAGTGACCTTTTGTGCTCCAGAACTTATTTTTCTACAGTCATTACCATTATCAATTCACTCTTTGCCCGCAATGAACAATGGCTGTGCAAGGGCAACCGGAGCATGCTTTTTTTTTTTATCTGAAAGTCATTCCAAAAGTAAAGTCTCCTATTTTTTTTTTTTTAACTTGTAAATTTGAAGAGCTACAAAGACGGGAGTGGTACCATTAAAACGAGCAACTTTTTGTGCTCCCGAATTTCTTTTTCTACATAGTCACCACTATTCTCAATGCACTTTTGCTAAAAATTCAATGACGCATCTCTGTAACACACATCCATGAAAGGGGTTGTTGTCTTAAAGTCTCATACTGTCAATATCTGCAAGAGAGAGATGAAACTTTCAGGTCATGAATGCATAAGCTCAGTCATCATAATAATGTAATTTGCAATCCCCTCTGATCCAAAAAACAGGAGGCATTACTTTCGTAACACCCCTCGTACAATATTTTAACTGATGCTTTATTATAAACACAGGTTCTTGTTATGATAATTAAAAAAAAAGGAGAATAAAAAACGTTTATGCCAGCTTCTTTAACCTGCTTCCTACCACAGCATTAACTCTACCAGAATGCATTTCGGCGAATTCGTAAACAATTCAACCAATCTTCATTTTTGCTTTGCTTAATATACACAGCATAATCATATTGGCATACCGGTTCTCATTAGATCACTGAAGTTAAGCAACATTAAGCCTGGTCAGTAACAGATGAGTGACCATTTGGGAATACATGACAAAGTTACAGCATCACGTCTTACATTTGTCAACGTTTCACCTGTGCCTAAACATTGGAATTTCATCTGGGCGCCAAACCCAGCCCCGGCCAAGTGTAGTATCTGTTCTGGCAGATACTGCAATCAAAGACCATATGTGGGGGAAACCCCACATATAAGACCATTGCCCTTGTGGCAATCAGTTATTGGTCAATGTAGGGGAAACCCTTCATACCAATTGTCACTATCCAGCTCCCCTACTCCCCGGGGAGCTGGTCCCCATTTCCCCAATCTCTCCATATTAAAAAACAGCATTGTGCTTAATTTGCTCAGTGGGGAAGCAAATAAATACACGCCTGTGCCTAAACACAGGGTGGCTCAAGTCACAGTCAATCGTTCAGACAAATACTCAATAACATTAAGCCCAACCTAAAAAATTGAACATTATATAAATAAATAAATAAAAATTGGTGCTTATTTAGAATTACAATTATTAAAAAAAAACTTTGTGATGTAGGTACTTGTTAGGGAATGAAGATGTCACATTCCAAAAATTACGTAAATTGATCAAGTAGTTTTTTTATTTACTGAGACAATCAAATTTTATGACAAAGCGTGACGTAGGATTTTGATCAGCCATATTGAATAAATAAGAGGGAGACAACTCAATTCGAATTATCGAGATCAAAGTCAGCTTTATAATGGATGCAATTTAGTATTAAAATTGGTAAAAATCGTAAATTTTTATCAAAAACAAAGTTTTAAAAAATCTACTTTTTTAATTAGGTGATTTTTGGAATATGACATTCTCGTTCTGTGACGTGGGCGTACAAAGATTTTTCGGTATTTTTTTTTTTTTTTAAATAAATGTAATTCTAAACAAGTGCTCAAAATTTAAAGGTAGATATTTACTTGCTGCTCACCACAGCAAGATGTGACACAAGGTCGGAAGGTGGAGATATGAAGCCAACGACCCTGAAAGAGCAGCACTTTAGCCTAGGAAAAATTTCCTGAGCACACTTTCGGCATTCCTGGTAGGGGCGCTTCAGACAACAAGCAATAAACTTGCCGCCACTTGAAAGCCAGGTGGCAAGACCTGAAAGGGTGTACCTCGTAGGTAATACCCAGGCGGCGTACCTCAGTTGTACAGGTACTGGGCCAGTACCTGTTAAGCTGACCCGTCTGGTTGATTTTAATGAACGGATTCTGGACTGGTACTTTCTACCCAGGTTTCAAAGCAACGAAAGCAGCGGGGAGACCAACAATGCAACATTCATGATGAACCGTCCCCTTCAGTAGACACTTTTATTAAACCCCTACACTAACGCACTGTACATGCAATAACCCTTATCCCTGAGTGGCTTCCGGGCCTTGATAAGTGGTAATCACCTTGTAACAAAAAAAAAAAAAAATCCAAAGAATGATGTTAGGGGCTAGGTGCAAGAAGACATAGGTTTCCTCATTCAATCCCGGGCAACGCTAGGTTTTCTTGCTAGTGATATGATTATGTAATTTTAGGAAAGAAAATGTTAAAATATAGAAATTCAGTCTGAATTCCATATAAATAATAACAACAACAAACAAAAAAACAATACAAACATGCGAAACAATAAGTTGGAAAAAAAAAACGTTATTTTTTGTTGCATTTCATGACCAAATTAAAAGATTCATACTCATTAATCGCAGTTTTTGTAAAGCGAGAAAGGCTTTCATTCTTGTATTGATGCTTTTAATTCTTTCATAATGTTGGTCCAATATTGGATGAAACTCACAATGAACCAAAGAACAAAAAAAGAAAAGAAAAACGAAGCCATCGCTTTGGCGACATTCATGGCAAAGAAAATGAAAAAAAAAAAAAAATGAATAACATTTTTAAGATACGTCCATTCATTCACGTTAACCATTACATTTTACATTGTAAACTTAAGTATGAGAGTCGAAATAGCATTTTCGTGTATAACTTAGAAACAAGAAAAAAAAATTATATTTCTAACTCGAGTGTGACTGAACAAAAAAAAAAATGCTATTTCAAATATGTGCATGATAGACTGATGAAAATTCTATTTAAAACTTGACAACAGCAAATAAATTATTTAAAACTATATCACGTCGTCGGAGGAGAGAAGAAAAGTAACCAAGGGAGATAGACGTGTAAAATCGAAGAAAAGAAATGGCTACGTTCGGTCGACGGGTGGTCGAGGAGAGAAAGTAAAATGCATTCTGGGTGAAATGAACGTGTGACCCTACAGTAGTAGTGAGAGACCTTTAAGCTGGTGTCGAGACGGCAGGGTTTTGTTAATCTCATGGCAGACGAAATGAACCGTTATAAAAAACAAGAAACAGGCATTGCTTAAAACAGAAAAAAAAAAAGCTGAGTCAGATTTATTTATTTTTATTTGTTTGTTCTTTTGCAACGGTACCAGACGGCGTGGGGGGTCCGAGAGATGTTTGAACTGCAACGAACACGGTTAGAACATAACGGCCAAAATTCTATTTCCGGTTTAGCATAACGACTGATGAAAATGCTATTTCAAAGTTAATTATCACGGACTGATGAACAGATCATGTTATGGAAATATTTGGATGCATTTAAACTAACATATTTCTGTATTACTTCTTGGATCGGACTAGTGTTCTTATTTTGAATGTTACTTGTTCAACGTTTTGGTCGATGCAGTCTTCGATCTCCAATCAGGCATGTTGGCCGCCATCTTAGAAAAGAAAGGAGAAAAGTCACTGGCTGTGTAGGTTTCGTTTTCTTGGAATCGTTTTTTCTCTCCTGTTTTTTGTTTGGCTCGGTTTCGTATGTGCGAAAAAAAAATGGTTGATAAAGGGAGGTAATTCTAATAAGGCTACACTGACCGAAACATTGCACAAATAATAATCAAGATGAGGACAAGAGTCCGATTAAACAAGTAATACAAACAATCAACCTTCATTTGAAACATTCAAAACTAAGATGTTTCTATTGATTCTCTGAGCTCAGACGAGATGAAAATGCTACGTATTTCTAACGGAAAGGTGACAGATTGATGGGCAGACAGACATAGCCTTATATTTATATGCAAAGACGCACGAGAAAAAAAATGAAAAAACAACAACCAAAAAATTTAAAAAAAAAACAAAAACAAAAAACGAAAGGGAATAAAGCCCGATGATGCATCGTTGCCTCTGCGCTCTTTCAAAACGCTCCAGTGAACGCCCACCAGAAGAAAACACACACACAGAAAAGAGAAGGAGAGAAAAAAGGCTCAAGAGTATCGCAAAAGAGACACAGGATGGCACCGTGCCTAATGAAGCAAGCATTTTAGAAAAGTAAATAAAATTTAGAATAATTAGAAGCAGACTAAAAAGAAAATAATTTTGAGAAAACGAAGAAAAATAAATAAACCTCACAACGTGAACAAAATAAAATGTCCAATTAAATCTCATGGTTGAAGAAAAAATCGAAATCTCTTGGAGAAATGGCCATTTTTGTTTATTTTATTTTATTTATTTATTTTTTGTCGACAAATACAGTTGCTCAAAAGAAAATAATGCTCCGTTAATTATTTTTATTTTATTTCCACGTTGGATACTGTGATTGTATTCACAGGTCTCAATGTCTATGTAGCTATTTTTCAAAATTCTAAAATATTCTGCCAAGCAGAAAGAAAGAACGTTAGAGGAAATAAAGATTGATTTAAGGTGAGACTCCGAATATGATTTCAAATCTTGGTTTATGGAGAAATTATGTATAACTAGTATGACCAGTGTCCCAGCATTGCCCGAGAAAATTAGAGAAACGAAGACTCAAAGTAGCCCCGAGTAAATTAACCAAAAAGGATAAAAAGGACTATTTTTGCCAAAAAATTCTAAGCATTTATCCACAATAAAATATAAAAAGAATTCTGTGTAATAATAAAATGACACGCTGTGCTTGACTGAACTCCAATCTATGGTCTCTCCCTTGAAAACGTGCATAAAAACACTCGACTAGCTACAATCACTATATATGATTTCTTCTACTCTCCATCTGTGCCTAAATCTAAACACAGATTCTATGAACAAAACTTCTTTCCCAGTACTGCCGACCTTTGGAACACTGTTCCACTGGCCTGTTTCCTGGTTGAACACAACATGGTAGCCTTCAAATCCAATGTAAACAAGTTCCTGTGGAGCCGTCCTCATAAATAATCGAATTCTTCACAATTTGCACCATTAGTGATTATTGGGGCCAAAACAACAGCATATTCTTTCCATTGTTTTGACTCTCGAGTGTGTATCCGTTGATATCTTATATGCTTTCATATAGAGTGATGTGCTTCTCGGTTGATTAACTGTGCCTGTGTCGGATATATACTCGAGTCAAAACAATGATAAGAATATTTCTGTTCTCATGGGCCTAGTGATTACTGCACTATTAGCTTATTCATTAACCCTTATCCTCGAGTGGCTTTCTGGCCTTAATAAGTGGTGACACACACAAGTATCTGTGCCTAAATCAAAACGTAGATTCCATGAACAAAGCTTCTTTCTAAGAACTGCACGCCTGTGAAACTCTGTTCCGTCTGCCTGCTTCCCACCTGACTACAACTTGGATGTGTTCAAGTCCAAAGTTAACAAATTCCTAATGAACCGCCCTCTTAAGTAAACACTTCATTAAATCTCCACACTAACGTACTGTACTTGCAATAACCCTTATCACTGAGTGGCTTCCGGGCCTTGATAAGTGGTGACCACCGTGTAAAAAAAAAAATTTAAAAAAAGTAAAAAAAATTACTAATAGTGTATTAATGAGATGTCATTTTTCAAATAAATATGCAAATTACATTTAGGTAGGTGGAGCTCGTCAGCCTTAGAAAGTAGTCCATGTAGGAGAAGGTGCACCCTGATTTAAAACTTTCACTGTTTTATGGAACGTGGAGTGAGGCTTCAGGCGTAAAATTGGAGACAAAATCCAAAGTTGATGTTGCCTATTACTTTGTTCTACAATCTCCTGCAAAAGTGTTGGTCTTAAAATGAATCAGCTCTGCTATTCCATTAGATCCATCAGCGACGGGGAGAAAAAAGACATACAGCAGAACCCCGGGATACGTCATTAAAAATTAGTAACAAAATACAGTACAGTATATATGATACACATGTATATAATCAAATAACCTTATAAATAACACCGTAAGGCGGGGAAAATACTGTAACCAGGAACCAGAAAAACATTGTATTCCACATCGTAACCTGAAAAAAAAGTATCCTAGAACCACCGTATCCCGGGGTTCTACTGTAATCGATTTTTCTTTACTTCGGGGTGAACGTCATCGCTTATCAAGACGACCTTGAGGTCACTCTATAATATGTGTTAATGGATGTTAGGTAGACGATGAAACACGGTGAGCAGTTATGGTGGAACTCTGGGTAGGGTTTAATTATACAATAGGGCAGCTCAACAAGAACTTATTTACATTAGACTTAAAAATGACCATTTTATAGTCAGTTGGGAAGCAGCCCTTCAGTATTGTGTTTCACACACGGACAGTTTTAGGAAATAAACATCTGATGATTATTTCAAAACGTAAAAGTATTTGCCTCTAATAAAAGACTGGAAAAAGTATTTTTGCACAAAATGCTAAGATTTTTAAAATATTTATCAAAAGTTGGTGGGATGTTATATAGCGAGGGTTGCTATATACATGAATAACGAAATCGACGTATGTTCATGTAGTAGAACCCCGAGATACGGTGACCCTAGGATACGTTGTTTTTTTTTCAGGTTACGATGTGGAATACGATGTTTTTCCGGTCCCTGATTACTAATTACGTTATTAATACACGTAGCCTAACAAACAATGTTTTGTCAGGTATTCCATTTTTTTTTAATTTTTGTCAGCTAAAATTCCTAACTTGTTTGTTATTGTAAATAAATATTTTATTTTAAAATACCTATTTTAGCTGACATTTCATTTAGACTACGAAACACAACAATAATAATAATAATAATCGACCAGCACACATTCCAACATTGCCCCGAAACGAACAATGCAACAGGAGGATGCCGACTTGTTTCCTTGGCCTGGGTGTGTATATATGTTTTTTTGGGGGGAGGGGGTGTTTTTAAATGACATGGATATGCTATTCTCATAAAACACTAGTTTGTAGATTATTTTCTAAAGAATTTTTACCGAGTTAATCCTTTTTTTTTTTTTTTTAAATATCGACATTTCATTAGAAATTCTTCAAGAACAGATTGATGAGGATTTAATTGGAAATTATTTTTTCATTCAATCATTTTTTTCTTATTTCACCTGAAACAAGAAAGGACTAACCAAACCTTCACTAAATGAGTGCAGTGAGGATTGGGACTTTGTGAAGACTTGTTGCAATCCAAATTCCAGTGAAGACCAATGGTCATTGCCAGTGAGAAGTGAATGGTAAACGGCTGTTGTGATGATGCAAATTCATTTGCAAAGGTTATCGAAAGAGGTGTAGAATACTGGAAATCTGAGGAGACTTGTTGTCACCCAGACTCCCAGGAACACCACGGATTGTTGTTAATAAGTAATCTCTGATGATGACTTGTGTGAGAACTCCTAGTGAGTAGAAATGCTAAACAGTGTTGCTCACCTTGAATCTGTTTAAGTTTCCTTGTGTCTCCATCACTCCATCCTACTTCAGTTTTAGTGTGAGAAAATACGATATTGCACTTTGTGTCAGGAAACATGAACGGTCTCTGCTCATTCTCTTCGTTTTCGTCAATTTCCTGCGAATCAAAGGAAAAAAAATGAGTAAAATGTTAATAACAAGCAAACAAAAAAATAAAATGAGGGTATTCATTTATTCATTTATTTATTTATTTATTTATTTGTGGACTGTTATCCTCATCTTCATAGTGATTGTTGTTTCACCACGTTTCGGCCAACCCATCCTCTGGCGTTCTGGTTAACCGCGATGGTATAGTAATGCTGAATCTCTTAACTGCATCCCCAGCAATTACTGCCTTCCATAGTTGTTGTTGTCTCGCCACGTTTTGGCCAACTAATCCTTTGGCCTGCTTTGGGTAGGATTGAAACCGCTATCTTCAGACAATGCTCACCTGGAATCGTAATGCAACAACTCTAGAGACGAGGATAACAGTTCGAAAAAAAAAAAAAATGAATATACAAATTATGAAGTCTCATTTCAAAGGATTCTAAAAGATTAAAAAAAATATATATATATAAAAAAGATAGCATTTTATGACATATTTTTCGGATACAGATTGGCGACTCTTTTCTGAACCGTATCTAGGAGTAAGAGACCAATTGCAGGTGCTCCAGCCCAGATGTGACAACAATATTCCATGCATGGTCGAATAGTGGTTTTATAGAGATGCAGGATACTCTCAGGTGTGAGTAACTTTCTAGTATGGTAAAATCAAGACCGGCCGTTTCTACGTGACAAACGATATGGGATTCTGCAGACGAGGGTGAGGTAGAAAATACCCTCGTCAACACCTCTAAAGATGAGGATAACAGTTCGAAAAAAAAAAAATGAATATACAAATTATGAAGTCTCATTTCAAAGGATTCCAAAAGAAAAAAAAATGATATATAAAAAAGATAGCATTTTATGACATATTTTTAGGATACAGATTCGTCTTAGCAATGCTCTGGAGGTATCTTATTTTGTCACTTTTTACTTAAAATGTTTCCAGAAAAATTTTGTATAGTTGTTAAGACGATATTTGTACTTTTGAATATTGGAACATGTTAGTTTATTGGAGTCCTTCATACCTATAACAAATCTGATTTTCTATACTTGTAGAAAATATTATTAGACTGGAGTTGTTTTCAGGAGATTTGGAAAAATATTATATAACTAGACGTTTTTAGCTTGTTAATAAACGCAAAAAAAGTTACAGCCTGTTGACTTTGGGGTGCTTTATGCCAAATTGATGGTTGAATATTGTTAAATTTGTGCTCGTTTTCGCATTAAGTACTAATAACTATTAATCTCTAAAAGTGCATCGAATGTATACCATAATACTTAGTTCGCTGCACCTAATAGCAAAAGTCCAGACAAAATTACACAACAATTGGTTTAGTAGTTCCCAAATATAAGTGGAACAGACAGGCAAACATACAAACTAATAGAAATATAATATAATAATTCAGGCCATACATTAGTCTGCTTTTTATATAAACAAATGCTTACATAGAATATTATTAGCTTAGGTGAGAAGTGGTGGTGGTGACGATCTAGATATGTCAAGTTCGAATCCAATAAGTTCCATAGCATCGCTTTGACTTATAGATGTTGGTAACCTTCACGTGGTACACGTTTCTAGAAAGAATTGGGGGAAACCAATGTGAAGAATCGAGTCAGAAATGATCATACAATGATCATTCATACAAATTTACGTTCATGTTTATTAGACTGGGATTGTGTTTAGGAGAGATGGAGAAACACTAGAGATTATTTGGGTCATCTGTAATTCTGATTTTAATAAATAAACGCTCATACAGATATGTTCTCCCAGCCTATCTGATATAATGATCAGAATGTTCGGGGTTCGGGGGGGGGAGTAACACGCCCTCGTTCCGTCAGCCATGCATGGGTAGAAATCCTAAGTAATTCACAATCATAGTTTGGGTCATCGCGCTGAGGATTGAACCTTCATTCTTTAGAAGAGTTTAACTTTTACAACCGAATTTAAAAAGTACTCTATCCACTGCGACATGGGTCCTTACAGACAATTCTAGGAGCCTTAAACCTATTTTGTTTTTCAATATAAATAATACTATTTATTATTACATAATATTGCTAACATATTATATATATATATATTTAATAAATTTTTAAATAAAAATTATTTAAATATTTAATAAAATTAATAAAAAAATATGTCAAAAAAAATTAACAAAATAAATAAATAAGGGGCGACGCAAGTAAACAAAGGGCGGGTAACTCCCTCACCACCTACGTAAGCGAAACAATTAAATACAAAGGAATCGCTAATAAAAAAAAAAAACCTTTATATATATATATATATATATATATATATATATAGACACACAAATTTCTGTGGAAATATTCTGTATTCACTTATATTTCCATTTTAATAGATACCAATCCTTATTTAAAAAGCTCAATGTGATTACAGAGCAATATAATGAATGAATAACAAAAGTCTATATTCCAAATTTCATGATGCTGACCATCATAAAATTTATTCCTTTAATTCAGGTGACTTTTACAATTATTGACAGTATCTGTCTCGTAGCACAAAATCAATAACTTAATTATTATATCAATCAGTGAATCTATTTTCCCCTTAACTCATCAGAAGAAATAGCAACAATCAATCCAATAAAAGGAAATAAAATGCGTTTGGACATGATTAAAAAATCCGAAAATTGGAAGAGAAACTGTAAATATCTTATTTGCATACATTACGCCATTTTGAATATATATATATATGTGTGTGTGTGTGTATATATTTGTGTGTGTGTATATATATCGCAAAAATGGTAATTAGTAAAAACCTGAAAAGTACTCAATACTATTGCAGAGAAAATATATATATTTTTATTACCGTTTTATATGCTTAGTTTACACATGTTTCGGTTACCGAATCATATCAATGATCCAGTAACTTCATCAAACTTTTTCTGTAAAGTCTGATGAAGTTACTGGATCGTGATACGATTTGGTAACCGAAACATGTGTAACTAAGCAGATAAAACGATAATTATATATATATATATATATATATATATATATATATATATATATACACACACACACACACACACACACACACACACACAAATAACACTCAAAATGAGAACGGTAGTCCAAAGAATCCAAATAATTGGAACACTGAATCTCCATCTAAAAACTTCAGAATTGAAATACAATGTCAAGTAAAATCATTTTAGTTGCCGATTAAAACATATTAAAGAATGTTTCGTATCACATGAAAGTGTCTTTGAAAGTCACACAAGAGATTTTGCGAAGGCAAAGGATCGAATCTCAAAGACATATCGATGGGAGCAGGCAAATCAGTAAGCGATTGAATCCCGGATCAGGAGTAGGAGTGGGGTCGGCTCGAGTGTACATCCTACGCAAACCCGTTTCTAACAGTACAAAGCAGGCTCACCAAGAAACAGCCCACAGGAAAAGGAAGTATGGTAGACCAAAACCAGGAGAACGGTACAGAGAAACTGAATCACTGGCATGCGGCTGCAGTTAAATGTTATTAGCAAAGAATGTCACAGATGAGGGGCTCTAGTTTGCACACGATGCTTTCTTCAACGTAAAAGTAATAAAATTAGATTCAATGAAACAGGCTGATATATCTATGACTAGCTGGTAGCCGGCGTTGCTCGGTCGTATAATACGTTTAAGCATAGTATTTTAATTTATGCAGATTGCGTATGTATTATTATAGAATCAATCCTCTATTGACTATTAGATATTACGGGGAATAATTTGTTTGGTGGATTAATTCACAAAAATAAATAAATAAAAATAAAATAAATAATAATGATAATGTCGTTCATCAAATTCCGACTGTGTTTGTTTACAATATCACGTCAACTATATTTTGGACTTGACGATGAATGCCCTGGAAAAGTCACTTCTGATTAATGTTTAGTTCCAAAATATGCAAACGAAGAATTGATTTGCGGCGATTTTAAATGGTACCTCTTTCTTTTATCAAACTGAACTCATTTATAAAATAAAATATAATAATGAGGCACAGCTGGACTTGAATAGAGGATTTACTAAGCTTTGCCACTAAGCTACATCTCCAGATTATAATAAATCTGTTTCTTTAAGAAATGATTTCTGCATGGGATTTCGGATAGAACCTTTTATTTAATCCACGGGGGGTGGGGGTGGGGGTAACATGCCCTCGTTCAATCAGCCATGACTGGGTAGAAGTCATAAGTAATTCGCAATCGTATTTTAGGTCACCCGCACTGAAGATTAAACATTCAACCTTCAGAAGAGTGTAACTTTTACAACTGAAATCCACGGGGGTAGCATGCTCTCATTCCATCAGCCATCACTGGTTAAATGTCTATAAAAAAAAAAAAAATCTGCAATTGTATTCTGTGTATCGCCCACATTGAGGATTGAACCTTCAACCTCCAGAAGTGTCACTTATGACTTAATTAACTTAGTACTTTATCCGTTACGGCGCGTTTTTTTTTTTTTTTTTTTTATGTGTCAAATGTTTTTGCCTCAATTTTTATATTTATGAATTTGTCTGCATTTCGCATTCCGTGCTTCATTAGGCAACACTCATCGTATCCGTTTACAGAAACCTTGTCTTAATGGAAACGCATCTATTTAGAATGCTGGATACTTGCCGCTGCCGTACACTTTTTGGCAAGGCTGACGGGTTAGAGTTCGGACTCAGTGACAGACGGACACTAGTAATTTGCTACATGACCTACAGAAAAGGAAGAAAGGGAGGGGGTCTTACTCGAGTTGCGATGGTATCAAGTCTCATCAATGATTGGATTAGATTTCTGTACCGACACATCAACAAGAATGCTGCGGCGTCCCACAATTTTTAAGTTCATTATTAATTGGATTCGAATCCGAACTGATAATATCGAGCCAGTTCCTTGACCTCTGTGTCATGCGGGCCTTGGTTTCACTTCTCACAAAGATACAACGTTAGATTGTACAGAATCAAAGATGAGAAGGGATGATGGGAGGGAAAGATGTTCAAATACAAAAATACTTGCATCGAAGAAATATTCGTTGATGCTATCACATTCCAAACTATAGCGACAAAGCTTTAAAAAACAACAAAAAATAACATTTAATAAGCATGATGTATTTTTACGCATTCGTGTCTCTAATTCAGTTGTACCCAACCAGTAACCACTGAGCCGTGGCACATGGTGTGCCCTGCGAATCTCTACCTCTAAAAGGCATTTTGTGTGTGTGTGAGAGAGAAAGAGAGAAAGAAAGAGAGAGAGAGAATTCCCTATGAACTCCGAAACGGCTGGGCCGATTTTTTATTTTTTTTTAATTTCACAGTTTAGTTTAGAGTTTGGTTTGCTTGTTTTGTTTTGCGGCATATCAACCCTTTTTCAAGTTATACAATGCCGAATTCAGTGATTTGGGGAATATTTTTTTATGCTTCAAGTTCTTTATATTTTCAAAACGAATACATAAGTTCAATCATCATATTGCAATTTTGCAATCCTATATGATCCATTCAGGCGGAATCAAAATAGGAGGCGTTACTTTTAGAACGTCTCCATGTTAACATAAGTTATTAAACTTGTTTCAACAAAACAACAGGGAGGAGGCAGTGGTGAGGTGGATACCAATTCAGTCCCTCTCCCTTTTATGTTCCAAGTTCCAATCGTTTTCATAGCTTCACTTTCACTTATGGATGTTGGTAACCTTTATGTGGTCTTTACTGTAAGAACCCGATTTGAGAAAGATATAAAAAAAAACACTGCCAACAATCGAATTAGGAAGGTGACAGCGGCCTAGTGGGTAATGACATAGATGTGCCAAGTTCGAATCCAGTTCGTTCAACAGAAACATTTTTATCTAGGGATGTTGGCAACCTTCACTTAGTCCTTCCTTAAGTACTCGATGTCTTTCTAGAAAGAATTTTAACTGGAAATGTATGGTGGGGAATTAATGAATGATGCGCAACAACAAAATCGAGTTGATAAAAAAAAAGGTCAGACTATGCCAATTCATACGAATTTAATTTCAATAAAATTACAAAATAGGAGAAATCTTGGAGCAAGAGTAGAACGACACTAATTATGTTAAGATTTGAAAGGAACGATTTAACACGACACCGTATTTGACGTCACCGATTGACATGCTTTTCTAACTAAACAAAACACGTGTTTTCTGTACTTCTTTACATATTCAATGTTTGGCAAGTGTGATAGGAAGGAGATATTTATTTGCTGCCCACCTCAGCAAAATGTGGCACAAGGCCGGAAAGTGGGAACCCCCGCAGGCTCCCCTAAAGGAGGGGCACTCCTGCAACTTTAAAAATTGCCTGAGTAACCCCGTCGGCATTCCCCGGTCGGGGCGCCTCAGGCAGCAAGCAATAAACTTGCCCCACCGGAAAGCCCGGTGGCAAGGCCTGGGAGGGTGGACCTCCTAGATATTACCCAGGCGGTAAACATAATATCCGAAGTTAAAAAAATAAAATAATAAAATAAAATTAAAAATTGGACAACGTTGATCCTTTACGTAGCTCTTGGATACAAGTATAACTCGAATTAAGTTTTAGTTATGAGAGGTGTTTCATGCTGTCCGGTACCTAACTGAACCAAAATAATTAACAAAAAAGAAGAAAAAAAAAAATGAAGCGTTCGTTCATTTAATTGGCACAAGCGATTGCCATTTACAAGAGGCAAAAGTCAATGAAAATTTATGGGGCTATGTAGAAAGAGAAACTATACAGGGAGTAAAAGCGTGGAGGTCCGACCAGCGTCTGTTCAAGGCCGCTTTGAAGCCCTGTAGTGGGGGCTAGTTTACGGTCATCATCAGCTAGCTGGTTCCACGGAAATGCCACTCGAAATGAAAACACCGCTTGGTGTCAAAGCCTCCAGAACCGTCGAAGGCAGACCTTTTTCACGTGCACACGGAGCCCGCGATCCGGGGCAGGGGTGAAGAACAGGTTCCGGCTCAGGTCGCACCGTTCATGAAAGATGTTATAGGCGAGGATGAGGTCGCCTCGAAACCTCCTGCACTCAAAGGAAAAAAAAAAAAGATTTAGAACCCTTAAACGTTGCTCAGGGGATAAACCTCTGAGACATTAAGTTTCCATGTGGAGAAATCTGGCACGAATCGAAGTAATCTTTAATCATCATTATCAACGAGTTTCCACTTACCAAGGCCAAAATCCACTTAAGGATAAGACTTTGTGAGATGAATAGTTGAATGATGAAGAATATTACGAGAGAATTTAAAATGATGAATGGAATGGACAAATGTTTGTTTACTTATGGGGCCAGTTAATAACGGGAACTTGTTGACATTTAACTTGGTGACTATTATATTTAATCTACAAGCAGTCCCGTGTTAATGTGTTCCGAAGTCAATAATCATCAAGCGGCATGCCGTTTTAAATTGACAAAACTTTTCAAAATTGATTTGCTTCATGAATAGTATTTTTTTTTTAATTAAAACATTTTGTTTTTACTTGGTCATCTCAGCTAATAGGTGTTTACTTACTTAACTAATGTTGGAGAAGGGGCCAGGCGTGCCAAATGAACAATGAAGAAATTGTCATAGCTATTGAACTCGAGTGATACAAAGGTCGGCAAATCAAAAGAATAGAGCAAAGACAAATATTTAAATACATTGAAAATCAATGGAGGAAGAAAAACTGTAAAATAATAAAATGCCTCAGAGAGAGGTGTTCCTATTTACAATGCCTCCCCACGGGACAGAGTTAGACACCAGGGTCGTTTTTTTAACGTGGAGAAAAGGAACAAAAATAAAAATTGTCTCAGTCGTGAAGGATTTCTCCTCCACTGACAGAGAACAAGAAATTGAAGTGCAGTATCTGAAGAACAGATACTACACTTTGAGGTATTTATTTGTGGGGTCACCCCCACATATGGTCTCTGCTTGCAGCATCTGCCGGAATAGATACTACACTTTGAGGTATTTATTTGCTCCCCCACTGAGCAAATTTGGCACAAGGCCGATTTTTAATGTGAGGAATGAAGGGGAAATGGGGACCAACTCCCCGGGGAGTAGGGGAGCTGGATAGTGACAATTGGTATGAAGGGTTGAACCTACATTAACCAAGGTCTTATATGTGGGGTCGCCCCCACATATTGTCTTTGCTTGCAGTATCTGCCGGAACAGACACTACACTTTGATCTTGTCCCGAAGGCCTTGGGACGACAGAAAGCAGTTGGCAATATTACAACAAACCAAGATCCGAAATCTCCACTATCTCCCAACGAGCCACATATCAAAATAAAATGATTAATTTTATAAACTAACGTTCGTTATTTAATTTTTTTATTTATTATTATTGTAGTTGTTTTTTGTTTTACTTATTTTTTGTAGTTGTTTTTTTTTTGTTATATATTATTGGAGATCTTTGAGATGAGTAATTTGTATATTTTACTTATTTGCAAACTTATCCTCATCTTCATAGTTGATGTTGTTTCACCACGTTTCGGCCAACTATTCCTCTGACCTTCATCAGGGGTTAACCGCGATGAGATAGGAATGTGGAGTTTCATAACTGTATCCTCAGTAATTACTGCTTTCCATAGTTGTTGTTGTCACACCACGTTTTTGGCAGTTAATCCTCTGGCCTGTTTTGGGTAGGATTGAAACCGCTATCTTCAGACAATGCTCACCTGGAACTGTAGAAATTCAAGACTATCCACTGCGGCAAAAAGCAGGTTAGACGATTAGTTGGCCAAAACGTGGTGAGGCGACAATAAAAACTGTGGAAGACATTAATTTTTGTTGTTTTTTTGTTGTTAAATACAGCAGTACACAGCATATGCGAATTGCTGCCGTTACGTATGCATTAGGTGAATGAAGCGCCCTAGCATCTTAATTTAATTCATTTTCAGAAAACCAATAAAATGTCTTTTATTTAGAGCCCCCACAGCAACTTACAGAATTTATATATTAATACCACAGTACTTTTAACGTACGTACGTATGTCGCGATTTCCAGATTATAAATTATTCGATCGAGAGATCCTATTTATTTGAAAGGAGGATAAAAAGTGATAACATATTACGAACATTAATTTATTAATGTATAGATGATCTAATTTAATGTTCGGAGTATGTTAGTACTTTTATCTTCTCTTTTAATAAATAGGATCTCCCGATCACCGAAGAAACAATGTAAAAAAAAAAAAAAAATGGGTTGTACATTTTGATGAAAACGTGTTTTTTTAGGTTTAATTATTTTTTTTTTTTTTACATAGGTATCACCACTTATCAAGGCTCAGAGGCCACTCAAGGGTAAGGGTTAAAGAGTGTACAGTAGTCAATTGGACAATATAGTAATCGTTTATAATGGAATTTCGGTAAATTTGTTAACTTAAGTGGAACGGCTCATCAAGAACTTGTTTACATTGGACTTGAAGACAACCATATTGTAGTCAGATAGAAAGCAGGAAAACGGAAGACAGTTCCACAGGCGTACAGTTCTAAGAAAGAAACTTTGTTCATAGAATCTACGTTTAGGTTTAGGCACAGATAACGAGTGGGAGAAATTATTTATAGTGTTTTCAGCTAGACAAGTGTTTCTCGTGAAAGTTTGGCAAAGGGGGACCATAGATTGGAGCTCAGACGAGCACTTGCCATGAAAATAACGATAAATCAAAGACAGGCTCACAGTATCATCGCAATATTGTTCAGCAGTGAGATAGCTACTGGATCAATAGAAGAATCCTACCATTTTCCCAGCAACTTTAGCAATTTGATGTATGTGTTCCATTTCAGATCAGGAGTAAAGGTCAAGCCCAGAAGCTTGTCAAAACATGAAGCCGCTCCAAAACGAGAACCATTTTATGTTTATTTTCTTAGTAAAACCTGATTATTCTGTATTAATGGTTTTCTTGACACGATTTCTACTAGAAAATTTCTTCCTAAATTGTAATGTAAAAATGGTTGTGAATATTTAATAATTTAGTAGAACCTTTAACATACGTACGCGTGTCAGATTTCATTTAAAAAAAAAAAAGACTTAATCAGTTAAATTTCTTTTCATTCCATAAAAACCGTAATAACCAGAATATATTCTGATACTACATTAACCAGATTATACAAGGTAGAACAATAAAATTTTTGCCCTAACCCGAAAACAACACTAGAGATTTATTTGAAAACTTGCTGAAAAAAAATCAATTCAGATAACTTGATTATATAATAGAGCTGACATCTATTCAATGTAGCCACCTTCAGCCTCAATTACCACCTTGGTACGGGTTCGAAATCGGGAGTACGCCTTTTCCACAAACGCCGGTGATAGATCGGCGAATATTTGGTGGATGATGGCGATCAGGCTGGCTTTGGTGTTGTGGAAGGTCATGTTGATGATGTTCTTGACGTATGGCCAAACGAAGTAGCCCAGAGGGTTCAGATCAGGGAGGAGGGGTTTAGTGAGAGAAGGGTATAAAGTCGTAGCATTCCTTCTGAAATCAAGCCTGGGTCTATTTGAACTAAAAGGTTGGCGCCAAGTCCTGCTACAACACCCATGGTCTGCCAGCAGTCACTTGATTGCTCCAGAGGATCACCACAGTCTTCAGCACATCCAGGTACATTTTGGTGTTGACTTTCAAGCCGACTTCAAAAATGTGAGGTGGCATGATGTGGCCCTCACTTAAAACCACACCAAAAATCATAACCGTGGCCAGAAACTTTGTTTTCATCATCCTGAGCACGCCTTTAAGTTTTGAACCGTCCGTATTTACATTTGGAGGGTGCTGGCAATGATCCTGTCGTTATAATTTGAATCAAGAGAGAGCATGAGTTATACATCGGCGCATCGCTGATCGTTGAACATTGTGTCACTTTCAGACATGATAGAAGGTTCTTATCATTCTTGGGATTGGTACACAGCTGGCCAACTAATTGATAGTCTACAGCAAAAAAGAAAACCGGTTTTTATCAAACGGAAATGGAATTATGTCGTCTTTTCTAGGGTGACAATTGTATCGTTCTACTCTGCATAGATAAATATTGTTACAATTTTAACAAAAGGGCTACAATAATATCGCGGGATTTCCATTTATCCTGAAAGTCCACAGCAATATGTTACACATGAATGATGCCGCAGTGGAATTTCCACAGGTCACGCTAATTAATCTGTAGAATTTCCACAGGTCACGCTAATTAATCTGTAGAATTTCCACAGGTCACGCTAATTAATCTGTAGAATTTCCACAGGTCACGCTAATTAATCTGTAGAATTTCCACAGGTCACGCTAATTAATCTGTAGAATTTCCACAGGTCACGCTAATTAATCTGTAGAATTTCCACAGGTCACGCTAATTAATCTGTAGAATTTCCACAGGTCACGCTAATTAATCTGTAGAATTTCCACAGGTCACGCTAATTAATCTGTAGAATTTCCACAGGTCACGCTAATTAATCTGTAGAATTTCCACAGGTCACGCTAATTAATCTGTAGAATTTCCACAGGTCACGCTAATTAATCTGTAGAATTTCCACAGGTCACGCTAATTAATCTGTAGAATTTCCACAGGTCACGCTAATTAATCTGTAGAATTTCCACAGGTCACGCTAATTAATCTGTAGAATTTCCACAGGTCACGCTAATTAATCTGTAGAATTTCCACAGGTCACGCTAATTAATCTGTAGAATTTCCACAGGTCACGCTAATTAATCTGTAGAATTTCCACAGGTCACGCTAATTAATCTGTAGAATTTCCACAGGTCACGCTAATTAATCTGTAGAATTTCCACAGGTCACGCTAATTAATCTGTAGAATTTCCACAGGTCACGCTAATTAATCTGTAGAATTTCCACAGGTCACGCTAATTAATCTGTAGAATTTCCACAGGTGTTGCTAGTTTAAAATGAATCTTTTAGAACTAATGAGGATGGGTGATCTATTTTTCCCTAAATGCGTTGCTAGTCTTTTTCTACTCGATATTTATTGCCTTCGTTCCATGGGAAATGCTCAGATCCTTGGTAACCCCATTTGTAAAACATTCAGAGCAAGAACTCTGTTGCAATATTTGTCGTATAATGGGATATGATCCCGCACAGTCGGGAGATTCTATTTATAAACGATGCTGCTAAGAACTGACGAATCGAATTAATTCACGTTCTGCTACCAACCAATCAGAAACCAGAATTGCTCCATAAATATTAAACCTTTCTGTAGCAATTTCGCATATGTTTTTTTTTTTTTTCAACACGGAAGAATCTTTTGCTCTGAGGATTCCAACTCGAGAACTGTCTATTGCAAACCAGTCAACTGCCGGGACTTGTGTAGAACAACGAACCATCGGCAACTGTTCTGTCTACTGCAAACCAGTCACCTCTCAGAACTTGTGTAGAACAACGAACTATCTGAAACTAAACATGGCTTACACTTCTAGAAACTCATCAATTCTACCACCACTACAAAGTACCTTCCATCTTTTTTCTATATAATTATTAGGGCATTCCAAGAGTAATGACTCCTATTTTTTTATTCCGCCTTAATGGATCAGAGAGGATTACAAATTGCATTATTATGGTGCCTGAACTTATGCATTCACGATCCGAAAGATTTATTTCTCTGTTGCAGATATTTACGGTATGAGACTAAGAAAGCAACTTCTGCCATGGACGTGCGTCAGAAGCAGAGATGTGTCATTAAATATCCTGGAAAAAGTGCATTGATGACGATGGTGACAATGTAGAAACATAGATTCTGGAGCAGAAAAGGTCACTCACTTTAATGGCACCACTTTGTAGCTCTTCAACTTTTTGAGTTAAAAATAAAATAATAGAATTTACTTTTGGAAGGGCCCTCACAAAACCAAATGTAATTTCCATTAACTGAGATTCTTTCCAAGGACTCTCCATCTGTAACACATTATCACATGAATGCTTCACTGCAGACTACAACATGGTTATCTTCGAGTCTAATGTCAATAAAGACTTGTCGAAACACTTTAAATAGTAAGCTTTTTGTCGATTTCAATCTTATTGTGTTTGTTTGCATCGTCACATTGAAAATATTAACCGATCCTCAAGATGCTTTTGGCCTTGGTAAGTGGTGAGACATTTGTATAAAATTAAAAAAAGAAAATCAATCAAAGATTTACTTTTCTACGGTTCTCACGCTGACCTATAGGTCACACCCAACCAATCAGTTTGCAGTGAATAAATTATTTAAACTCAACTTACTGCCAATTCATTCATCATTATATTGTATGAATCCAAATATTCTATTGTTGTCATTGGTTTCCCCGATATTCTTCTAGTCAGAATTCCTTCTAGAAAGACATCAGGGGTTACAGGAGGTATCAGGTGAAGGTTGCCAACATCTTAAGTGAAAGTGATTTTTTTTTTAGAACGAACTGGATTTGAATCTCTTTACATTTTGTTGTGGCTCATTTATATAATTTTTAATCATACTCCGTCGTTTGGAGTCAATCGCCATCGTTATCTTTTGAATGAGAAAGAACAGCAAAGAAAGACGCACACACATGTATAATAATTTAGTAAATGTTCTGAATTAAAAACATTCTAATTTAAACAATAAAACATTAATAGTTGCATTACTAACACACAACAATCACAGTCCAACAAGATGATGTTGGTCACCAAATCCCAAAACCATCCCCAGCCCAATCCATGATTGACGGTAACTCCCGAAGATCCGGATCCAATTCTACAAGAGTACCATTTTTTTTTTTTTCATTTTCGCCTTCTTTTTTTACTTTCTGGAGTGGATTGCTGTACTAAGAATATAAGAAACATGCATTTTCTCTTTTTATTAGAATTTTCCATTACACCAAATTGAGCCATAACAACGCGTGGCAGGGTACAGCTAGTATATATATATATTTAAAGGTATAAAGGATGTACTTTCTGGTGATAGAGAATGGAAGTTGTTTGAATTGTTGCATCCTAAACTCTTTTTATGTATTCCTTAGAAAATGTATCCATCTTATGAACATAAAAAAAGACGATAAAAATATCTATGGAGAATTAAGCTTACAAATAAATAAATAAAATATTAAGTGGATAGGGTGCCTAAGGACGATAAGAGAACTCTCTGCTTAAATTGCTCTTGTGAAAACAATGAAGACAAAGATGTCGGCATGACAAAAATCCTCACAACGATATCAATGCCCTATAAATATACAGAAATCCCGAAACCTGGGTTAATCTTCCGAACGTCTTTGATAGTCTGAATAGCGGCCAGCTTATTATTAGTGTTATTCTTATTAAGATGGAAGCCTGACCATTATTACAAGACATCTCCATCGTAATCAGACAGAAAAAGCTTTAGATCATAGAAAAACTTCTAAGACATTCAGCTTAATACGCCTTCTTCCGACATTCATTCTTTTCATAGAAATCCTCAATAATCATCTTCGGTACAATAGAAATTGACAATGATATTAGAGAGGAAAAGCAGTTGATGAACTATCTAAAGAATATATATATATATATATATATATATATATCAGTGGCCTGGTAAGGCCACAGGGGAGACAACCGAAGTAGCAAAACTGACACTATATATGCAAACGTAGGCAAATTTGGGCATATCTTATTGGTTTGAAAATATAGGTTCTTTTTTACCAATTGCATAAAATTTTAACAATAAAATAGTATTATAATCTTTAAAAAGCTTGCAAATTTTCATGCAGTTTCGACCCATCAAAACAAAAATATGAGCATTTTAATATTCAATTTCGCTATGAGTATACACACACACACACACACACACACACACACACACACATATATATATGTGCATATATTAGTAAAACTCCGGAATACGGCATTAATCCGTCTCGAGGTTGGTGAAATCGCCGTATGGCTGCGCCTAAGCAAAATTTTATACAGTACATATTAAAAATTAGTAACAAAATACAGTACAGTATATAATACACATATATTATAAATAACACCATAAGGCGGGGAAAAATACCGTAACTAGGGGCCGGGAAAATCTGGTATTCTACATCGTAACCTAAAAAACCCGTATCCTGGGGCAACCGGACCCCAGAATTCCACTATATATATATATATATATATATATATATATATATATATATATATATATATACACACTTCAGAATAAAATTCAACTTCAGTTTCTCTCATATTGAATGGCCTGTCAGCTAAAGCGGATTCAATTTTTTAATATTTTAATTTGTAATTATTAATAATATTATATTAACAATCTGAACGTTATTTTAGAGTGGAATTTTTAAGATCATGTTCTATGAGTATAAAAATTAAAAAATATTAAATACATCAATCTATATATGTTTATTAAAAAAAAGATCCACCAGACCTATTAAAAAAACTTTTTTTTTACCGGACCTATTATACAACAAAGAAAAAATACTCCAGGAAAATGCCCGACTCGGATAATGACTTTGTGATGGGGATTACCCAAAATACAGTTTGGATCATTTTACCACACTGCTTTCAAGGACATTCACTTCGGATTTTACCATGCAATTTGGATGTTAACTTTTATATCTTTTTCTTTAACTTCCCTTACTCTACGACTTTTAATTACTCAATCAATTTTTAATTGTGATTTTCCATGTCTCACTGACACTAGAAAATAAGGTGTATACCATTATAGCTATTTGCTAATATATTTTCTCTGAAGAGATGGTAGACATCGAAACCCTACAGGATAAGGAGTTAAAATATTTCTAATGTATTCTTTGTCTTACATAGAATAATAAAAATCTTTGATATGAAACTCAAACATTTCACGACATAAATTTAAAAATTCATTGAATCGCTAAAATTATATATATATTAAATATTATATATATAAAATATATACACACATTTTATATATATATATATATATATATATATATATATATATATACACACACATTATATATATAAAATATATATACACACACATTATATATATATATATATATATATATATATATATATATATATATATATATATATAGAGTAATTGTCTGTATTTTTGAGATGAGGTGTTTTCATTGATTGAGATTGTCAGACTGACTTCCTTTATCTTGGTTGTTATCGTCACAACGTTTCGGCCGTTTTGCCCTCCGGCCTTCATCAGGTGTTTTGTATCGAACTGGGGAACCGTTTGTTAGGAGTCTCGAACCCAACCCTTTATTCCCTTTATTATTATTACGGGGGTACCGTGTTCGGATTCCAGCTAGGCTCTGGGACATAGTTGCTGATTCTCTGTTTTGAATATTACTTTTCATTGCCTTGATTGAACTCAGCACCTTTGGATAACCGTAAACTTTGATACAACGACTAGGACCACTCGGCCATATGTCACTAGGACAATTCTTAGTTGGTTTTTGTTAATGTTAAACCTATGTTGTTATTCAAGGTTTTCTCTCTCTATCAGAGGTGTCCAAATTGCATTCAGCTGTATGCTTGGTTTGCTCAGTAGGTTGTTATGCCCGAGCATGTGAGCTGTTTCTTTAAGTTTTCTCACTTTCCAGTGGGTCTCTCTGTTTATTATTTTTACTTCATTCCATAGGATAAAATATATATACACACACATTATATATATATATATATATATATATATATATATATATATATATACATACACACGCACATTTTATATATACATGCCATCTTTTTTTGGCAATTTTATAAGTTTCAAATCTCAGCGACTATTGATTAGAACTTAACAAATGAAGGCTCCTTCGAAATGTAATGACCTAAATTGTTTAGTGGGCTATGTGACATTTGGCCTTAAGGTGGCATATTAAGGGGATCCTCCAAAGCCTTTTTTTTTTCAGCCATAAAATGTTTCGGTAAAAGTGCAGTGTATTTCCACCCTTCAAAAAATCCTATAAAATTACCAATATTATACGTTTTCAAGGGTGCTGAAACCGAAAATAGCGTTTAAAATTCCAGGAAACGAGTACTTTCCAAGATATGAAAAAAAAATGTTTAAAGAAGCGCGGGATCATTTTTCTATATTAATTTAACATAAAATAAACAGACACTTTATAGCCGCCATTTTTGGAGGGGGGGGCGTCTATTATTTTTTCTAGAGGTGGTGTATATTTTTGTAATTGTGGCCTGGTAGACTAACAGAAAACATACTTTTTTCGATAAGTTTTTGTATGCTGAAAACGAATATCGCATTTAAGTATCCGCAAATAAGTATTTTTCCGAGTATTAAGTAAAAAGTATGTATGCTTGCGTGTACAATAATGGCCACCACTTATAACAAAGAATTACACTACTTAATACCCGGAAAAATACTTATTTGCGGAAAATTAAAATTAGGAAGGTTTTAGTTGACAACACATCTATATTTGAACAGACCAATAATAAACGAAAACTTGAAATACTAGAAGCATTATTAATAAAAACCTAAAAACCATATAAAATAAAAATCAATAAAATAAACTTTACCAATGGTAGTAGCATCCCTAAAGATTAAAAACATTTTAAAAATTATAAAAAGAACTATTTGTCTACAACTGTTTCGATACGCCCACGTCAATCGTTTCCTGTTAGAACTGTTGCATAAATGTTAAAATGTACACACTAGACGATCAACTAAATGATACGACGTATATACATACACGCATTTAAACGTACACATACACATTACACAACAGACTCCTTTTTAGAGCCCCATAATATAACAAGGTGACCGAGAGTATTAAACGTTCAGCCGGCAATACACACACACACACACACTCTCTCTCTCTCTCTCTCTCTCTCTCTCTCTCTCTCTCTCTCTCTCTCTCTCCGCCTCAAATCTTTGACTGACAACAACTCCACGTGAAACGAAACTGTCTCTCCTGGGACTCAACAAAACTCACCCGGCCTTCGGGCCTAGGGTTCGACTAAGAGAGAAATCAACCATCAGCAAAGACGGACACATACTCTCTCTTCCCTCGTCTTTCAGCATCAACAAATTCACCATAAATAACTGTTGATTGACACTACGGGGGGAGCTTCATGCTTAACTCCACACAGCCGAATGCTATAGTCTTTCGACATTCATTTTCGTCTATGAAAATTACACGGGAAATAAATCTCATAGTTTCAAGGGAAATAACCCTCATAGTTTAAATAAATGAATTTACTTTTGTTTTGAAAGGCAAATGATGTTGGCTAATGATAATTGAACATAAAATAAATTAAATCAATTTTGAATAGCATTTTTAAATAGAACAATGAAAACAATTCTATTACAACAAACAATTAACATGAGGCTAACTATTAAAATATATTTTCTTTAATGTAATATGCAAATGAGGTTACTTCTTGAATGCAGATTTTCTTCGAATAAATCTTATATATACGAATCATGCCAAGATGAAAGTGCATAAACGTAAGTTTTCAATATGAAAATTAATTTGGGAAACAATGGACATTTTGTACGGAATAATCAAATTGGGAACAAACAAACAAACAGGAATACGACTTTATTATAATAGATCCTCTTGAAGAAGACTTTGGGGGGGTTCTTCTTAATTTTGTTAGTGGCATTAACCCGAAGGGTCAGCCTCTCGTGGAGAGAGAAAAGGGTGCATCTCGTTAAAAAGTCTTCTTTGTAAAGTCTTTAAAAAAAAAATCATTTAATCAAATATTTTGCTTTGTTGTAATTTTTATGGAGTGTTTTGTGCGAGAATGTTGAACCAATCTTTTTTTTTTTTTTTTTTACCGCATCGAAAATCATTTATGTTTGAGAGAGAGAAAGAGAAATAGGGGCTTAAGTTTTAAATAAAAGCATTTTAAACGAATTAATATCTCATTTGTCTTGTAAAAGCTGAAGAAGTTACTATTTTTATCAAATGTTGCAAATGGCCAGAAATCAGAAGCTCACAGTATTAATGCTGTAGTTCCTCAGGGATCCATCCTGGGTCCAATTCTCTTCCAGATCTACATTAATGATCTTCTAAACCACATCCTTAGATCATTCATAGACATTTTTGCTGACGACACTACCATCTATGGCAGCACATCCAAGGCCGTAAACGACCAGGTTATTTCTGATTCTCTCTCCTCTGATCTTGAGCATGTGGTACAATGTGGGGGGGGGGGGGAATGTCTGGTTACTTTTATTGCATCTAAAACCAAGCTTCGATCATTACATCATCAACGTTTTGACCCCCATCTGGCATCAATGGAAATGAATGGCTCTCGTCTTGGGAAAGCTCCATATTTTAACAAGCTTCTGGGCTTGACCTTTACTCCTGACCTAAAATGGAATATGTACCTCAAATCCGTTGGTAAGGTCGATGGAAAAATGGTGGGATCCTTCTATCGATCCAGTAGATATCTCACTGCTGATGCAATTCTCTACCAATATAAGAGCCAAGTACGTCTAAGGATGGAGTCTTGCTGTCACATCTGGGCAGGAGCTGCTAAGAAGATCTTTTCCTGCTTTGACAGAATTCAAAATAGACTTCGTAGCCTAGTGGGGGGTGCCTTTCTTCTTCCCTGCAACCTCTTGCTCACAGAAGAGACGTTGCGAGCCTCTCTGTTTTATCGTTATTTTCATGGCAAGTGCTCGTTTGAACTCCAATCTATGGTCCCCCTTCGCCAAGCATCCACAAGAAACACTTATCTGGCTGAAAACATTATCAATAATTCCCCCCACTCTTTATCTGCCTAAACCTAAACGTAGATTCCATGAACAAAGCTTCATTCTTAGAACTGCACGCCTGTGGACTCTCTTCCGTTTACCTGCTTTCCAGCTGACTACAATCTGATTGTCTTCAAGTCCAATGTAAACAAGTTCTTGATGAGCCGTTCCCTTTAAGTAACCAAACTTACACTTTTATTGTCCTTTTAACCACTCTTTAATCCTTATCCTCGAGTGGCCTCTGGGTCTTGATTCCTTTGTAAAAATATATCATTTGTTTCAGTAATGTGCATTTGTAGGTCTATAAGCGAGAGAGAGAGAGAGAGAGAGAGAGAGAGAGAGAGAGAGAGAGATTAAGTTTGAGGTAGAAATGGCGGTAGGTTTATCTTTTTCCTAAGAGTTTCGTTTCGTTAATTTAAAGTAGTGAAGATAAATTACATTGGAAAGTGTTAGGAAACTGTGAAGGCAGCAGGATATTAACCATCCTCGATCCTCTACTCTTCTTAATGACGAATAAGGAGAGATCTGAAATCACAATAGACATGGGTGTGTCTCGTTTACAAACGACCATATATGGTCACAATAGATCTGATAGAATTTGAACACATCATACCCGATTCCACAACGGTATCCATGCAGCGAATCACGCACCTCCCTCCTCTCGTATGGAAGTAAGGACAAACTAATTTGGTCCAATCTGAATGATTGAAGTGTCCTCATATCATTTGAAGTCTCACCATAAACGCACACGCGCACGCACGTACACACAATAAATAAAAAGAGCAAAACAAATAAAAGTCACCGACTCGACAGTTCTAGTCGGTGAAAAGTTAAGTGAATCTTCCTCAATGGCTTTTTCCTTGTGAACAAACCAGTCATTAATCTTCAGTGGAGTAAGAAGGATAAATATGACTTAATCTTAGTGAGCATGTAAATGAAGGTAACGGTGGCGGGGGAGGGGGAAGGCAAAGCGAATCTCAAACTTTGAAGCTTTCAACTTGACTTATTATTGGAGCATTTCTTTGCTTGTTTATTTGTCAATGACAAATCCAGTCGATGCACGTACCATTCTAAGATTAATTAATTTGACCCACTGGCAATTATTTTCAGATCACACACACACATATACATATAGTCTTGGACTTCCGGTTCGTTGACTGTCATGGCTCTTGTGAGCTGCGTCGTTGTTTGGCTGTGGAATTTATACAATCTCTCACATTCTGAAAATCATATATATATATATATATATATATATAATATATTAAAACAGAAATGTTGGTCTGCACGATACCCAAGATGGCCGACGTGTAATAACGTGGGGATGGAATTTCTTTTCCCCAAAACGAAAGCACCAGGTATATCATATACAAAATTAACTTTTTGTTGGTAACATCGAATGGAAATAACATCTGACGAGTTGGTGAGGAAAAGGAGATTATTATGAACACATAAAATTGCCATCCCTTTAACGAAACGGCTGTAATGAAGAGATCCAAGATGAAATAAACGTTATAAAAAAGAAAAACTGTAATTTCAACAAAGTTTTGTAATATATATCCTCTGCACCTACAAAATATATATATCGAGCTTTACTCGAAATTAACGATGATTCAGTTTTTATAATAGTCTCAACCCATTAAACAAAAACGATATGCATTGAAATTAACAATATTTCAAAAATAAACATTTATTATATATATATATATATATATATATATATATATATATATATATATATATATATATATATATATATATACAGGGTGGTCAAAAAGTCAGGTAACATGTTAAAGGTAGATAAAACAATATGATCCATTATAATCTTATATAGGGATCTTACCCCTCCTGATTTCTGGCTTTGGGGCTATGTAAAGGATAGCGTTTATGGCAAGAAGCCTGATACAATAGCGTCTTTAAAGTTATTTATTGAAGAGGAGATTGCGCGGATATCAGCTGACATGATTACACGTGTTACACAATCAGTGGTTAATCGCTTCCAGCGATTGATAGAGAGAAATGGACGACAATTAACAAAATGAACATATTTCATGTTTGTTTCATTTTATATTTCAATGTATGGTACTTAAATATACGTGTATTGCTAATATCGTTTTTCTTTAAAATGTTACCTGACTTTTTGACCACCCTGTATATATATATATATATATATATATATATATATATATATATATATACACACACACTTTTTTCATTTACTTTATAATGTTTATGTAAACATTTAGGTATCGCTACACAATGATGAATATGTATGTTGTTGTCAAGAGAGTATTGGCTTTATAATAATAAATCTGTATAAATAAAAATATATCTGCATAAATAAAAATATATTAAGCCGTGTTTTTCAATAGAGCAACACCAACCGGTGGATACAATATAATCAATAAAAAAAAATGGGGCAATAATAATAAATACAAAATCTACATAAATTAAAATATCATATTTAAGTGTGTTTTACGACCGGACATGCTAGACAGCCACTACTATATACATTGGGTACAATATAATAATCAATAGAGATTTGGCTCTATAATAATAAATATAAAATCTGTATGAATTAAAATATTATACTTAAGTGTATTTTACGACCGGGCGATGCCGGACAGTCAGGCAATTTTCTTCTAATTCTAACAAAGATTGTTTATTTCTATTCTTATAGGTTCTTGATGGGATTTAATGAATGACGTCATAGACTTTTGAATCCAATGAATAAACTGGAAAAGAAAAATAAGAAAGCCAGAAAAGGTGATATCACAATTTTTTTTTTCTTTTTTCGTGATTAGTGAATTGCAAGCCAAGGTCACCTGACCTTTCCAGAATCGTTAAGAAAATTATAAAAAAATTTTATTTCCTTTTTTTAAAACCGAAAACAAGAATGTCTTTGCGCGTTTATTATTTTATTTATATTTTATTTTTTTTTTTGTGGAAAGTGAGATTCCCCAACAGATTTTAGATTTATTATTCATGAATAAAACTTCCTTAATATTTATTATTTTTATTTGTTTCAATAAACCTCTTTTGGGAGATCTCAATTTTTAACCATCTTCTCAACTCCATCTTTAAAAGAATCATTTTTCCGAACATATACATATAGAATATTTTATTTAAACATTTAACATCTTGGTTGTGATTTTCACAACTTATTCAAATAATTCACATTATTACTTGGATCGTTCGGTCGACTATTCTAAATTTTTGGAGATGAGGATTAATTATTTCTATTATTTGGAGTCTTCAGATTACTGTTCTCATCTTGAGTGTTATTTTCACAACGTTTCGGTTGATATAACCTCCGACCTTCTTCAGGTCTATTTTGCCGAACTTGGAAATCTTTGTTGAATCTGCACGAATATTCCTTAATAAAACGTCTTTAATATTTATTTATTTTTTGTTTCAGTAAACCTCTTTGGGAATCTCAATTTTTAACCATCTGCTGAACTCCATCGTGGAATGAATCATTTTACAGAACATATACAAAATTTTTTTTTTAAAAATATTTTTTATTATTTTTAATATTTAACATCTTCGTTGTTATTTTTGCAACGTCTTCGCCGACATTATGTTTCTGAATCTTTTAGATGAGGACCGATAATTTGTAATATTTGGATTATTTAGAGTATTGTTCTCATTTTTGAGTACTATTCGCACAACGTTTCGGCCGATGTAACCTCCTATCTTCTTCAAGTATTTCTTGTTGAACTCAGGGATCTTTCTGTCGAACTCCGAGATCTTTTTTTTTTTTTTACACAGGAATCACCACTTATCAAGGCCCGGAAGCCACTCGAGGATTAGGGTTAATGGATATACATTAGTCAATGTGATTATAGCATAGTAAACATAAGTAGTGGGATTTTGTAAATTGGATTATTAAGGGGGGCGGTTCATCAAGAACTTGTTTACATTGGACTTGAAGACAATCAGATTCTAGTCAGCTGCATGGAATTTCAAACGGGGCCCTTTATTTAATCCAGAGGAGTAGCCTGCTCTCGTTCCGTCATCCATGATTGGGATGAAGCCTTATTCACAATTGTATTTTTAGTGTCACCTGCACTGGGGATTGAACCTTCAACCTCCAGAAGAGGGTAACTTAAAACTGAATTTTACAAGTATCCACTACACCACAGATCCTTGGCGGATCTAGCCTATAAGTTTTGCATCTTTTAAAATTTGAAAAAAGTGTACAAAATTCCGAGCTGAACATTTATTAAATTTAGGGGGTTGATTGTTCTCATTCTATCAGTTGGGGTTAAAGTGTTAATTATTATGTTATTAGTTATTACTGCTTATAATAGGATAGTACATACTGAGAATAAACTTTGCAGAAATAAACGTTGATTAACTCAGCTTTAGGTATGGTTTTATCAGTACGTAACCAATCTTTTCCAGCATAACCATTGCTATGTAAAGTAGAGAAATAGGGCGATCTTGAGCCGCCATCTTTTTCAAACATTCATTTCCTCAGGGAGCATTCATTAATTAAGAAGGTATTCTCTTTGATCATCTTGGCTAATTGAATTAAATAAATTTCTGGGAGCCAATAGGAAGTGAATGCTTCAAGTCATCATTCAATTCCTGTTAAACCTTGAAGCACAATTTTCTGACCCATTTTCTTCTGGCTTACAGCTATTATTAGCAGCCGGTTTCACCTGTCTATAAAACAGCTGTTTTTTTTTTTATTATTCAAGGGAATCACCACTTATCATGGCTTGAAGTATAAGGATTAATGAGTTTAAGAAGGTCAGCGAGACAACACCATAATGATCAGTAGTGGTGGGAATTGCGTATAATTTGATTATTTAAAAGGATTGTTCAATAAGAACTTGTTTACATTGAACTTGAAGTTGACCATGTTGCAGTCAGCTGGATAGCAGGGCTGCAGTAGAGTTCCACAGACGGGCAGTTCTAGAAAAAAAATCTTTATTCATGAAATTTGTGTTTATATTTAGGCACAGACAAAGAGTTAGAGGTAAAATTGTTGGCAATGGTTGTAATTAGACGAGTTGCAAATGTTTTGCAGGGGAACCACAAATTGAAGCTGTTGAGTACTTGCCACGAAAATACGGACAGAGCAGAGACAGGCTCGCAATGTCTCCTTTATAAGAAAGAGGTTGTGAGGTGGAGAAAATAGCATTACTTACTAGATTTCAAAGCTGGTTTTGGACCGTAACAAGGCAGGATAGAGTGCTCCGAGTATCTCCTCTCCAGATGTGACAACAGTACTCCATTTTTGGACACATCTGGCTTATACAAGTTTCTTGACTGAGACCCTAGCATCCACATCAAATCGTTTGTTGTCACTAGTCACATATATAGGTTTCAACCTTCATGAGGGAACGATTCCAATATTTTTCCCGATTATTATATGACTAGCGTAGGTGAGTCTTTGGCTGGTTGTAAAATATGCTTCAATATGAGATTTTAATTTGTCCAGATGCTGTATATATATAATTATAGAATCGTGATTTTAAAATCAACAAAATTTTTTTTTTTTTTTTTTTTAAGTATTTTGGGTGCCATCAGCTAGAATCGAAACCGAAAGCAAAACTGTAGCATTCAAAGCTGGTGACGTTACCACTGTACCAACGTGACACGCACATGAATTGATTAAAAATGAACTAAGATGAATGTACAAAATGTATAACGATTTTCCCCTTTTTGACTCTTTATAAACTATGTAACATGTGCAGTGATGGGACAGTGGTTGGAGTTTGGCCGATAGTGTGGGACTTATTAGGTTTGAGACCCTTTTGTGAATCCTATATTTAAGATGAAGAGACCAGTTATAAATGCATCAGTGCAGATATGGAAACAATACTCCATGCATTGGCAAAAAAAAAATACTAACGCCCGAAAGTATTCTATACCTCTATAAGGCCACCATTTGTCCATGTATGGAGTATTGTTGTCATATTTGGGCTGGTGCATCTGCCACTAGTCTCTCGCTCCTAGACAGGGTTCAAAAGAGAGTCGCCAATCTGATAGGTCCTGAACTGTCATCTAAACTTCAGCCCCTGTCCCATCGACGAAATGTTGCATCCCTCCGCCTTTTCTACAAGTACCTTAACAGTGAATGCTCTGACGAACTGCAAGCACTTGTGCCCCCTCGACATAAATACCCCCGCCAAACCCGACAAGCAGCTAAATCCCACCCCTTCACAGTAGAGATCCCTAGATGTAAGAGAGCCTTCTACTCCAGTAGTTTCTTCCCCAGGACAGCTAGACTTTGGAATTCCCTGCCGGGTCCCTGCTTCCCCAACTGTACTGACATGCAGAAGTTCAAGTGCAACGTGAACTGACATCTTGCTGCCCAACTCCCTACACAGTACCCCTGATGCCTATGTCGCTGATAGTAGCCCCCTACAACAAAGTGGCAATATGCCTTGTTTGGGGTGAAAATGTAATAAAAAAATTAAAAAAATTTTTAAATGGTGGCTTTGTAGAGATACAGAAAACATTAAAAACATTAAAAATCGGCCTTGTGCCTAATTTGCTCGGTGGGGGAGAAAATAAATACCTCAAAGTGTAGTATCTGTTCTTCAGATGCGGCACTTCCATTTCTTGTTCTCTTTCAGTGGAGGAGAAATCCTTCACGACTGAGACAATTTTTATTTTTATACCTTTTCTCCACGTTAAAAAACGACCCTGGTGTCTAACTCTGTCTCGTGGGGGGCATTGTAAATAGGTACATAAGTATTGCCTTGAGTTACACATTTCTCCTATTGTTTAATGCAGATTGTTCGTATGGAACATGATGTGACTCCAGAAATCAAGGCTGCATCACCTGGGAAAAGTCTTTCCTTTCAAAAACAACTTAATGGCTGGAAAGATGTGATAGTCAGAAGGTGCAAGGTAAGGAGAGTAGGTGGGTAAGACACAAATATTGTTTTTTTTTTCTTCTTCTCTTACTGTGTGTTTGTTAAATTTAATAGACATGTTAAAGATGCAGCAAAATTTACACATATTTCTTTTTGTATTATTCATCAGACTACTGTTCTCATCTTGAGTGTGATTTTCACAACGTTTCGGTCGATATAACCTCCGACCTTCTTCAGGTGTATCTTGTCGAACTCGGGAATGTTTCTGTCGAACCAGGGAATTTGGACAAGAACCTGTGGCGCAGTGGTTAGAGTACTGGGTAAAATCAATTGTAAAAGTGATATTCTCCTGAAGGTTGAAGGTTCAATCCTCAGTGTGGGCGACCGAAAATATACATTTGCGAGTTACTTAGGATCTCTATCCAGTCATGGCTGACGGAACAAGAGCACGCTACCCTCGTGAAGTAAATAAAGGGTTCCGCTCAAAATTTCGTCCAAATTCCTAAATTCGACAGAAACATTCCTGAGTTTGACAAGATACATCTGAAGAAGGTCGGAGGTTATATCGACCGAAACGTTATGAAAATCACACTCAAGATGAGAACAGTAGTCCGATGAATAATAATTCATATAACCAATCCTCATCTCAAAAATTCAGAAACGTAATATTTCTTTTTATATAATTATCCGTCTTCTATTATATAAATCTCAGACGTCTGTTAGTGTGTGTGTATGTTTGTATGTCTCGCTAAAACTTTCGACACAGACGACCAACACTGACAAAATTGGTATCGTTTGAAAGCTCAGTCTCTTCGGCCAACAAATATCCCAAAATTGGACAAAAACATTAAATCTTTCACTGTAAACTGGGCCTTTTTTTAAAAGGAGGGTGTCACTTTTTTCGTCAACATTTTTGCAAAGTCATCATACGCCTTGCAATGACTGGCCTTATTTCGAAACCTGCTGACGTCGTTTTTGCGGTGGGCGCCAGGATTAACCGGTTAGCTTTTTTCACCTTCTTTTCCTCGTTCGAGCTTGGCTACTGCTGTTAATTTTTTTTTTTTTTTTTTTTTTTTGCACACGCGTCGGTACTCGCTTCTATTTTCATTTATTTTATTTTATTTTAAGATGGTCAATATTTTAGGGCTCTGTTGCTCAATACCCAGACCATAAAATCTCTCCACACCCGGGCAATGCCAGGTACCCCCGCTAGTATTTTCATTTCACATTTTTATTGAAATGGAAGAAAACAGCTCGAAGTTGATGAAGCCAAACGGAGCTCATCAATCATTTGGAAAACTGGTTGTCTAACCGATATCATATTGTAGGAGGTTTTAGATTTCATACCATTAATTGTTTAAAACTTACAATATGACAACGGTTTTATTCCTAAACGATGACTTTTATTTTTTCAAAAACAAATCCTCACATTATTATTTGGAGATTATAATTTCTTTTTTAATTATTAGCGTTAATTCTGAGCAAGAATGTTCCACATTTTTTTTTTCATGTAATTTTAATATAATATTCTCTTGCTTAATTTTTTTTAAATAATCCTATAAACGTCTTTTTCAAAATTTTGAGATGGGATGAATTTATGTTAAATACGCTTAATTTTATTTATTTATTTTTTTTTTTTTTTCATAATTAGAGCATTCAGCATTTAATCGCTATCATATTGAAAATATTAAAAATAATGTTAAATAAAATAAACAAATTCACAAGAAATATGAACTCATTTATATTCAGGAAATGGATGAACCAGTTCATGATATAAAAACCACTTTATTTCATATAAATAATTTTTGAAGACGTAGGCTTTTTTTTTTCTTGGGATTTATTATTGCTTCTCAATACTTATTGGAGGCATTCCAATACAAAATCTACCTAAGAACACTTCCAGACAAATAAAATACATTTCCATGAAATTTCAAAAATGTCGGCCCATAGGAACAAATTCTCACTCACACACACACACACAAAGTGCTTTGGATTGCAAAAATACATTAAATTTTATCAATGATAAGCTGGACGTCCAGTGTTGCCCGGTCGTATAATACGCTTAAATATAATATTTTAATCTATGCAGATTGCGTATGTATTATTATAGAATCAATCCTCTATTGAATATTATATTTTATGAGGAATAATTAGCAAAAAAACATAAAAAATAATAATGATGTCGTTCATCGAATTCCGTCTGTGTTTGTTTACAATATCACGTCAGCTGATCTTAAAAACAGTCTTTCTTTCTTTTATAGATAAAAAATAATTTTTACAAGAGACTATTTTACATTATATCGGCCAAGGTTACACTGGTAAAATATTCTCTTGTAAAAATTATTCTTTTTTTTATCGATAAGAGAAGAAAGACTATTTGTAAGATCGGATTTTTTTTGATTTTCGATACTTATTAGATGAATTTTTGTATAAAACATATCTAAGAACACTGCCAGATATATAAATTAGCTTTGTGTGAAATTTGTAAAAAATAGGCTCAGCCGTTTCGGAACCTATGAGGAAGGAACTTACACACACACAAAAGTAAGTTTTATGTGAGAGTAGAAATAGAGTTTCATGGGTGGTATTTTTGGAAGGTCACCTTGTATTCGATGATGCTAATAACTCGAACTACAATAAGAATGCTGATCTTTTGGCCAAGATCAAAGTGTAGTATCTGTTCTTCAGATGCTGCACTTCCATTTCTTGTTCTCTTTCAGTGGAGGAACAATCCTTCACGACTGAGACAATTTTTTATTTTTGTACCTTTTCTCCATGTTAAAAAATGACCCTGGTGTCTAACTCTGTCCCGTGGGGAGGCATTGTTTATAGATACAATAAGAATGCTAATCTTTTGGCGAAGATCAAAGTGTAGTATCTGTTCCACAATAAGAATGCTGATAACATAAATAAACATTCCTGATTGAAACTTTGTGAACTCGGCAAAGATTGGAGTTTATTTGTACCAACTAATATGGTTGCATTGCAGGAGGTAGTGTGAATTTCATTTACGACTAGCAATTCGCTCAGCGTTGTCCGGTCATAAAGTATGCATAAATATTATGTTTTAATGCAGAAACTGAGATATGTACATGCGAGTGTTTTTTTTTCTAAACAGTTAACTTCTTGTAAATAAAAAAATACTCGAGCTGAGATGAAAACCAAAAATTAAAGAATATCAAGTACGATAACCATTAGGTCAGCTTGATACAATCTTTAAAAAGGTGTTTTCAAACCTACTAATTAACATAAGTAATCTGTCACATGAACGATTCACGCATACGCATTTCTGAAACAGTTGACAAACAGATAAAAATCCGATGACCCCCCCTCCACATTTTAATTTTTCAGTTTTAACCCCTTAGCAGCCCATTTTTTCCTAATGAAAACCGATTAAAAGATTTTCCGCATGTCTGAATATTCTATATACCAAATTTCAAGTCTGTAGACCAAGATTTCGTTGAGTATATAGGTTGAGAAGTGTCTTCACACACACACACCTCTCACTTTAATAGATATATAGATTACATCATAAACATTCACAATCCTTTCTGCAATCCATCTATATTTGATACAAGTAAACTTCGGCTGTTGCTTAACTTGTCCACCAAGTTTCAATCATGAATATCCAACAGTTTTTATTTTGTCGCTGTTCAATGATAATAAATACACCTGTATCCAATATGCAAAATTATCAATATAACTCTGACTCGCTCCTCTCTTGTTTCTAGTCTGATTTTTGTTTGTGATAATCATCTTTAGATAGTCTGAAGATGGTTTCAAATAATTGCAGATAAAAATTTGGGTGGTTATGGTTCGGTGAGTATGAGGCACGTTCAGGATAACACTTCCAGCTGATGAGATAATCTTTGCATATCATTGAATGGTAATAAAATAAAGTAGCAATACGAAACTGGATACTCCACCAGAGTAGATGAATTCTTGTCCTGAAATCCAGTTTAGGACCAAGAGACCAAAACGAAAGGTGTACTATAACATATTTAAATGGTCACTTGGGGAAGAGGTAAATCATGCTCTCAACTTCTTTACTAAATGTTTGAGAAATAAAGAACTTTAATGCAACATTCGAATATATATGCATTTTATATAGAGTTCAAGTGTTAACCCCAGGAAAGGATCCTTTGGATTTCTGAGAACTTTAAAAAAAAAAAAAAGAAACAAAAGAGTCTTACTAGAGATGGCAAAACATAAAATAATCCACTTGTGCTTATCATTGGATAGTGATAAAACAAAAACTGTTGGACATTTGTGATTGAAACTTGGCGGGCAAGTTAGGCATAGACTGAAGTTTATTTTTTACCAACTATGGTTGAATTGCAAAAAAGATTGTAAAATAATCCAGGTGTGCTTAAAACAAAGACTGTTGGATATTCATGAATGAAGCTTGGTGGACAAGTTAGGCATAGACTTAAGTTTATCTTTATCAAATATTGTCAGATTTTAAATTTTATTAATTCCATATGTGAATTTTTTTTTTTTTTACAAAGGAGTTACTACTTATGAAGGCCCAGAGGCCACTCGAGGATAAGGGTTAATGAGTGTATGGTAGTTAACTGAGACAATATCGTAGTAACCGTTAGTGGTAGAAATTTGGTAAATTGGATTACATAAAGGGAAGGACTTCTCATCAAGAACTTGTTTACATTGGACTTGAAGACAACCATATTGTAGTCAGTTGGATGACATTTAATTTAGGTCACCGTGCAGAAAGATTTAACTAGATGGTTGGATTGCAGAAAAGGATTATGGATTTTATTGACGACTACATTATTCTTTCTTTTCTTTTTTTTTTTTTTTTCTTTTTTTGTTATTCAACTGCATGAGGCAGGGGACTTCATTAAATCAATTGTAATCCGGAGAATTTTTGGAGATTAATGAATGAATTATGTTTTCAATTTTGCCAAAAATATTAAAATCTTTACTATTATATGAAAGGAACTTTGTATTTCTCTGTGGGTTCTTTTCCTATGCACTCCAAAACGGCTGGGTAGATTTTTTTTTTTAATATCACACAAATGTACCTTATATATCTGGGAGTGTTCTTAGATAGATTTTTCTATTGGAATGCTTCCGATAATTATTGAAAATCGATAATAAAATAAAAAAACATTAAAGAAGAATCAGTCCAATTTTGACCAAAGTTAATGATTTTTCAAAGTCTAACATCACAAGCGCATTTGAGAAGTTTTATCACCACACAAACAAATGTGTCTGGCGTATAAAATCAACAGTAGGTTCTTTTATATGACAGGGGCGCATTCGAAAGGAATGCTTTTGTTTAGAGCACAATGGAATCATAATATTTGATTTTTGCATTTTAAATTTTAATTCAAGCCATTATCCCTACACAAGTAGAAAGGCCAGACATATAAAATCAACAGTAGGTTCTTTGATATGACAGGGGCGTATTCGTAATGACTGTTTCTTTTTAGAGCACAACTGAAGTATGATGCTTGATTTTTGCATTTTAAACTTCGATTCTAGTCATTGTATATAAAAATAATTTTATAAAATCAACAATAGATTCTCTACAGTGTAATGTAGACTACAATGTGTTGTGAATTAAGTGCGGGGAGAAATGTGAAACTTCCTCTCGGTGCACTGCGATGATTCCTCGAATCGAGATAACAATCAATCGACTTGATTGAAAAATGGTTAATTTCACCGATTTCGATGACAATATGTGAGGGTAACGATTTCGTGGATCATCATTCAATTCCCGGGCAACGTCGGGTCTCCCTGCTAGTATTGAACAAACTTGGTAAAGTCCTGCTGAATATAGTCTTGTTTTGTTTTTCTTTCACTCTTGATACAATAGGATCATTTTAATATGATTAAAACACGCGCTGATCTAAATCTAAGTTTCTGTTTGAATATTAAAGTCATTCTTTTATTCACTGAAGCCGTTTCCTCCAAAAGGAATATAAATCACTGACAACGATCTCCAATCTCACATGATTCCGGCCACTGCTGTGGTCATCGTCCAGTTGCTTTTCTATCTAGTTCAATTTAATGTATCATCATGTTAGATAATAACAGAGAAGGGGTTGGAGGTGGGGGAGGGAAATGTTTATGCCCTTCCCTCCCTCTAACCCTTGAAGAAAAACATGTGTGGTTGTGACATCATGTTAGATTTTAAATATTCGATCTCTTTTACCAACCAGATGGCTACAAGTGAAGAGGGGCGAATCAAACTCTTTCCATCTCAAACCCTTAAGCAGATGAGGGCGTCGAGATAAGAAACAGCACAGATAGATTTTAATCCGTGCCTGGCGTTCTAGGAACTCAATGAAATAAAGAAACATAAAATCTCAGTCTTTATCTGTTATGGACCCACTTCTGCAGCGGAATGACATGCGAACCTATAAATCGCAACATGGCGGCATTAATCCAAGACTGCTGCAACCATTTTAATTTAATTTAAGAAAAGTATTGTCTTTATACAATGTTTGGTCTCACTTAATAAAAATTAAGTTGTTAACGTTCAATAAATAGAACACTGTATCTGACAAATCGATATTTGATTCTGACCAGCCAGTTTTTAAATTATCAATTAGCGTTCTTTGAAAGCAAAAATTGAAAATATAATCCATTTCATCGATTACAGACTATATCCGTCCCTATATTTCCTTTAGTAAGACATGCTTCCTTATCTATATTAGCCTCTCTTATTGGACACTCGTTTTTGTTCATTAGATTATAAAATTATCTCATTTGTTACACATAATAAAATTGCAAATGCATGTCGTCAAAAATATGTAGCCTTAAATTATTTTTTTTCCATATTTTTATTTATTATTTTCCATTTATTTCCAAATTTTATTTCTAATTATTATTTAAACAAAGAAAAAAAAAAAACAAAAAAAACATTCTAAACCTCTTTCCTGTAAATGATATTACGGATCCTACCCTGACTTATTAATTTGAATGTTGAAAAAATAAATAAATCAGAAACAATTTAAATAAATAAAATCACATTCGTTTAAATAAACACATTTATTTTAATCACTCCGATTTTTTTTTTATCAACACAACGATGTTGATTCGTTTTCTGTAATTACAAAGAAAAGTAAAATATTCAGTTCAACTTTCTTAGTTTTATTTTTTACATTAACAACAAAAACATGGGTTACTCACGAGAATCGTCTTCTGTAAATGTTATATAGAGCACTGTCGGGGGATGCCAAGTAATCTAAACAATTATTATGATAGTTTTTTTATGCCAAGACGAAGAATATAAAAATATTATTGTAAAAATGTATCAAGAATGTTAAACATAAACAATGGAGATGATTTTAGTGATGGCATCACGTGATCTTAATGTCACGTGAGTTAATGACGTAATGAGATAAAATCAGAGACACAGGCAGTTTAGTTAAAAATCAGACTGGAAAAGTCGGACAAGTTAACACGAAAGATATCGTCTCCGCGTTTTGGAAGCTACCAGCATCGCGACTTTAGCAAAATGTAGAGAATTACGTCTTGCAGCTCCGATGAGAAGTCGAGAATAAAGTTATATCAAATACATAACTAGGGCTATGACAACAGCATATTCTTTTCATTGTTTTGACTCTCGAGTATATATCCGACACAGTTAATCAACCGAGAACCACATGCTGCGTATTGAAAGAGAGATGACGGGTTCATATCGAAGACATGTATAACAGGGATGATAACAGAGATAACGACGATGATGAAGACATTTATAACAGACTGAGATGATTCTTGGGGGCTTCATATTATTTTTACGGAGCTGGGACAGATGATGCAACAGTTCTTAACACATAGAGGAGAGGTATATTACTGATGATGAAGAAGGCATATTACTTGAGGGGGGAGATTATACAAGAGTTCATTTATAGATGAATATACAAAACACATTTACCTTTCCGGTTGTAAAGGCGACACGAAGCCAACACTTACAAAATATAGATGACTTCTTTATTCTTCAACCGCGATTGATGATGCCAGGAATTCAAACCTTTTCGACTACATGGTCTATTCTTCTCCCTTCGCCTTTAAGGGGCTCCCACTCTCCAACTGACTATCACCGTGTGTGATCTGCTCTCATCATCTGGTCCTAATCAACTCATCAACTTCCTAACTTCGAACCCACAGATTCGATATATTGAGAAATCTCCTTTGTTTATGACGTCAGAAGTGTGTTCCCCAACGTGACTAACTTTCATGTGGATTTACATATGTCTGTCCAAGCACACATTTGGCAAACAAAGAATTCTCAATTCTAATTGTTTAATGTCTAACCTATTTTTAAACAATATTTTTTTTAACTCGCATTGTCCATTCTTTTAACTGACATATTTAATATGCAGTTATACTAAAAGAATGGACAATCGCTTTTTTTCCGACATAAATAATATTTAGCTATTTCTAAAAGAATTAACAATGGACTGCATTCCTAGGAGTTCAGTTATCCACTTGCCTACAGGGTTCGATTCTAGCCTTTTCCTAATATCATTTTCACTTATCTAGTCTGTCTTCTTACTTACGTGAAAAGGGAACAGCCCTTTCATGTAACACACATCACTCACTCTATATAAAGGATACACACTCGAGAGTCAAAACAATGAAAAGAATATGCTGTTGTCTCAGCCCTATACATAACCTATTAATGTTTGTTTTCCTTGTGAGGGAGATGAACTCGAATAATGAGAAGAGATGAAGACACAAGAGAGGGAGAAAGAGAAAGAGACAGAGAGAGAGGTATGTTGTTTACCTGTGCGCTACATAGACTGAATATTAATGACCTGTTTTATTATATTTGAAACACCCATATACACATACAACAATAGAACAGTTTAACCACTAGACTACACACACTGTACATATCACAATGTTTTAAAAACACTAGTTGCATAAACCTTGTTTATATACTGTCCGACTATACAACACAATGACTAATAAAAACATTCAATGAACTTATATATATATATATATATATATATATATATATCTGCTTAAATATAAAAGGTATTTTGTATGTATGCGTGTGTGTGTGTGTGTGTGTGTGAGAGAGAGATTTCACTATGGATTCTGTAACGGCTGACCCGACTTTTTTGAAATTTCACACAAATGTACTTTGTGTCGGAGAGTATTCTTAGATAGGTTTTGTATCAGAATGCCTCCGATAAGTATAAAAAAAATCGGTAATCGAAAAAAGTCCGGTTGAAGAGGGAACACTCCAATTTTGACCAAAGTTAACATCCTTATACAACCTAATATCACAAATCATTTGAGAAGTTTTATCACCACAAAGATAGGAGGGCCCAGTGTATACAATCAACAGTAGGTTCTTTGATAAGACAGGGGCGCATTTGAAATGAATGTTTCTGTTTAGAGCACAATTGAAGCATGATACTTGACTTTTGCATTTTAAACTTTAATTCAAGACATTATATATAAAAAAAAATAATTTTATAAAATCAATAGTAGGTTGTCTACAGTGCAATGTAGACTATAATGTAATCTGGACTAAGTCACTGTGAGGAAGATTAAAACGGGCGATTTTACCAATTTCAATGAAAAGGGTGAAACATTCGTTAATCCTCACCCATTTCTGGGCAACGTCGTGTCTCTCTGATAGCATATATAAATATAAAAGCGAAAATGTGTGTATGTATGTATGTTGGCTTTTTGTGTATGCCCGAGAAAGGCTTTTTTCCGAGAAGCGATCGGTTGACTCACTTCTTCTTAAAACTTTTTATATCACGTCTAAATGATAATATCTGCGAGTTAACAATGGTTGCTTGACTTTGAAAAGATAAATATTCAACATTTTTCGATCGCCGCATGTGCATTAAGCTTTTTCGTATAATAAAAGCGAAACTAATTCTGGCGGCATTTTTCCAGAAACGTCCGAAAGCAATCAGCTTTGATCAATGTGGAGTTTCTCATTATATCAGACAATTGCTATTCAATTTGGACAATCCCCTTTTTATGGGGAGCTGGTTTTCCCCACAACATCTTGGGGAAACAAAAAAATAAAAATAAAAAATTATGTCCCGCAGTAAATAAAATACTGCCCCGCAGTCAAAGTTGACCTCATTAAGTACGGGCACCTGCCAAGTTTTAATAGTTAAATAAATTCAAACGTGTTTCCGTTACTATTTCGTGGTGGCCCAGTTGTTAATGTCGCACGTTTTTTTTCACACTTTAATTTCCAACTTCGACTCAAGGGTTCGGGTTTGATCGTTCATACTTACCTATCAAAACTTGTTTTTATTTTAACCCCCCCCCTCACACAAACACCCAGGCAACGCCGGGTACCCCCCGCTAGTTATATTATAAAACTGAAATCTTCTTGCTTTGGTGTTGAAACCGTTTATGGGTTCTGGTTTACAAGTTCCGCTTTCAATAAAAACAAGGCCATAAAAGCTTTTGTTTTAATCAACAATTATTATGATTATTATTATTGATTGAAAAATTAATAAAATAATAATAATAATAATAATAATAAATACGAAATCTGCACGAATTAAATAAATGTATTTTACGACCAGGTTACCCCCCCCCCGCCAGTCAATGAATATAAATATAGATATATTTTTGTTATCAGCTTAATAAAGTAATCTAGTTGCATGATTATTTCCCACTAGCAGTTCAGGGCCCATGTACTGTCCATAACTTTATGTGCATATATATATATATATATATATATATATATATATATATATATATAAAAGCTTGACTCCTGTCCAGGTAACCTGCACCTAAAATTTCAAGTGTTTAGACCCAAAATTGGCAGAGGAGTTTGGTAGAGCCTGCAAAATCAACTCTTTCAACTTTGATCTCTTAGCAGCCAAACTCTCTCCCCAAAACTAAGTAAAAAGCTTGCTGCATGTCTCAATACCGTTTAGGTAAAATTTCAAATGTTTACACCTAAAATTGACTGAATAGTTTCCTAGAGATTTGTAAAAGTCAAATCTTGACCTCTTGACAGCCAAATTTTCGGCTAAAAAACGATAAAAAAGCTTGCCCTATGTCCGAATAAACTTTATGTAAAATTTCAAATGTTTAAACAAAAAATTGGCTGAGTAATTTGGTAGAGAACGCAGGTCAATTTTTTTAACCTTGACCCCAATTTTGACCCCTTATAATTTATTATTTTGGGCTTAAATCAAATTAAAAAGTTTGATCGATGTCCAAGTAACCTACATCTAAAATTTCAAGAGTTTGGACCCCAAATTGGAGAGGTGTTTGGTAGAGTTTTTAATGGTCAAATCGTTGAACTTTGACCCCTTGACAGCCAAATTTCTCGATTAAAAAGATTTTCCGAAATCTCAATACCCCTTATGTCAAATCTCGAATCTGTAGACTGAAAATTGATAGAGTAGTTTGGTAGGGAAATGTACACACACACACACACACACAGACAATTTCACTTTTATAGATATATAGATTGGCTTAACTTCTTTTGTCGCTCATTGTGTAATTGGGAGGTGACTGGTGAAATAGATAACAGCATAAATTGGGAATTTGAGTGTGCTAAGTTCAAATCCAATGAGCTCCATAGCACCGATTTCACATAGATGTTGGCAACCTTCACGTGGCCTCTCCTGTGAGTATCTGATTTTAGAAAGAATTAAGGGAAACCAATGCCAATAATAAATCGAGCAAATCGAAAGATCATACAATGCCGAGTCATGCAAATTTATAAGTTTGGAAGATGGAGAAACACTACAGATTATTTGGGTCATCTGTTACTCTGGTTTTGAATAAATAAATACTCGTACAGATATGCTCTACTAGTTTACTGTTATAATTATTAGAATGTTTGATAATAGATCAGGGTTCAAACCTCGATCAAGGCATAGTAAAGATTCAAAATATTGGTACTTGATGTCTCCTTGCTAAACATTCAGCATAAGATGAGGATCAAGGGCAAGTGGAGTAATCTAAGGAAATGTAGTGGCGCTCTCCCCTAGAGGTCTATCTAATACCTATTAGAAAGGAAACCTTCGAGTTGCTCTTGACTACAGTCAACAATTTGACTTATTTATATAGATAAGCAAAAATCTGAACATTTTAAATATGAGAATATTTTTGCTTTGAAGTAATTCTGTATAGAGAGTGACATTATCTCCATATACCTTGTTGTTGTATCTAATGAAAAGGGAGCCTTTGAGTCGTCCTCGACTATGGTTGACCACTGTTTAGTCGGTTTCAAAGCACTACTTTAATTCACAGATGTTGACAACCTTCAGCTGTGAAAACAACGACAGCAATAGAATCAAACTTATATATATATATATATATATATATATATATATATAAGTGGTACGAATTTATTTTCTGATTTTATTTTTATGTTTTTTAGTGAAAATTGCCTCAGACAAGGCATGAAGCTGCTTGATTGTAAGGAGCTAAAAAAGTAAAGAAATACTACTTCAATATCAAAACTTGTCAAAGATAAATTTTAGATGGACAGTTTGCGATAAGAAGAAAATAGCAATTCTACCCCTCTCATGGAATATGAGGACTAAAAAATAAAATAAGAGAAGCCAAGGTCCACTTTCTACTGTCCTTATTAGATAACTTTTTTTTCAGTACTGATGCGAGCTTTCTCTGTAGTCAAACTATAAGCGCTGTTTTCAGCCGATGACAATATTCTTGTATAAATACTTTGAAGATAAGGAGGACAGGAAGACCTGGCACTCGAAAAACTAGGCAGGTGGAAGGAGATGTTTTTCTCTTGAGACACTAAGCACCTGCTGGACTCACTTAACGGTTAATCCAGAGCAGAATGGAACAAAGAATATGATAACTTAGAAGAAGGAAAACACAAGGATGTTTAGAGCTGGGAAACGTTGATAGGCAGCAGGTTTTCAGAAAATCAAATTCGGAAACAACACGAATAGAAACTGATAAAAATGACAGATATAATCCAACGCAACAAGTCATTGAATTGTAACGATATAATAATCACTGCACGATGTAAAAACACTTTATAACTTATTTTTTACCGGAAACAAATTTCCAATAGCAAAATAAAAAAGGCTCCCGGGAAAAAGTCAATATATAAACAGCTATATATCTGACTGTAGGTCTGCCTGCCTCCATATTTCCAAACTATCTCCTCCGAAACTAAAAGTCGCACAGCGGCGCTAGGGGCCTCAAATGATTGGATTTTTTATGGGCTGTTCATTTATGGATCTTTATAAACCATCCTTGATGTATGATTACTAATGTCTGTTAATTTCAGCGTTATGTGACCAGTAGTTTTAAGAGTTTATCGGTTAAATATTTTCACACAGACACACACACATAAATCCACTGTTTTTTCATGCAGATCATTAGTTGATGTTGTAATGTTTATTAGGATTCGCTAATGAGCAATTGCTAAATTCAAATGTTTTGATCAATAAATAATCTGTCTACTAGGTTTAATATTCATCAAATGGATAAAGTAAAGTCAGTCTTTTTAGCGTGTCTGTCCTTGGTAGCTTCCTTCCTGCAAAACCAGTATTTGATTGTGATTCCTCATTTTTTTTTCTTGAGATTCGTTGCGACTTGTTAAGAATAAAATTTAATTCAATTTTATTTCCTACCAAAAAATATTTTGATCAAATCGGAATTATTTTCAGACAAATGCCATATTTTTAAAATAAACAAATTGCAGGTAAATAAATAACCAAGCAACGCCGGACAGGAACAGTTAATTTAAAGGATTTCCAATGTAATTTGAATTGGGATGAAACTCAATTTTTCTTGTTTGATTTTAGTTTAGTTGGATGTATAAAAAAATAATCTTTTCAAATTTAATTGAAGATTTTAAAAAAATTAATTAAAGAAATGGAAAAGTATCCAATTAGTTTCAATTTATTTAACTTTATTTTAAAAAAATATGCAAACATACAAATTATTAAGAAAAAAAGGATTCTTAATAAAGATTTCAAACACCAGGATATTATCGATTGTTTTAATGTTTTCAATTTTACATTTTATTTTATTTTTCTCTTTGCGAAACACATGCTGACAGTTTCAGAGAGTGAATGCTCTATATACTAGTTTTTTACATTCATTTACTATATAAAATATAATCATTTTCTTTATCCTGTTTTTGTTCTCGATAGCTTCCTTTTTGCAAAATCAGTATTTGATTGTGATTCGTCAGCTTATTTTCTTGAGGATCGTTGCGACATGTTGTTAAGAATAAAATTTAATTTAAGATTTTTTAAAAATTTAGTTAAAGAAATGAAAATGTATAAATTATAAAATTAGTTTCATTTTATTTAACTTTATTTAAAAAAAACATGCAAATGTATAAATTATTAAAGAAAAAAAAGATTCTTAATAAAGATTTCAAACATTAGGATATTGTCAAGTGTTTTAATTTTTTAAATTTTACTTTCGTTTTATTTTTTTACGAAATTTGTTGGTTTCTCTTAGTGAAACCAACATCACGTATCTCACAAAGTAAATAAAAAAGATGTTTTAATTCTAACCAATATAAGCAAAAATATTATGTAGGGCACTTTTTAAGAGTAGCAACATAAGCGCTCCAAAAGTAATGCCTCCTATTTTTTATTTCGCCGAAATGGATTAGAGAGGATTCCAAATTGCATTGTTATGATAACTGCATATGCATTCGTGGGTTGAAAATTTAATTTCTCTCTTGCAGATATTGACGGTGTGAGATTTTAAGAAAGCAACCACTGCCATAGACGTGCGTCAGAAGCAAAGGTGCATTATTGAAATCCTCCATGTGAAAATAAATTGAATCGATCAACATTCACTGGCGCCTGTTGAAAGTTTACAGTAGATGTCAGCACAGTTAGGAGATAGGTTTGTCGATTTCAGAGTGGCGACAGATGTGTGAGAGACAAAATGTGCTTCGGGTGGCATGCACAGAAACCACCCCATCAAGTACATTGAGAATAGTGATGACTATGCAAAAAAAATAAATTTGTGAGCATAAACGGTTGCTCGTTTTAATGGTACCACTCCTGTTTTCGTAGCTCTTCAACAAAAAATGAAGCAAAAAAAATGGAATTAAAAAAAAACGGAAAGAAACTGAGACATGTGCATGCGGGCTTTATGTTTTTTCTAAACAGTCCACTTCTTGTAAGTAAATATATATTATATTTATATATATAGTGCTCCTCACCTTGAGTTGAGCATATTGAGAAGTGAAACACGAATTACCATTAGCATATAAGCGACGCTCTTTGTGTAAACAAATCGAGCGGAGGTATTTCAGACGATATCAAAACATCGTTAAACTCACTACTCGTTCAAGCAGCCGCCAATAGCGTAATGGTTAGGAGCCTTGACTGCCGTACAAACGGTCGGGTTTCAATCCTGGCTTGAGGTAGTTGCCTGTCTAGCCGCACTGATGAGCTGTGAAACAGCGAAACAGTACTGTATGTGGATGACATATATATATATATATATATATATATATATATATATACACACACACACACACACACACACACACACACACTCAAACTGAGATCGAAACCAACACTTAAAGATAGCGAGTCAAGTACGATAACCATTAAGCCTCAAGTATTAAGCTTGACACAATTTTTGAAAAGCGTTTTCAAACCTACTTATTCTTAATATAAGTAATCTGTCATTCAGACATTCGTTAAACAGTTGATAAACAAATGAAAATTCGATGACCCCCCCCCCCAATACCAATTTTTGACCCAATAGCAGCCCTTTTTATCTGGATGGAAATCGATTAAAAAGTTTTCCACGTGTCTGAATAACTTCAATTCCAAATTTAAAGTCTGTAGATCGAAACACACACACACACATATATATATATGAACATTATTCTACATATGTATTAATCTGTTCGCAAACCAACATTTCATCAAACTTTCACTCTACAGAATTAAACTTATATTACTTATTTAACATAAGAAAGCTTGCTGAATAACCAAGATGACCTACATAAGATTCATTACATAAATACATTAAAATTTGATTCTGACTAGCCAATTTTTATCTATTATTGTTCTACCATGCTATTCGAACTCTAATAACATACTTTGCTATAGCTATAACTAACATTTTTAATTAATATAAAGAGCTGTACACTTATTACCAAAATCTTGGGGGGGGGTCTGCATAAATTTAAACAGTGTGCATACAAGTTCAAATTTAAAACTAAAATGGCCACTGAATTCCGAGCAATGCAAACTAAGTAGGCGTAGTAAAACATCTAATTTGTTGAATAAATTCTGAAAATTCTATTAAAGTTGAATAATCGTATTATTTGGATTCTTCGGACTACTATTCTCATATTGGAAGTCATTTTCACAATCTTTCGAACGCTGTAACCTTCAGCCTTCCTCAGGTGTATCTAACCACTGCACCACAGGTACTTGCAAGGACCTGTGGTGCAGTGTTTAGAGTACTTATTTTTGTTTGCTTACCTCCTCACAAGGGAAGAGTTAGGCGCAAGGTCCATTTTTAATATGGGGAAAACCAACTCACCCAAAATGGGGCATTTAAGTTAGTAACAAAAAAATAATGTCTCAGCCATAAAGGATTTCTCCTCCACTAACCGAGACCAAAAAATGTCAAGTGAAAAAAGCGAAGTGCAGCATCAGGACAGATACTACACTTTGATCCTAAAAATCAATTCTAAAAGTGATAGTCTTCTGAAGGTAGAAGGTTCAATTCTTAGTGTGGGTGACTGAAAAATAGAATTGCGAATTTCTTAGGACCTCTATCCAGTCATGGCTGACAGAACAAAAGCATGCTACCCCCGTGAAGTAAATAAAGGGTTCTGTTCGAAATTCTGCCCAAATTCCCAAGTTCGACAAGATATATTTGAAGAGGTTCGCAGGTTACATCGACCAAAACGTTATGAAAATAACACTCAGGATGTGAGCAGTAGTCTGAAGAATCCAAATAATATGAAAAACCATTCCTTATCTCGAAAATTCAGAAATGTAAAGTTGAATAATATTTTTGATTTTTGGTGATGAAAAATAAATTATATATTGGTTGGCTTACATTGGGTAATCTGGATGTAGCATAGGTTGGAGCGGAGGGGGGAGCACTATTCTACATCATTATAATCTATCTATATATAAAAGTGACCTTGTTTGTGTGTGTGTGTGTGTGTGTGTGCGCGGACCGCTCTCTACTCTGTCAATTGTTGGTCTACAGTCTTGAAACTTGATATATAGAGGAACAAATTCGATTTGTTTTTTAGTTAGTAAAAACAACGGTACTTATGTATTTTTTTTATATATTTTTATGAAATAATAACGTCATTATTTTGAAAGCCATTCTTAACATAGGGAGGGGAGGGTGTTTTGTAACTATTATGTGCTTCCACCTAACAATTTAATAATAATAATAATAATAATAATAAAACGATATTGTGAAGCTTGAATTTAATCTGAAAAAAAAAAAAAAAACTATATAAAAATATAGCGGTACTAAAAAGAAAAAAAAATACATCAGCACCAAAATAGCTGCTAATGGATCAAAATTGAAAACTTGTAACTTGGCAGGCGTAAGTCGACTTAATGTGTATCTGCAACGTTGTTAACATAGACAGCGTCGCAAGGAAACGGAAGAAAGCGAAAGTAAAAGAATTCAACTCACTGCTTCAGTTTTTAACAAAATACCTTTCTTCTGTGTCCACTTTTGACTTCACCCACGCGTCTTGTACACGTGCTTTTCTGAATACCGTTTCTCCGTCCACACGTGTCCTTTTTGTCTCTGCTGTGACGTCACATCGCGCAATTTGCATATGTTAGCTGTCATACGTATGCTACTAATAGTACATATCCTTTATGCATATGCAAATATGTATTTAACTGCGTTTATTATTGAAGTTTAGATATGCGAGTGTCCTTAGGTTAGATGGTGGCAAATACCGCTAGAGACTTAAATGTTTTGGTTTCGATTCTAGCTGATGGCATCAAAAACATATATATATATATATATATATATATATATATATATATATATATATATATATATATATATATATATATACTTAACTTTTGAAATCACTACTATATTATTTGGTACAGTATAATAAGCAATAGAGAGTTTTCTCTATAATATAATTTTTTGATCGGGAATCTTAAAATTAAATTTACTTTTAATCCAAGAGTTGTAGGCTAAAATTTGAAAAATATGAACACGATAAGCGAGAAAAAAAAAGACATTTATTTTTTTGTTTTCAAATGTATTCAATTTAAAATAAAATAGTTTCAAACTAAAATAAATATAAATAAATGTTTGTCTGAAGGGGAAGGGGAGTCCCAAAAAGGAAAAGAGAGAGAAAAGAAAGAAAGAAAGAAAGAAAAAATGTCTAATAAGCCCCTGGTTAAAAATTCTTGCAAGGAAAATAAAAATGAGACGAAATTGAAGGAAACGAAAAGAATATTCAGAAGATGATTGGGGGGGGGGGGGAGATACATTTTTAAAATAATAAAAATGAATAAACGAGAAAATAAAGCAACCAGACGACAAAATTAAAATAAAAAAAGAAATGAAAAAAGAAAAATTGTTTTAAAAAAAATAAGAGATAAAATAAAAGTATTTCATTGGCTGGCCATTTTGTTAAATATATTTTTTGATAGCTCGTTCTGTTCGGTTGTGCTTGATCTGAACGTAAAACCATTGCAAGTGAAGGATTATTTTCTAAGCTCTTCATTTCTTGCCAGGAATTCAAATGGGTTCATGCGTTCTGCTTCCAGGTTAGGCAGTGCTTGCTTTAGTTTTCACCAGAAACGGTTTTTAAAGATAATGCACTCTTGCGTTTTTTTTTTTTTTTTTTTTTTTTTTTTTTTTTTTTTTTTTTTTTTTACACCCTCACAAGACACGCAAACATTATAGAACACATGACATTTTTTTCAAAAACTGCAAAACAGAAATTTTCCACGATATCTCTAGAATGAAAATGACTATGCTCAAACGGCTGAAAAAAAAATCGGAATTTGTTATACGCCAGATAAAAGTGACCTGAATTTTTGCAATGAGGATTGTACTGTTCCTATTTACAATGCCTCCCCACGGGACAGAGTTAGACACCAGATCGTTTTTTAACATGGAGAAAAGGAACAAAAAATTTGAATTGTCTCAGTCATGAAGGATTTCTCCTCCACTGAAAGAGAACAAGAAATTGAAGTGCAGCATCTGAAGAACGGACACTACACTTTGATCACGGGCGAAAGGATTGTGCTCTTTCTTGTTTTATTTTTCTAAGACACACATACACGTTAAAATTTATAAATTTATTTGCGCGGGAATTACAGCATTCACCCACACGAAACCTCTTGGATCAAACAGCAGGACGCTTGAAAAATAGCCGACATAGTTGTAAATAGGATTTTTTGGGGGGGGGGTCATCAAATATATAAATTTTTGAACAATTAGGGCTCGGTTTAAAAAAACTGATTTTTTAGGAGCCTCTGGGGGCTTCTAAAAAAATATAAAAGGCAAGAAAAACTTCTCTCGTCGGAGAGAGATATCGGACAGCAGCAGAAATACAAGTCGCAAGTCGAACGCTCGATGAGCGAATTCAGTAGCTGAAATGACAGCTTTTCTCGTACGTCAAAGAACATTACTTGACTCTCTCTCTCTCTCTCTCTCTCTCTCTCTCTCTCGCCCTCTCTCTGTCTGTCTGTCTCTCTCTCTCTCTCTTTAACTTCGCCACAGCACGTAGTTTGACTCTTTCTCGGACGCTCTCAAGTCTTCACCTTTTTCCTCCCTTCCTTCTTTCATACTGACTGCCACGTTAGTGCGCACTAAAAAAAGTAATTTCTTTTCTTTTAACGAAAATAAACAAAAGTTTTGTTTTGTTTTTGTTTTTTTACATTATTTGATAGTGTATTTCTTTTTTTATTTATTTGTTTCATGGGATTTATGCAAGACCCCAACATGATTGATTATTCGTATTATTTGGAATCTTCGGACTTTTGTTCTCATCTCGAGTGTTATTCGCACAACTTTTCGGTTGATGTAACCTCCGACCTTCTTCCGACTTTACCATATAAATGTATATTTGCGCATGCGTCGAAGACATACATTGAGATGATATAAATGATATTGAGACAGACAGGGCTGAAGAGATTAAAAAAGCGAAGGATGTAGAAATAAAAAGATGCAGAGACAAAATAAAGGATGCCAATAAAGACAAAAAGAAGATGCTGTTAAAAGTTAAATTAATGCAGTTTTGAAATAAGGAAAATTTTGTGAAAAATCGAACTCAACAAAAGTTTCTCCCCCTGTAAAATTAATTTTAACAGATCTCAACACTGCGATTCCATGCCAATCCATTTATTACAAATGTCTTCCATAATCTTCTTGATTAAGGTTATAGATTTGAATGAAAAATTATAAACCCTTCTGATGAATGTAATGCCATGAAACTGCAGTAAAGTGGCGGTAAAATAATTATTTATATCATTTGATTTTTTTGACGGCATATCAACCCTTTGTGGGTTATTTAATGCCGAATCCAGTTATTTAGGGAATAGTATTCGATGTTGTATCCAATTATTTTATATGAGATTTTTATTCTTCAAGCTCCTTGTATTTTCAATCATTATTTCGTAGCTTTTGATTTGGTTGTTTTATAGTGGATTTTATCATTTTTGTACTCTGCCTTGCAGAATATGATTGGGTTTTGCAATGGGAGGGGAAAAAGTGTTACAGTATTATTAAGTCCTGCATTATGAATGTAGTTATATTGTTGATAGTGTTTTATATTCAAATTGTCCTCATTCTTAAGGAAGGTTTCTTGGAGATAAATAACCAAAGAATTAAATTTGGTTTGTAACAGTAAAATTTCATTGTAGTTTGCCTTAAATCCACGGCAATTCCATTGGGTTTGAGGAGTAATTTCAGTTTCCATGTCTTCTAATTCCATAAATCTATTTGTAGTAGTATTAGTGGCTTCTGTTTGTGGTAATTTCTTTATATTATTTTGTTTTTGATAGATGTATTTTTTGTTTGTTTTTCAAGTGTCTTTTTTTCACCACGGGGGAAGACGTATTGGTGACCTGTGTGGTCTTTCTTTTAACTGATTTTGTTTTTCCTTAGTTTCGTCTTTTTCAGCATCGGCACGACATACTGGTGATTTTGTGGCCTTTTTTTTGATGGACTTTGTTTGCTTGGATGTTCCGATTTTGGTTGAGAATTTGTTTTATTGGTAACATTAGTTGATTTAATGGGATGATTAATTTTTGATGATATGTTTGGTTTGATTTCATTTATAAATTTGGGACAGTCGTTTGGTCCCAACTGTAACAATTTGTTTATTAGTATTTCGTATTTGGAGTCTTGTTTAGTGATGTTGGATGATATACAACTTGAGGTAACTTGAGAGTACGTCTTTTCCTTCATGAATCCATCTATTTTCCTGGCTTCGAGGAACGAGATGTTTTTGATATGTTTTATTAACACTACTCCCTTTTCTTTCTTCCAGATTCTGCATGCTCTAGCATAAGTAGGATTGTTTTCTCCACAATTTGCACATTTGCAATCAAGATTGCAGTCATTGACAGTGTGGTCTGGATCTTCCTGGCCACATCTGCCGCACACTGCTCGTTCCCTACATGCATCCTCATGGTACCCAAACTTCTGGCATTTAAAGCACCAAAGTGGGTTTGGTATAAAGGGTTCAACTGTTTCAACGTTGAACCCAATTTTGATTTCTTTTGGGACAGTGGGTCTATCGAACTGCATAATGTAAGTGTTCGTATGTATAGTCTGATTCTCTTTTTTTTATTTTAATTTTTTTAACGTTTATTACTCCTTGGTTTTTAAGTTCTTTTGTTATCTCTTCAGTAGTGCACATTGATAGGTCTTTCGATTTTACTACACCGTTGGATATATTCAGATTCTTATGTGGATAAGTTTTGATATTTATGTTGTGGAAAGTTTTTATTCCTAGGAGAAAAGTGGCATGTTTTTCTCTTTCCACTTCCACCAGTAGGATTTTATTTTTTAAAAGTTTTTACATTTTTTGGGGGTAATATATGCCGATATAATGTTATGTATAATAAACGGTGATAAGTCAGTTATTTTGGTTTCTTCGGTGGATTCCAATACAATAAATTTTGAGGATGTTTGATGTAGTTCATTATCTGAACTATCCGAGTCGACGTGTTGGCGCTTGGAATTTTTATACTTGGTCATTATATATATATATATATATATATATATATATATATATATATATATATTAAATTCATTGTTTATGCTTCCCACCCACCTCGGACATGTTAAGGGGGAAACCAATTCGCCTTGTCATGCCAGGGCTACATAAACAGTATACATGTTCCAAATGGGAGGCATGAGCACCCATAATCCTTTAGTTACACAATCCAAGTCATTTGTGGTAACTTCCGACACTATACAGCCATGTCATGACTTTAATCATTTGACACATTTGATCCTAGCCACTGCGTTCTAACACATGGAAAGGAAGGGAAAATATGTATATAGTTTATAATGGTATAGAGTAGAACTGTATTTGTTACAGTTTAGAGGAAGTTGATAGAAAAGTAGAAGATGTGTTAGGGCTTGACGTAACTAGCCGATTGATCGGATCGGGTCCCTTCGACCACTCATCTAGCCTTGTACGAAACCAAAGTGAAGTGTTGCAACTGATATCTTTAAATTCCCTAGATATCAGTTGCTCACCCACCAGTATCCTTTTCCGAGTCATTATGGGTCGCCCCCCACGGCCAACAGGTGGCCTTTTTGAGAGGCTTTTACTCTCTGCAACGGGACAGTTGGTGTATTCTAATGCCCCACCGACGGGGTTGGGAAGTAGGGAAGGGGGAAAAAAAAGGGAGAGGAAGGGGAAAGAGGAAGGGGGTTGTTGTTTTTGTTTTTGCAGAACATAATTAACTTTTACAAAAGAGAATAGAGAACAAAAACAAAAAAGTTTAATGTAAGTGCATTTCATCTCAAGAAGCCACTAGAAAGCCTGATCTGGTAGCACCATTTATATCATTTGAATTCTTTGAACTACTGTTCTCTTCTTTAGTGCTATTTACACAACGTTTCGGTCGATGTAACCTCCGACCTTCTTCAGGTGTATCTTGACAAATTTGTGCCCCACCCCCCGTGCAAAATATTCAAAGACAGAACCCACCTGGTTACAACCACAGTGGAGTATTTTCCTTTTACCCTCTCCATCTCCAAGACTAAATGTAATTTCCATGAACAAAGTTTCTTTCATAGAGGGTCTCGTCTGTGCAACAAAATACCATAAAACTGCTTTAAGTTAACTGCAAATAAATTGCCTTCAAGTTTAATGTAAACAAATACTTGTTGAGCCATCTTCTTGGATAATCCATTGTACTTAAGAAATCTTTTGCTAATTGCACGGTTGTTTCTAAACCTTGCATGATGCCACTCAACGTCTTTAATCCTTATCCTGAAGTGGCTCCTTGGCCTTGATAAGCAGTGATCCATTAGTATAGCTCTCATATTTGCGATCGAGCACTTAATTTAATGTAACCCAATGCTTTATATATATGCTAGCACGGAAACCAGACATTGCCCGGGATTAAATAATGATCCATGAATATTTCACACTCCCATATTTTTTAAATCGTCCATTTTTCAATCAAATAGATTGATTGCCTGCTATAATAGGGACCCATCATGGTGCACCGGGAGGATGTTTCACATGTTTTCCCATAGTGATCTACTCCACAATACGTTGTAGTCTACATTGCACTGTAGAGAACCTACTATTGATTTTATAAAATTATAATTATAAAATGCGACAATATGGCAAGAAAGAAGAAAATTTTAAAAAATAAAATACTGAGGATGGAGTTTGACTCTGAAATATATTTAAATTATAAATTTCAAACGAGTAAAATATTTGTTTATTTTCGTAATATTGCGTTGTAATTTGGCTTTCAAGCGCATCTGATTTGGATTTTATTTTATTTAAATTAAATCAACGTTTCTATAATGGAACTTACACCCCTGATGTTAATCTCGCATAGCCAACACACCGTTCTGACATTTCAAAATACAACTGCCCAGAGACAACGCACAGATCTTTACTAACTGACTTTTCTTTCTCAAACTTTACAACATGGCAAGAAAGAAGAAAAAAAAGAAAGAAAACAACATACTGAGGATGGAGTTTGACTCCGAAATATATTTAAATTATAAATTTCAAACAAGTAAAATATTCGTTTATTTTTGTAATATTGCATTGTGATTCAGTTTTCAAGCGTACCTGATGTGCATTTTATTTTATTCAATAAAAGGTTATTTTATTAGTATCAGCAAAGAAAAATTAAGTTTGAAAACAAAAACAAACAAAAAGCAAAACAAAATAAAAAGAATCGTTTTTGGCACAAAAAACAAACATAGGCACAATATTGCTCAATTCCGATACCCTTAAAGGGTCTGATTTTCCAGATTCTGATTAATGATCATAACACTAGACCTTCCTTTGCCAGACTGATGGAAATGCTATTTTACAATTAATAATGGCAGACAGATTCTCTTAGAGAAAAGTTTGGATGCATTAACAATAATGATTTTGTCATTCAATAGATGGCAAACGAAAAATGTCAACATTATTGAAGGGTAAAAAATATGGAAAACTTTTCGATCTCTTGTATTAAGTCCAATATCACATATCTAAGAATTGTGGTCCAATTGCCATGTAAAAAAAAGGGCTGGTAAAAATTTATATAAAAGAGGAGACAGTAGCCTAGCACATGTCCAAATTCATCTTAAATTGTTGCATTGTTGGTGCATGTATTATTTCACTTGGACATCTCTTCCAAGGTCCAGGGATTGAGAAAGCAGCCCTTCTTCGGTTCAATCAAAATAGGCGATCAAATAGTCCGCGTAAACCTCTTTCTGGCACCATCCATAGCCCTTGAGCCCCTAAGGGGCATAGGCCATCTACAACTTTTGTAGATGATTTTGTAGCGAGGAGTTCTTTTTACAGGGTCAGGGTGCTGCCCCCACACCCAACCTTTCCAGAAGGTACATACAGCGCCTAGCCTTCCCAAATAGTCACCCATCTGGTACTGGCCAGGCTCAACATTGCTTAACTTCGGTGATCTGGCGAGAACCGGTGTGTCAACATGATTGTCTTTCTGGCACAGGAGTGGATAATACATCTCGATGTATATTATGATTCCCATTGAGAAGATTAAATGAGATTATCACGTAATCGTCGGCGCTCAAGGAAGAAAAGATCAAGCTTTTGGAGTTATTTTTCACAGGGCAGATCCAATAGACGATGCACGATTTTAATTGCTTTGAACTCTTTCCAGATGCTGGATATCACGTATTAGATATGGGGAAGAAGCCTGGACACCATACTCTAACAGTGGTCTAACGATGGAGACATAAGAAGGGAGAAATATTTCAGGAGTGAGTTTGCAGAAAGAACTTCCAATGAGAAATAAGATACTCCTTGCTTTGTTTTTAGCAGCCTGAATGCAATATTAAAATGGCTTTAAGGACGAATCAACCAGAAAACCAAAATATTTTGTCTCTGGCAGAAAGTAAGTGCCGAGTCGGAAATAGAAACCACTCCAAGATGAAGCTATTTTCAAAAATAATCAGATCATTTTATAAACATTGTTGATTCAATATCCAAAAGTTTTTTAAAAATCTATTAAAACGGACGATTTAATATGTTTAGGAGAGTAGAAAATGAATTTTAGGTTTCCTTTCGACAAAATTTAAGCCAGATCAGCCCAGTAGCTTTTGAGAAAGAGTGGAGCAGATTGGCAAATATATTAGAACTGCCGACTATCAACGCGATGGTTCTAGATTCAATCCTTTGCCAAGGAAAGATGCTAGTCTAGCTGCATTGGTGAGATGTGATACAACGAAACAGTACTGTATGTGGATGACTATATATACCTACTAGCCGTGGAGGGGCGGCCAGCTTTGCCCGGTCATAAAATACACTTAAATATGATATTTTAATTTGTCCAGATTTCATATATATTATTATAGAGCCGTGATTTAAAAAAAAAATAAAATAAATATTTAACTGCCATCAGCTAGAATCAAAACCAAAAGCAAAACTGTAGCATTCAAAGCTGATGACGTTACCACTATACCAATGTAACATGCATATGAACTGATTAAAAATAAACTAATATGAATGTACAAAATGTATAACGATTTTTTCATTTTTGATCCGTTATAAATCTATTTTAATCGGCTAAAAACCCATAAAAGAATGGTCTATAAAAAATCCAATCATTTGAAACCCCTAGTGCTGCTCTGCAACTTTTAGTTTCAGAAGAGATAGAGTTTGAAAATATGGGGACAGACAGCCAGACATAGTGAGCTTTATCAATTTGACTATAAAAAATCATATGTATACTATATATATATATATATATATATATATATATATATATATATATATATATATATATATATTCACTATAAGAATACCCGTCCTAGGTCGGGAAAATTCATTCTTTGCATCCCTCTGCCTGTTCTACAAGTACTTTAATGGTGAATGCTCTGACGACAAGCACTTGTACCCCATCGACGTGAATACCCCCAACAAACGCCTGATCACATCAAAGAGCTTTACTATTGAGTTTATATACTGGGCTTTACTGCTTGTTTGGTAATAAATCTTTTCAAATGCAAAATACAGCCGATCCATATTTATCAAACAAACACAAAGTTCATAAAAATTACACAAATAATAATAAGCTTCCGGTCTATAATGGAGATTCTGTATAGGTTTATAAGAAAAACACAGACTATTATTTTATAGGAACGTAATGTTCAGTAACACCGGTTACTATATTTGGTTACAAGAGTAAATAAATGATTATTATTTAGCATCAAGTTCCTTTAATATAATTATCATTTCATGCTTCTAACTCAAACTGATTTAATGAGAAAACAAATGAAAAAGAATTTAATTGCAAATTTCTAATTTTTATGGTCAATATTTGATTATGTATTAAATCCTTCTGATGACCTTCCAGTGGTTCTTAACCGTTGGGATTATTGACCTCTAAATCTACCACTTCCACTAAAAATATGAATACAATTAAAAAATATCTGTCTGTAAAGTTCTCACTTCTCTTTTTAAAGTCCTATCCTTACAGTATTTCTCCCCTCTCTTTCTTTATAAGGCTCTATCCTAACTATGGCTCATCTCTCTTTATAAAGCTCTATCCGAACAGTGGCTCATCTCTTTCTTTATAGGCTCTATCTGAACAGTGGCTCATCTCTCTTTCTTTATAAGACCCTATCTGAACAGTGGCTCATCTCTCTATCACTATAAGGCTCTATGCTAATAGTGGTTCATCTCTCTTTATATAAGGTTCTATCCTAACAGTGGCTCATCTCCCTATATATAAGACTATCTTAACAGTGGCTCATTTTCTTATATATAAGGCTTTATCCTAAGAGTGGCTCATCTCTCTCTCTCTCTCTCTAAAGCTATATTCTAACAGTGGTTCATCTTTCTCTCTCAGGTTATATTCCGACAGTATCGCAACAACTATCAAAATAAAAAAGCAAGAGGGAAAAATAATATTCCTTGTCATCAATTTTAAATTGTTAGTTTTTTTTCCTTAAAAACAAACAAAAAAACTAGAAGACAAGCAATGATTTATTTTAAAACTATTAAGCCTTGTGTTCGATTTATTCGCTCTTTGAAAAGCGAAAACACAAAAAGCCTCAGTTGATTCAATAGGCAGGTTATTATGTCTTCCAACGGAATCAATTACGAAAGTGAATGGCAACAGCGAATCTTAATGCGCCCAAAACCAAAAGAAATTAACCTCAACTATTCAGTTGGAGGCATTTAAATCGTGATCGGTGAAATAGTTAATTTCTCTGCCGCAATTTGTTTTTTTCTTAGAAAACAAATGCAAAAAGAGAACAAAAAGTGACTATAGATAAATCTGCACGCAGTCATTTTATGTTGCAGCTACTAATGTCAGTATGCTGTCAAAATTTTAAAGCGTCATTCATAGTGGATCTCTCTCAGATCTCTACTTATATATAAAATACATTTTGTCTGGTGTATGTATGCGAGTCCATTCCCTATAATCTCCGAAACGGCAAGCCCGATTTAATTTTTTCCCCCACAAACATACTTATATGCCCCTATATATTAGAAGAGATATCGGAATTACAACTTAGTATTTAAATGAAGTATAAATGATAAAATAATAGAAATAAGTAAAAGAATAAAATATAAAAAGATGAAATATAAAAAGATGAAATATAAAAAGATGAAATATAAAAAGATGAAATATAAAAAGATAAAATTTAAAAAATATAAATTAATAAAACCAATGGTAGAATAAGAGAATAAAAATATAAAGGAATATGGAATAAAATAGTATAAAATTATCTAAAATATAAATCTCACTTGTCTGTTTAAATGTATGTATGCATGTATGTCTGCCTATAACTTTCGACAGAGGCAACAGATTTTCACGAGATCGGTATCATTTTGAAGTCGATCCTTCGGATGACAAATATCGAAAAATTGGCTAAACACATTAATTCTTTCACCCTCGACTGGCACTTTTCTACAGGGAGGGGTCGCTTTTTTCGCCAATATTTTCGAAAGTCATCCCCTCTTTTCAATTTACCAGCTTTAATTTAAACCTTCGCCACTTCCGGTTTGGTGATGGATGTCACACTTTTTTTTCACGTTCTTTTCCTCCTTTGCGGTAAGGGTTCGAGCCTACCTTCCTACTAATTTTTTTTTGTTTTTGCTCAGCACACACCTCCAAACACCCAAGCACGTCGGGAACCCAGGCTAATAAAAAATAAATGTAAAAGTATAAGAAGATACAGAGTGTTCTTAACTAGGTTTTATATCGGAATGCCTCTGATAAGTATCGAAAATCGATAATAAAAAATCCGATTAAATAAGGAACAATTCGATTATGATTAAAGTTTACATCCTTATACAGCTTAACATCGCAAATGTATTTGAGAAGTTTTATCACAGCACAAGCAGAATGGCCCAGAGTATAAATGAACAATAAGCTCTTTGATAAGACGGGAGCACGTTTGAAATGAATGTTCGATTATTGATTTTTTATACTCATTGAAGGCATTCTGATACAAAACCTATCTAAGAACATTGCCAGACACATAATGTATATTTGTGTGACATGTCAAAAAATAATAATTTTTTGAATAAACTCACTCACACACACCAAGTGTTTTTTTACATAGAGTGGCGCCCAAAAGAAAGTCAACACTTGTCATTTAAAAAAAACAAAAAAACACAAATTTAAGCTAAATTGAATGTAACTGTTTAGACTGCCTATATCTCGTTTGATTTGCCTTTTATTCCTATACTAGCGAGGGGTACCCGGCGTTGCCCGGGTGTTTGGAGGTATGTGGGGGGGGGTAAAAAAAAGTAAGTATGAGGATCGAACCCGAACCGTTGAGGCAAAGTTGGAAATTAAAGTGTGAAAAAAAAAACGTGTGACGTTAACGATTGCCCCACCGCGAGATGCTAACGGAAACACGTTTGAATTTATTTACTTACTTGGATTTAGCAGGTGCCCGTTTTAATGAGTTAATGAGGTCGAGTTTGACTGCGGGATAGTATTCATTTACTGCTGAACGCTTCCCCCCCCAAGATGTTATAGGAAAAATCCACATGCGGCGAGCATATTTATCTTTCCGAAATCGAGCAAATTAAATAGACAGGCGAGCTTCGTTGTTAACTGTTAGATATTACGATTTATATGTGATATAAAAAGTTTTAAAAAGTTGTGAAGCGAGCGACCGCTTCTCTGAAAAAAGCCTTTTGTTGACATACAGAAAAAGCGAACACACATACATATATACATACATTTTCGCCTTTATATATATATATATATATAATTTTACCTGTTTATATTTGAACTTCAGTTGAAGTATCCTAGTGTTTTACATCAATTTAAAAAATAACAAATCGAGAAAGCAAAAAGAAACACTGCACAATCGAAAACTTATTTAAATGTAACTTTAGAACATTAATACAACACAAATACAACAGGAAAACAATGAATTAGTTAATATTTAGTAGCATAGCCCTTCTGCAATTTGACAGCTGCAACCTTTTGGGCATTCCTTGAATTAGTCTGCGGCAATACTCCGGTGAAAGGGCATCCAATTTCTTTCATTTTTGCCCCAAGTTCTTCCAGATTTGAAATTTTATCATTGCGTAGCTGTTACTTGATGTAATGCCATACGTTTTCGATAGAATTGAGGTCTGGAGATTGTATAGGTCAGGTCAAACATGGAATATCATGCTCTTCAAGGAACCTCTTGACATTGCCGGCTGTGTGAATGGGAGCATTATCCTCATGTGTAAGGTGTCAGCTGGACGACGTATATTTGGAAAAACCCTCGTTGCCTCTTGTTTAAGTAACCTGCTCTCGCCTCTCATGCAAGTGGGTAAGTCTACTTCTATGGGTGTGTGAATCCAAGACTACTCCGGTCTTGTAACTGGACGTCTTGGGGTCGATTCCACCTCTACATGCCTTCCCGCTTCCAGGGCCACAAGATACTCGTGTTGTGGTCCAATGTTTTGAGGCTCTGGAGTAGTCGTGCGACGTGCCCCATGTCTGTGGGGATAGTTTCTTGGGTGGTCGCGTCACCCTTCACCTGCGACACACTGGTTGGTCTTCCTCAACCTACACATTTCCTTGTATCTATTCCAGGAGTCAATTCACTTGAGTTCGGTTCTATGGTAGGTCTGTCGGGTCTCCTTATAAGTGGCTTGCTGGACTGTCCTCCGTCTCTTCGCAGGACGATGTTCTCTTGCTGTAGATCAAGGATCTGTTGCAGTAATGTCTGCTGTGTTTGTTCGTCCATATTCCAACGTTGTAGCAGGTTTCCTATATTGGCGACGCCATGTAAAGTGTCGGCAAGACGACATGTTTAGAAACACCCTCGTTGCCGGGAATGTCTTGTTTAAGTAACCCGCTCTCGCCTCTCATGCAAGCGGGTAAGTCTACTTCTATGGGGGTGTGATGCCAAGACCACTCCGATCTTGTAACTGGGCATCTTGGGTTCGATTCCACCTCTAAAGCATGAAGATGAGATTATCATCCAAATTCCGGCCAAATTAGGGTAGAAAATGCTCAGTCAACAAATTAATGTACTTGGTCAAATAAATTCGATCTTGCAAGAAAATTATAGGCCTTGGACCATTGGCACTAATCACATCCCACACCAAATTCCGGCCAAGGTAGAAAATTCTCAGTCAACAAATTAATGTACTTGGTCAAATAAATTCGACCTTGCAACATTGAAAATGTGCACCTAGGATTAAATTCTTCGACTTTCCTTTGACAGATGTACTGCCTACTATCACTGCCTAGCCTATTGAACTTGCTTTCGTTGCTAAAAATCACTTTCAACCACTATAAACAGTCATGATCTTCATTGCGTCTGACAAAGTCCAGATAGAGCCTTCTGTTCCTTACAGAAATAATTGGCTTGCATTTGCAAATTAAATTCCTTCAATCTGTTCTTAACTGTAGAAAGAGAGCACTTTTTAACAAGATTACACTGTTGTTGGATTTGGGGAGCCGTTTCTAACCCGTTTCTGCAACTGCGGATCTTGACAGCACTGTCTCCCCTCTAAAAAGTAACTCTAGGACGACCAGATTTAGGGGCATCACGAACACTACCGATGCTTTGGTGCTTTTGCATAGTCATCCATACCGTTTTCTCATCACATTTCAACCTGCAGCTGATTTCTCGATTGGATAAACCAGAAAGGTAGAGATTAATGAGCTCCTGATAACCAGGAACAACAACAATTACGATTAGAGATGCTTTATTGCTTAAAAGGTGAATATTTTAAGCTGATTTTAAGCTCATTTGTTGCTGTAGAGTTTCTTTTTGCCTTCTCAGTTTGAATTTTTTTAAATTGACGGAAAACATTAGGATACTTCAACTGAAATTCAAATATAAACAGGTAAAATTATAGAGGAATAAAAAGGCAAATCAAATGAATTATAGGTACTTTAAACAGTTATATTCAATTTAGCTGAAAATTTGCAGTTTTTGAAAAAATAAAATGTGGATTTTTTTTGGCGCGACTAAGTGTATGTGTATATATATATATATATATATATATATATAAAGGAGTCACCACTTATCAAGACCAGAAGACCACTCTAGGATAAGGGTTAAAGAGGGATGGTAGTCACCGAGACAACAGTGTAGTCAACGTTAGTGGTAAAAATTGGTTAGAATTTGATTATTTAAGGGGACGGCTCAACAAGAACTTATTTACTTTGTTGTAATCATCCTGAAGCAGGATATCAAAGCAGAATTCCACAGGTGGGGATCTCTAGGGAAGAACTGTGGTTCATGGAATCTTCATTTAAATTTGTGCACGTTTAGAGAGTAGAGGAAATTCTTGATAGTGGTTGTAGCTAGTCTAATATTTTTTTGTGAACCATAGATTGGGGACCACAGATTGGAGCTCAGACGAGCACCTGCCATGCAAAAAAAAAGATAGAGTAGAAACAGGCTTGCAAACTTTCTTCTGTGAAAAAGCGACTGCAGAAAAGAGAAAAGGGATATCATCTACGAGGTTTCGAAGCTGGTTTTGAACTCAACGCAGGATATCATGTTCCTGCAGCTCCTGCCGGGTGTGGCAACAGAACTCCATCCTAGGACATACTTGGCTCTTATACAGGTAGAGGATTGCAACAGTAGTGAGATATCTACTGGACTGGCAGAATGATCCAACCATATATATATATATATATATATATATATATATATATATATATATATATATATATACTAGCATGGGTGCCCGGCATTACCCGGAGGTGTATGCTGAGCAAAAAAAAAAGGTAAATTTTTAAAACTTTGACCCCTATTATGACTCCTTAACATTTATTGTTTTGGGCTCAAATCAAGTTATTAAGTTAGATCCATGTCCAAGGAACCTATATCTAAAATTTCAAATGTTTAGACCCAAAATTGTCGGAGGAGTTTGGTAGAGTTCTCAAAGGTCAAATCGTTGAACTTTGACCCTTAACAGCTAAATTTCTGGCCGAAAACTGATCACATCGATTTTCCCAAATCTCAATACCCTGTATATCAAATTTCGTGTCTGTAGGCTAAAAATTGAGAGAGTTATTGCGTAGGGAAATATACAGACACACAGACAGACACATTCACTTTTATAGATATATATAGATATATCTATAAAAGTGAACGTGTCTGTGTGTATGTCTGTGTACATTTCCCTACGCAATAACTCTGTCAATTTTAAATCTATAGACTCGAAATTTGATATACAGGGTATTGAGATTTGGGGAAGAAATTTGGCTGTTAAGGGTTCAAAGTTCAACGATTTGACCTTTGAAACTCCTCCGACAATTTTGAGTCTAAACACTTGAAATTTTAGATGTAGGTTCCTTGGAACTGGATCTAACTTAATAACTTGATTTGAGCCCAAAACAATAAATGTTAAGGGGTCAAAGTTATAAAAATTGACCGTTTTTTTTTTTTTTTTTTTTTTTTTTTCCTCAACATACACCTCTAAACACCCGGGCAAATGCTAGTATATATATATATATATATATATATATATATATATATATATATATATATATATATATATATATATATACAGGGTGTCCCAAAAGAAGCTGACGGATTTTAAATTGTATTAACTTCCTTAATATTTAAGTTATGCTTACCAATTTTCATATGTAGGTAGATGAGTCTCTCCATGATATTTTGAAATATAGTAAGATATCATAGTCTACTTATTCTAATTTTATTTACACAGTTTAATCTTGGATATATTTTTCACAAGGTCTAATTTTAGTTATTAAAAATGATGTTACTCAAATGTCCACCATTTTCATTTTCACACTCTTGTGCTCTCTGCAGGGCATTGTCTATTGTCATTGGTTGAAGCTCTTGCATTAGTTGAATTTTATATGGAAATTTGCCCTCTTCATGAAGCATTCTGTGAAGAGATGATCGAGAGACACCAATTTAACTTGATCTCCTTCTTACTGATGTGGATGGATCCTCGGCCACACTCTCTGCTAATCTCTGACGATTCTCATCACTTCTTGCCGTACGGGGTCTACCAGATTTAGAGAGGTCACATATAGACCTTTGCTCATGAAATCGAGTCATCAAAGGTTTTATCGCACTGGGAGTAGGGGAATATCTGGTGTTGAAGTTTTGTCGAAATTCTCTTTGAGTTTCTGATATTGACTCATTCAACCGAAAATACGACTCTACAATAAATATCTGCTCCTCGGTAGTGTAACGACCCATAATGACCTTGGAAGGGTTACTCTAGATGATCTGAAAAAATAAAAGAAAAATATAAAAAATCAAGTTATGAATTTTTTTAACCATCAGCTTCTTTTAGGACACCCTGTATATGTCATCTACAGATAGTATCAATCTATGCATAATGCGATGGTCTAGCCACTGTTGTTGAACATTATATAACTGAGCTTGCTGTATATATGTGCTAATTTGATATTATATAGAAATTAAATTCTCCTTTCTTTCCCTGTCTTAATTAAAGGTGGCGTAGGGGGTTTGATATCAGACTACAGAATCAAAGGTGACTTTTCAATTCGGTTAAATTTTTATGTATAGTAATTATCGTTTCCTACACTGAAGATTGCGTAAGTATGGAACAGTGGTGCTTTTAGGGAAAACATAATATTTAAGATTAAAATATTATATATAATTTTGAAATACACACTATTATATATATATATATATATATATATATATATATATTTCCCTTGTACCCATTTGTGAATTATTCCACGGATTTCTGCCTTTTGGATTACTTTGGCCCATCTTCCAATTATGCGATTCCCTTTGGATTTTACTTGTGGAAATGGAAATTTAACCAACTTTTTTGGATTCTGGATTTTACCGTTATTGGATATTTTACCCTTCACCAGACTATCCATTCACGTGAAATCACCTTTTTCTTCACCCTAATTCCCCCGCTTCACTATTTACTTGTAGTTTCATTAAATACTTTCGCAAGCAAAATTCGATCCTGCTTTTTGCTAAATCCTACCCTCCGATGAGAAGGAAAGTATTTCTTCGAAACTCCGTGGATTAAGGACTATCCACTTATTTTGTGCTTCCTTTTTAAGATTAAATATGTTTTTAACTCTTTTTCAAAGTGTTTTTAACATGTTTTATTAACTACTTGTTCTTATATATATATATATATATATATATATATATATATATATATATATATATATATATATATATATATATCCAAAATACAAATTTCCAGATTTTTAAACGTCTTTCATTTTCATTTCTATAAAAATGAAATACAAAAAAAAAACAAACAACAAAAAAAAAATGATATGATGGTTGAGGAGCTTAGAACGATTCTCACGCATCTTGGCTAAATGGTATTCAGCTTTCTCTTCCTTTAGCAAGCTGCTGTAGCCACCCCCTGTACTTGGTCTACCTTTCTTAGCTTGGTTTTCCTTTTTGAATGGCATTTTGCTAATCTCTAAATATAAAAGCGAAAATGTATGTATGTGTGTATGTGTGTTCGCTTTTTCTGTATGTCTACAAAAGGCTTTTTTCAGAGAAGCGGTCGCTCGCTTCACAACTTTTTAAAACTTTTTATATCACATATAAATCGTAATATCTCAGAGTTAACAACGAAGCTCGCCTATCTATTTAATTTGCTCGACTTCGGCAACATTTGTTGCTCGCCGCATGTGGGTTAGTTTTTTCCCTATAACATCTTGGGAAAATAAAAATAAAAAAAGCGTTTCCGCAATAAATGAAATACTATCCCGCAGTCAAATTTGACCTCATTAACTCATTAAAACGTGCACCTGCGAAATCCAAGTAATTAAATAAATTCAAACGATTTTCCGTTAGCATCTCGCGGTGGCCCAATGGTTAAAACCGTTGCACTCTTTTTTTTCACACTTTAATTTCCAACTTTGCCTCAACGGTTTGTGTTCGATCCTCATACTTACCTACCAAAACATTTTTATTTTTATTTTACAACAGCGTTTTCATGCTTCAAAAAAGCCTCATAACCTTGAAAGTACTATTCTAGTGCATACGTGGACTTAACACACACACACACACACACATATATATATATGTGTGAAATAATTGTATAGTTTGGTTTCCTAGATATAGGTCCACTGAAACCCTATTTTATTAAAGAGGGCTCAATCGAGGACAGAGCAAGTATATATAGCATATTTATTATATAAATATTATTAGTTACTTATGTGTATATTGTCTTAAAGTGATAATATACGTGACCGCGGATAATTATATAAACACGATACACTCTACAGGACTTAGCTCAGTGGTAGAGCGTTGGACTTCAGTCTTTAGCGTTCCAGATTTAAATCTCGCTAGATCTAGCCATACTGAGGAGTGGTAAGACGTCAAAATATATGTGTCCATGTAAATTTATATATATATATATATATATATATATATATATATATATATTTAAATATACGAGCTACTATACAAGGAGCATCATAATGTTGAAGAGAAATCATTCCAACATAGCATTTAGGAAAAATGCTTTTCCGTAAAAATAGTTCAATATATTGAAGTATTGCAAATAAAATTTTAAAAATATATGAAAAAATAAAATAAGATCTGTCATATATATATATATATATATATATATATATATATATATATATATATATATATATCTTAGGTTGAGCATATTGGGAAATGATATACAAATTACCATTAGTGTATGAAGCAATGTTCTTTGTGTAAACAAATTGAGCTTAGGTATTTGAACAATGTCAAACATTGTTAATTTATCAGCCGTATAGTGCAATGGTTAGAAGCTCCGACTGTGGTTTGGGCGATCGGGTTTCGATCCTGGCGGTAGGTAGTTGCTTTTCTAGCCGCATTGCAGCAAAACAGTACTGTATGTGGATGACTAATATATATATATATATATATATATATATATATATATATATATATATATACACACACACGTTGCTTGACTGTGGAAAAAATTATAAGTCCATTCTGAAAATTCTAAACTTAATTTGTTCGTTTGATGACATCACCCTAGCGATCGTAAAAATATTACTTGTGAGACATCAGCATGGGTTCCGAGTTGTTGGATAACCACACCCTTTGTTTGAGACAACGTAGGTTCATTCTATTGTCGGATTTCGCCGCGGTTGGCTTGAATAGATTTTTTTATATGTGGCGCGGTTGCTCAAGTGGCTGAGTACTCACCTCGCATGACAAAGATTCGGATTTCGAGTCCTGAGTTTGGATGTATTCAACTAATGAACCCAAATGAAGGCGAAACTCGAATCTTAGACTTTTGGTTTCTTAGCTTTCATTGCTGTGATGTTGCTTGGTTGTGGAAATAATTATATCACCCACATTTTGAAAATTCTAATATATAAATGTTATGATTATTATTATATATTTATTTTTAGTATTTACTTAAACAGTGCTCAATACGTAAGTAGAGCTAGGTAGTAAGTGTTTAAAATGTATATGGAAAATAAGAATTTTCGGCGTTTGATTCTGATTAATCCTCACGAGGATAAAGCACGAGAAATATATTTTTTAAACTTATATGTGTGTGTGTGTGTGTGAGTGAGAGAAAGAGAGAGAGAGAGAGAGTGTTCCAAAATTAAGCATCTATTTTATGCTAATTATATTAAACACACACACATTATATATATATATATATATATATATATATATATATATATATATATATATATATATATGGATGCATACCGATCGACACGAATATGTCGGCATAAATCTAACAGAGATTAATTTAAATTCTGCTGATGTCATGCCGATATTTCCTTCGAGTCAGCATTTTTATTTTAATTTAGATAAATTGAAATGTTTGATCAATTGTTTGAACTAGTTTAGTTTTTTTTTTTTTTGTTTTTTACATGAAAATAAAAGGACCACTAAAAAGGAAAATGGATGAATAAAACTAAGCCTCGCCATTAAATTTTAAAAATAATCATTATGGCGTCTTGGAGCACACATCTGTTGGAGATAAGCTGAATTTAAATTGGGATTTCGACTTACGAGTAAATCTCTCTCGCTCTCTCTCATACCTTATACGAAAGCTGAGTAAATCAACGTTTGTTTCATAAAAGATCTTTTCTGTATACTTTTATTAAAAAATACATGTTTAAATATTTCTTAGTTTTAAAATTGAATTATATATTTTTTTTAAATCCATTTCAATTCTTTACTTGTCAGATTCATTAAATCTCGAAGCGAGATTATTGCGAGAAAAAATAATCCCTGTGCAGGATTAAACTTTTTGTTGTTTTGTTTTTGTTAAATATTAATATATGAGGAATCTTTTCAAGTTAAAATCATTTCAAAAATACACATTTTGTATTGAGAAATGCACATTTTAAAAATGTAAACATAAGCTAAAGTTAGTCAATATGGCCGAAATAAGACGACCATTTTGGATAACATGTTATTCTTTACCTAATTTTTATATAGAGTGTCTATTTTTCAATACAAAATGCGTATCTCTCAATTGATTTTGACTCTAAATGATTTTTCATATAATAATATTTAACAAGAAACAAAACTTTTTAATGCCTACTCCAAATCTTTTTTCTCGCAATGAACTCACGCCGTTATTTAGTGACTTTGCCCTTCAATTTAGCCATAATCTCTAGATAGCTGAATAATTCAGCCATTTCTCACTGTATGGTAATTTTATCACTTATATTTTAGTGATTGTTAGCATTTACTTTTTATAACAGGTGTTCGACTGAGCTTCAATCTGCCTATCACCATCAGAAAATAATCCAGAGTGGGATACAAATTTATTTGGCAGAAATTGAACGCATCAAGGCTACTGGAAAAACCGAAAAAACAATGGTTGGATCATTCTACCGCTCCAAACGATATCTCACTGCCGGCAAACTCCTCTACCTATATAAGTATAAAATACGTCCTCAGATGGCGTACTTTTGCCACATCTGGGCAGGAGGTGCTGAGACCACCCTCTACTGACTTGTCAAAGTTCAAAACCAGATTCGAAATCTAGTAGGTGACTTCCTTTTCTCCTTACAACCTCAACTCCACAGAAACTAAACGAAAATCCCATGTGTAAAGTTTCTTTCCTAGAACTATCCGTCTGTGTAACACAATATAGCGGGGATATTTCCCGACTGACTATAACATCGTCGTTTTCTCGTGATTTAGGAATCGGAAGCCATACAAAATATTTTCATTAATATAAACTGAGGTACGTAGATATATTTGTATATTTCTATATATAGAATTGACTCTTAAACTAATTAACCGGTCATTATACATTTTTAGAATACAACTGAGTAAGGTTGGGTCATGCAGACTATATTTAGTTTAATTTAGTTTTTTTTTGCAAAAGGAAAAAAGAGAAGGCATAATAATAACTCAAATTATAGAAAGAAATGAACAGAGGACATTTTCGTATTATTTGGATTTTTCGGTCCGTGGCGAAGTAGATAGAGTACTTGATAAAAATTCAGTTGTAAAAATTACACATCTCAAGGGTGAAGGTTCAATCCTCAGTCCAAGCGACACTAAAAATACAATTGCAAATTACTCAGGACTTCTACCAGTCATGATAAAATCAGAGCATGCTATAAAAATAAAAATAGAGAGTTCCGTTTGAAGAAATATAAATAGAGAGTTCCGTTTGACATTCCATACAGATTCCCGAGTTCGACAAAATACTCCTGAAAAAGGTCGGAGGTTACATCGACCGAAACGTTGTGAAAATGACACTCAAAATAAGAACAATAGTCTGAAGAATCCAAATAATACGAACACACTTTTATATCTACAATTTTATAAGCATATAAAAGTTATTTTTCAGTTATAAAAACGTTTGGTAAAAAAAAAAAGTAGAGTAAATAGTCGCAAGTCAAAATGTTTATAGCATGAATATGTGTATGTAATATACGTATGCGAGTATTTGGCAGCGTGGTATTATGCATGTGTGTGCGTTGGTTTATCTTGTTCTTGTTTAATACATGTATAGCTGTGAATGGCAATTCGTTTCTGTTCGCTTGATTGTCGTTAATGTGTAAGAATTTGGATGTAAGATGCTACTTCCGTGGATTAAATAAAGTGTTCTGTTCGAAATTCCGTGCACATGCCCGAATTCGACAGAAAGATTCCCGAGTTCGACAAGAAACACCCGAAGAAGGTCGGAGATTACGTCGACCGAAACCTTGTGGAAAAAAAAAACAAAACAAAAAAAAAACACTCAAGATGAGAACAGTAGTCCGAAGAACCCAAATAATATGAATAATAAATCCTCACCTAAAAGATTCAGAAACGTTATAGGGGACATTTTATCCAGGTGCACCGGTTTTTATTTCTAAAAAAAAAAAAAAAAAAAAAAAAAAAAAAGGATGATATCGCTGTACGTGATTCTCTTTTATTTCTCTTTTATTACGTACGTTTAAATGATTATCATTTTTACTTATTACGATTACAATAATTGCATATATTAAATAATCAATTTCCTTTTATTATATTTTTTTCGATCTCTTTGTTTTTATATTTCATTTTATTTCTATTTGATGTGCTAAAAAAAATGGCTGCAAATTTCACTTCCGGTATGAATTAAGAGATGGATAGATAGAGAGAGAGAGAGGTGGGTGCAGAACATTATCAATGCGTGTTATCAATTATAATGCAATAATTACATATGTCAAAGGATCTACTTCCTTTCATCGCATTTTTTCGATCTCTTTGTTTCCAGATTTTAGTTTATTTCTATTCGATGTTCTAAAAACAAAACAATTTTTTGCTTCGTGTTTAAAATTTACCTTCATATTAATGAACAAAAATAAAGAAAACTGTATGATGTGCTGTACGCACCCGTGACGAAACAAAAATATCGTATTCCAAAATACCACGTAACTTTATTAAGTAGTTTTATTTTTATAAAGAAAATCATTTTTAAGCGATTAATGGGAATTCGTAAGCATTACAATATAATTCTTGCAAGTTTGAATTATTGTTGAGTAATCTCAATTTTAGATAGTTTTCAAACTATTTTTATTGGTTAACAATACAGCCCTTCTTCAGTTATTCATAAAATTTGATTTGTTTAAAAAATAAATCTATTTGATAAATTATATGATTTGGGGAATATGATATTTTTCGTTCTGTCATGGGTACGTACATCATACAGATATTTCTTTATTATTGTTTTGTTTTTTAATATGGGAGCATTTCCGACAAAAATGTTTTTTAATAAATGAAAATACTGCAACCATACGAGAGAGAGAGAGAGAGAGAGAGAGCGAGAGAGAGAGCGAGAGAGAGAGAGAGAGAGAGCAATGGTAATGCACATTTCAACGTTTTCATTTTACGACATGTTTAGTAACTTTTATTTCGTTTTGTTTTTCAAATATAAAAAATAGGTTTCGTTTGCGGGAAATTAAATACATTAACTTTTACTAACTTGACCCCAAGCCATTTCAAGAAAACAAATATCTGAAAAAAAAACAAAAAATAAAAACGAAATTATTTACTTGGGCAAAGCTGGGTCGGAACAGCTACTGTGTGTGTGTGTGAGAGAGAGAGAGAGAGTGAGTGTGTGTGTATATAATAACCAGATTATGCATTCACGTGTAATCACCTTTTTTCTTCACCATATTCCCTCTGCTTCATTTTTTTTATCACGTAAGATCTTTGACTTACTTGTAGTTTCATCAAATACTTTTGTATGCAAAATCCGATCCAGCAGTTTGCTAATTCTTACCCTCTGATGAGAAGGAAAGTATTTCTTCGAAACTCCCCGGATTAAGGACTATCCACTTATCAAGTGTTTCCTTTTCAGATTAAATATGTTTTTAACTCTTTTTCAAAGTGTTTTTTAAACGTTTTATTAACTATTTGCTCTTATATATGAGTAAATGGTAAAAAAAAAAAAATAAATAAATAACCTGAAGAAAGTGCTCAATACTGCTGGAGAGCAAAATATGTTTTTATTACCGTTTTTACTGCTTGGTTACACCTGTTTCGATTACCGAGTCGTGTTAATTATAGGATCATTAACACGACTCGACAATCGAAACCTAAGCAGATTAAAAATGGCAACACACATACACACACTATATATATATATATATATATATATATATATATATATATATATATATATATATATATATATATGATGAAAATAATGGAAATAGTATTCCGACAAAATAGAGAAAATAAAAAGGAACAAACCGTATTATGTGTTCATCAACGTTTCGTCTTTATTTCGAGACTTCCTCTGGATGAAGAAGAAGTCTCGAAATAAAGACGAAACGTTGATGAACACATAATACGGTTTGCTCCTTTTTATTTTCTCTCTCTCTCTCTCTCATATATATATATATATATATATATATATATATATATATATATATATATTAGTGTGTGTGTGTGCGTGGGAGGGAGAGAGAATACTCATCTCAGGACAAATAAAATTCGTCAAATAGAACAGCTTTGCATCGTTTCATGTCCGTTTACAAAGATAAAAAATCAAGATATAATGCTATTCCACCTTATCTCTAGAATCCTTATAGTAATTTGGATTTAAAAAAAATCCATTACTTGATTTTGATTGCATAAAACGTCTAAAAAATTCAGGCTTAAGCTTAAGGAGGCTTAAATTAAAATTCAGAGAATCTTGGTTTATTAGCGTTCCATTACTATTGATAAAATTTCAATGCGCGTCCAAAATATTTGAATTTTCAAGTCACGGGTTTTGCCCATACTATGATTCCCTAAACACCGTTTAAAATACTCGAAATAAACTAAAATTTAGAAAAACAAACATTTATTAATTGATGTTTTATACATATTAAAATATTGAAAATAAAAACAGGATTAACTGATTTTACACGAAGGGGTTCCGTGTAACAGAGCGCTGACGCACGTATGTAAATGCATACGAAATGCGAAATGACGTCACTGTAAGAAAAAAGACTATAAAAGAAAGCACGTTATAGAAGATGATCACTTCGAAACGTGGGTGACGTCATGGTCGTAACGAAGTCATGCGTAGTGGGAGAATGGGGAAATAAATGTCTTCATTACAAACAAGAAAAAAAAAAGGAGTTGAAGTTCTTTCCTATTATTTGTCTACTTTGCGACTGAGACTACAACGTGTTGTGTAACGTTATAACCACTATTTTGCACAAAATTAAAGTAATTACATATAGCCCACAATATGATTCCTTACGCTTCGCAGCTGTGTTCGACAATTCATAATGGTCAGTTAAACATATCTAACTTATGTGTGCATAAATACCCAAACTCTTTGCTGTCACAAGTTGGGATCGAACCTACAACTCTAGTTACTAGTCGGCGACACTAATCACTCAGCTATCGCTAAGCGACATTTCAATGCAGAGTGTTTAATTTGTCTACGAAAGTATACAAATACATTTTTAGAAATTCGTATTATTTGAATTATTCGGATTACTGTTCTCGTCTTGAGTGAGATTTTCACGTTTTGATCGATTTAACGGCCGACCTTCTTTGGGTTTGTTTAGTTGTTTTGTTTTACGGCATATCAACCCTTTTCCGATCATTTAGTGCCGAATCCAATCATTTTGGAAATAGAAATTTATTTAACACGATTTAATTTAAAAACAAAAAGCAAAATATGTTCAATTCTAAGATTTTAAACATTCATGTTGTGCCTAGTTATTTTGTAGAAATTTTTTTTCCTTCAACCACTTTGTATCTTCAATCGCTATTTTGTAGTGTTTGATGTGATTGTTTTATAGTGGATTTTATTGTTTTTTTTTTGTTCTCTGTCCTGCAGAACATGAATGAGTTTTGCAATGGGAGAGAGAAAAGGGGTTACAATATTAATGTTTGATACATTTTAAGTTATGAAACCAGTCAAGAAGTGGAGGAAATAGAAAGAGAAAAAGGGAAATGGGAAGAAGAAAAACGGTGAAATGTGGGTATTTTTGTAGAATATAATTAAGTTTTGCAAAAGGAAGTAAAAAAAAAAAAAACGTAGTTGCATTTCGTCTCAGGAAGCCAATCTCTTCAGACAACCTGATCTGGTAGCATCATCCTTCTTTAGATGTATCATGTCAAACTCGAGAAACTGCACAAAATTTCGAACGGTACCCTTTATTTAATCCACGGGTTTACGTATTGGATGAAATACATGGTAAAATTCAGTTGTACGTGACATTCTTCCGGGGGTTAAAGGTACAATTCTCAGTGTGGGTGACACTCACATTACAATTGCGAATCATTTAGGACTTCCACGCAGTTAAGGCTGAGAGAACGAGAGCATGCTATCCTCGTGGACTAAATAAAGGTTTCTTTTGGAGATTCTACACAGGTTCTAGAGTTCGATAGAAAATTTCCAGAGTTTAACGAGATACGATACAAGAAGGTTGGGGCGGGGATTACATTGACCGAAACGCTGAGAACAGTAGTCCGAATAAGACGAATTAATCTACATTTAAAAAATTCAGAAATATTAAGAAAAACAAATTTTTTAAATACGTTCATACGTATTATAGAAAATTATTTTTTACGTAATTCATTTTTTCGGATAACAAGCGTTGATCTTCCCCGATTGTGAACTCGGATAATGTCTACAGACAGCAAGCGAGTACCAAACAAGCATCCATTTTAGTTCTGTGCAGTTCTAGGAGGTCCAGCCTACCAGGCCTTGCCTTCTCCTTTTGAGAAAGGGGTTAGTTTATTACTAAGCACATGAGGCGCCCTTATCGCGGAATGCCGACGGGGCTGCCCAGGTACTTTTTTTTCAGTAAAAACTGTCCCTCCTCTGGATCGCAAACTTCTCAATCCCACTTTCAGACTCTGAAACTACACCCCCACCCCCCAAACAAACATCAATACTACGCGCGTAAACGTTCACCAATTTACCAGTTTCGTAATATTAGCATTTTCTTTACTATATTGTGTCAATATGGAGGTCTGAATGACACAGACATGCTGATGGGAGAGTTAGGAAGTGGGAGGAGATCGGCGGGAAAGAAGTGAGAGGATAATAATAACTATTGATTTATTTCATATTTCTCTAATGAATGCGCGCATTCTCTGCGTTATTTATTCAAATACTCACAGGCAACTCTCATTGTTTTTTGTTTATATATATATATATATATATAAGTAATGTGATTTATAATTTAAAAGTTTTAAAATTTTTAAAATTTAAAAATCAAAATTTAATTAAATTAAAAATCAGTTTCATAAGAAGGAACAACAACAAAGTCAATTATCTGTACGATCGTTTCGGAAATCCGTGCTTTCACAAATAAAAAGCACGGATTTCCGAAACGATCGTACAGATAATTGACTTTGTTGTTGTTCCTTCTTATGAAACTGATTTTTAATTTAATTAAATTTTGATTTTTAAATTTTAAAAATTTTAAAACTTTTAAATTATAAATCACATTACTTAATATTGAATTAGCTCTAGGACATTTAACTATCGAGCTTATTATATATCTAAATTACAACGAGCATTTCCTGTATTTTAATTAAACTATTAATTTCACTATTACATTAAAATACACTTAGCTCTTTAGACTATTATTCTAATCTCCTTTAAATTATATATATATATATATATATATATATATATATATATGGGTGATTTATGATGTACACTAGCTGGACGCCCGTCGTTGCTCGTCCGTACAAGACGCTGAAAATGGTATTTGAATTTACGCAGATTGCGGGTGTATTATTATAGAATCAATCCTCTATTGATTATTATATATTATGAGGAATAATTTACCCGGTAAACTAAATCGCAAAACAATTCAAAAATAATAATGATAATGTCGTTAATCAAATTCCGTCTGTGTTTGTTTACAATATCACGTCAGCTGATATTTGGGCTTGACGATCTTAAAAATAGTCTTTCTTCTCATAAGTGATAAAATAGAATTTTTACAAGGGAATATTTTACGTTACACCGGCCAAGGTTACACCTGTGTAACGTAAAATATTCCCCTGTAAAAATTCCTTTTGATTTATAACAAAAGAAAGACTATTTTAAAGGTCGGATTTTTTTTTTCTCATTTCGATACTTCTCGGATGAATTTTTGTACAAAACATAAGAACACTGCCAGACATATAAATAAACTTTGGGTGAAAATTGCAAAAGATAGGCTCAGGCGTTTCGGAACCTATAAGGAAGGAACTCACATACACAAAGTGACTTTTATATAAGAGTAGAGATAGAAATAAAAAAAGAGCTCCTCAGATCATCCATGACCACTGTGTTCGATTAAAGATTATATGACAGGCGCTCCAAAAGTAATGTCTCCTATTTTTTTTTTTATTCCGTCCAATGAATCAGAAAGGATTGCAAATAGCATTGGCATGATAACATGCATTCATTACTTGAAAGTTTTATCTCTCTGTTGCAGATATTGACGGTGTGAGACTCTAAGGAAGCAACCCCTGCCATGGACGTGCACTAAAAACAGATGCGTCATTGAATTCCTGACAAAAGTGCATTGAGAATGGTGATGACTATGTAGAAAAAATAAATTCTGTCGCACAAAAGGTAACCTGTCTTCGTAGCTCTTCAACTTCTTGAATTAAAAAATTATTTTGGGACGATCCTCATATATAACTAGGGCTGTGACAACAGCATATTCTTTTCATTGTTTTGATATCTTATAGGTTTTTATATAGACTGATGTGGTTCTCGGTTGATTGACTGTGCCTTACTGTGTCGGATATATACTTGAAAGACAAAAGAATGAAAAGAATATTCTGTTATCACAGCCCTATATATATAACATGAGTTAGGACTCGTAGCATAGTGGATAAAGTACTTGGTAAATTCAGTTGTAAGTTGTACTTTTCTGGAGGTTAAACGTTCAATTCTAAGTGCAAGCAGCATTAAAATTATAATTATAAATTACTTTAGTCTTCTACCCTGTCATGGCTGATGGAACGAGGACATGCTACCTTTATAAATAATTAAAGTTGCGTAGCGCCTTAGAAAAGAGGTAGCACCGTTTTTTTCTTTCATCATTATTATTGGTTTAATATTTGTTTTACGTGTTGGCATGTGTTCGACAGCTTTTAAAAACTGATTTCCAAAATAACCTATCTCTGACCAGGTCTTTATGCCTCTTCGCCTAAAAAGTATCCTTATTACTTCCTCCCGTGTTATCCTTGCTCTTCCAATGACCCTGCTATCTCAGTTGAGCTATACGTAATAAGCCAAGACCTCTTATCTGTTCTTTAAATTTGACCATACCAATGAAGTCTCCTGTTTTAAACACATCTCCCAACAGTGTCTAGTACAAGTATTTTTGTTTCTTATAATTGGAGAGTTCCATTGTCTTGTTTCCAGTATAATTCAAGGGAGATCATTTAAATTACTCACGAGATGTAACACCTGAATAGGTTATTTGTAAAATAAAAAATATTTGCGTTCATTTTTTTTTTTCAACACATTTTCATTGAGAGCAATAATTTATTCTCAGTTATTAAATTTATAAGGTTTTGTCCGATATAATCTTCGACCTTCTTCAGGTGCATTTTTTTTGGACTTGGGAATTTATTCGAAAATTCTGCACAGGTCCCCGAGTTGGATATGAAGATTACTACATTCAAAAAGATGATGCACTTGAAAGAGGTCGCAACTTACATCGGCTGAAACGTTGTGACCATTTTATTTCATTCACAATTAAAATAATGATAGTATAATTTTACATTTTTTTCAAAAAACCGAAAGCAATTGCAAATGTTGTAGAGAAAAAGCAAATACAAAAAAATGAAACAAAATACAAAAAATGAAGCAAAATACAACAAAGAAATTGAAACAAAATACAAAAAATTGAAACAAAATACAAAAAAAACTGAAACAAAATACAAAAAACTGAAACAAAATACAAAAAAACTGAAACAAAATACAAAAAAACTGAAACAAAATACAAAAAAACTGAAACGAAATACAAAAATATTAAAACAAAATACAAAACAGAAATTGAAACAAAATACAAAAAAAATTGAAACAAAATACAAAAAAAATTGAAACAAAATACAAAAAAAATTGAAACAAAATACAAAAAAAATAATTGAAACAAAATACAAAAATAATTGAAACAAAATACAAAAATAATTGAAACAAAATACAAAAATAATTGAAACAAAATACAAAAATAATTGAAACAAAATACAAAAATAATTGAAACAAAATACAAAAATAATTGAAACAAAATACAAAAAAATTGAAACAAAATACAAAAAAATTGAAACAAAATACAAAAAAAATTAGACAAAACACAAAAATCATTAAACAAAATACAAAAAACATTAAACAAAATACAAAAAAATTGAAACAAAATACAAAACAAAAATTGATAAAGAAAGTCATACAAAAGTACATTTATTTTGTTTACACGAGCAAAGTGTAGTATCTGTTCTGAGACAATGTTTCTGAATGTTATATATGTACAGGTTGTTCAACTTTCTATAATTATCTATATTTATTGAATGTTCATGATGGTGTATATGGATAAAGTTTAACTTGAAGATTACTTTGACAATATACCCTATGATTTAGTGAAAAGAATTGCCATTATAGAGATATTTCAATCCGGAAAGTCTGAAGACCTTAAATGTGAATTGAATGTTGGTGTGGAGAACACGAAAACGTTTCAAATCAAATGGTAAGATCAAGATATTTGGTCTATCTTCGAGAGTAAAGTCTCAGCTTTCCACCATATCAATTTCAAAATTCTAAAGAAAAAATTATTTGTAACTCGTGTAAAACATTCACCAAACGTTTGCAATATGTTATTGATGCACAGGGCAGTTACATTAAATAAATTTTGAATATTTAGTAATACTATTGTATATATTTACGTTTGGTTGATATGATTGTTTAATTTATTTAATTAAATATGGGCAAAAAACTTTGTAACGTTAATTATTGAACACCCTGTATGTATCTATATATAAAAACAAACAGTTTAGATGTTAGTTTGGTTGTTCTTATTTTACAGCATATCAACTACTAGCGGAGAGTGAGGTATGCCCGGCTTTGGAGTGTAACGTTTCAGTTTCCCACCATACCAATTTAGAAGCTCTGAAGAAGAAATAAGTGAAGAATGGGCCAAAATCTCACAAAAAAAATCATTCGTGACTCGTATAAAGCAGCAGATTATTATAAGTCGATTACATTGGATATTTTTAATCTAGTAATACTATTATATATATTCACGTTTGGGTGATCTGTATCGTTTAATTTATTTAATAAATGTGAGCAAAAAAACTGTCACGTTAATTATTGAACACCCTGTAGATTGATTATTTGGATTATTCAGACTACTCTTCTTATCTTGAGTGTTATATGAACAACGTTTCGGCCGATGTAATCTCTGACCTTCTTCAGGTGTACAAGTTGCCATGTTTGGTAAATGAGAGGGAGGAGGTGTTAGCTCTACACTTCCAAGGTTTCGTATTTAGATAAAGGTAAAAATAAAGTGACAAAAATTATAAAGCCAATAAAAATATCAAGCAAAACACTGGGCGATATTATTTCTAAATTATTTAGATTGAAGAAGAGGGGGTTAAAGATTAATTTGACCATTAACTAATTATAAGTTCTTAAAAACCATTAAATTTATTAAACTAAAATTACAGAAGAAACAATTGTTAAATCGCATGTTATCCCATGTTATCTATTATTTAAACTTTAACGAGATGTTTTATTTTCCATATAGATACTTCTTTAAATGTATTTTCTAGCGTCCGATATGAGACAAAAGAAAGGTAAAAAAAAAAAAAAGGAGGTGAATAAAAAAGAAAAAAGGAATCTATTGATTAAATTCTTCATTTTTTTTTTTAGGCATAAAACCGTTCAATCAAAACACCTATAAGTAGTCCGGTTTATTTATCTCTCTACCTTAACTAGAAGAGGTGACATCAATGTCGTAAAGTGGAACTGAAGAATTAGTGCCCCTGAGAAGGAGCACTCTCGCCTACGAAAAAAAACGTCACCCCCTTCCCAACCTTCAGCATTCACCGGTAGAAGTGCCTCAGATGATTAGCAAGAAACAAACCCTTTCATAAAAAGAGAAGGCAAAGCCTGGAAGGATAATCCTCCTAGAACTGCGCAGGACCTAATCAACAGGGGAAAGGCTATTTCAAAAAATGGCCTAGACAGCCTACAGCAGCACTACGGTCAAAAAGTCTTCATCTTTTCTGTTCTTGGTTAGTGAATGAGAAATCCTCATAGACCGAGGCAATTTTCATTTTTGTTCCAATCCAAAGTATCATTTTTGGAGAGAAGCTGGATTTTCTGCACTTTAAAAACTGACCTTGTGTCTAACACTTGCCATCGTGCGGAGGTAAGGAAATATATGGACAACAATAAAGAACCTTAAAAAAAAAAAAGTTTAATATTTGCTGCTGATTGAAATGTTTTTCTAAAATAGCTTGAAAGTTTTCGTTTGGCTTTGGAGAAAGAAAAAATATTTACAAGTAGGTAATGGGCGGGGAAGGTTCATTCTTAAAATATTTCTATTTCAGAATTTCAGTTGACTGAGAATAGAATAAATATTTCTTCATTTTTGAAGCAGAAAAAAATATGTAGGCCACATTTTGTTCAAATTCTTCTTTCATTTTCCTTTTATTAAACTAATAACACTTATATCTTTTACAGTCATCCCCATAAAATTTGCGAGTTATAATCCTCACCAGCATCATCAAGGAAAGGAGAAAATGGATGTTGGGTTTACTTTCGGAAGCTTCATAATTCTCGTTTCCCTTATTTTGTCTTTTAATCCATACATCACATGAGCGATATTTCTGACAAAGGGGGAAGATTGCATCTCATAGGATTAGCAAATATCTCAATGGAGGCTTCCTTTCTCGGGCAAGTGCTCTTGACATATCAAAGGCCTTTGATAGTGTATGGCATAAAGATCTACTTCACAAGATTTCCAGCTATGGTATAGCTGGAAATGTTTTCTCAATTATTAAATCATTTCTCTCGGACAGGTTCATAAGAGTAGTGGTTGATGGGTAGAAATCAGAAGCTCATAGTATTAATGTTAGAGTTCCTCGGGGATCCATCCTGGGCCCAACTCTCTTTCCTGATCTTCATCAATGATCTTCCAAATCACATCCTAAGATCATGCATAGATATTTATGATGATGACACTATAATCTATGGAAATACATCAAAGGCCGCAAATGACCAAGTTCTCTTTGATCCTCTCTCCTCTGATCTTGAGTACAATGGGGAAAGAGGTGACTAGTTAATTTTAATGCATCTAAAACTAAGCTTCTATTTTTATATCATCAATGCTCTGATCCTCGTCTGGCATCAACTGAAATGAATGGCTCTCATCTTGGGGAGGCTCCATGTTTTGACAAGCTTCTGGACTTGACTTTTACGTCCAAGGACGGAGTACTGTTGCCATATCTGGGCAGGAGCTGATAGAAAGACTTATCCTGCCTTGACAAAGTTCAAAATAAACTTTGTAAGCTAGTGTGGGATGCCCTTTTCTCTTCTCTGTAACTTCTTTGCCACGGAAGAAACGTTGCGAGCCTGTTTCTGCTTTATCATTTTTTCATGGCAAGTGCTCATCTGAGCTCCAATCTATGGTCCTCCCCACTCACCAAACTTTCACAAGAAACACTCGTCTAGCTTAAACCACTGTCAATAATTTCCCCAACTCTTTATCTGTGCCTAAACCTAAATGTAGATTCCATGAATCTTTCTTAGAACTGCACGCCTGTGGAACTCCCTTCCGTTTGCCTGTTTCCCAGCTGACTACAATTTGGTAGTCAGCAAGTCTAACGTAAACAAATTCTTGATTAACCGTTCCTTTAATTCAATTTACCAAATTTCCCTTACTAACGATTACTACGATATTATCCCATTGACTACTGTAAACTCAAGAACTCTTATCTTCGAGTGGCCTCTGTGCCTTGATAAATTGTGACTTATGTAAAAAAAAAAAAAAAAAAAGAATTACTTCGGCAGCCTTGTAGCTTTCACTTTCATTATTTTGTTTTTTAGTCCTTACATCACATAAGCGACGTTTCTGACAAAGGGGGGAGAATTTCTGTTTTCTAACTTGAAATCTAGCCATCTAACACTAATTGTTTGCTAGTTTTTGATATTTGAATAGTATTTTTATCTCCTTACATAAAGTGGCTTTATGCTTTGTATGGAGCGATTTTCATTAAAAAAAATATTTGCTCTAGAATCTGTTTTACAAGCTGGCTTATGTTTGACAACTTTTAGAAATTGACTTCTAAAACAACCAATTTCTCGCTAGATCCCCCTTTTCTCCTATGAACTGACACTGCTATCTCAACTGTTCTACCTCTGCTAACTTAAGAACTCTTATCTATTTTTTCAACGTGATGATCCCATCAAAATCTGACCTTTGGAACACATCTCGTTATACTGTCCAGAGAAGAGCGCGGTTGTGCGGATGATCATCTTTTTGACAATGAGCAAGCAGATTGCTCCAGGTGGCAGAGAACTATGATGAGATGGTTTTTCAACAAATATCAATCTTAGGGGGGGGGGGGCTTAGTGTTAGGATGGGCATCCATGCTTGGATCTATGTCATTTCGAACATAGCAGAACTTGGACACAGATGAAAAGGGAGTAAAATAGAGTAAGAAGATGATTTAGGTCACAAAATCTATGCATATCTGAAAAGAGTCGCATTACACATCAATCGCATCATTCTCATCTGATTTCTATCCATGCAACGCATGTCTTCAAATCTCACTACTCGGTTTTCACTATGCTCATCTTCAATATTCGTGTCTCTTCCACAAAATTTCTTAAACCACCATTGTACTGTGCGTTCAGTAATGGTTTCTGAACCAAATGCTTCATTGATATCGCGAGCTGTTTCAGCAGCTTTTCAGCCTAGCTTGAATTGAAATAAGAAAATTGTGCGAATTTGCTTTTTTTTCGTCTTGTATTCAACGTTCTGGAAAGAAAACATAATTGTTTTAAAACGATTGTAACTTAAACGATTGGATAGAGCGAAAAACGCTCTTTAGAATGATATATAAAGTAAAGGTATTATAATGAAAACTTATTTGAAAATACATTTTGAAATCAAAATTTAAAATTCCGCAGGGACTTTCTTCAACCTAATAATTGAACCTGATTAAAAATATATGTACAGGGCTTCTCAAAAATAATGTATTCACACTTCAAGTAGCGATAGAATCTTTATTTGTTAACAGAGTGAAACGGAATATCTTTGAATACTGAAGATAAATGCAATTGAAGAATCATATCTGCAAATATTCAAACAACGACTATTATTGTCCAAACAATGTTGATAACGTGCACCAAAGGATTTACAAACGTGACGAGGTTATTAGAAGTACAGTTTTTGTGTCACTATGTAAATTGACCTTGAAAAAAAAAAAATGGTGACACCCTCCGATTTTGAAATTGTTAAAATTTAGAATTCTTTCTGCAATTCAACTTTATTTACAACTGGCATGTTGCCCGGTGTCGCCCGGTTGTAAAATAAGACTCAACAAATATAATACTACAAGAGTCAAAACCAAAACAGGGTGTTCCAAAAAATGTACTCACACTTCGAATGATCATAAAACCATTATGAATATAAAGTGAAATGGAACAGCTTTGCATACAGAAGACAAATGTAATTGAAGACTCATGTCTGCAAATATTCAAATTGATGACCATTATTATGCAAACAATGCTGATAACACGCACCAAGGGATTCGCAAACGTCAGGATACAGACACCCTGTACAAAGCCATGTGCACTGTCACAGATCTAAATCAAGCCATTAGCTAACCAAACAAATTTACCAATAGTTTGGATCCACCTGACATGACTACCTCACTGACTTATGTTGAAGAATGGATTGGCGCTGATTGTTGCATAAACTTTGGATGCCATACGTTCGTATAATCGTGCCACAAGTCAAAGATTTGGTTTCAAATCTGATTGCATCACAAATACTGAAAGGCTCGAATAGAGACGTTTATTTCCAGAATTTTCAATGATATTCCTTTTATATTCGAAAAGGACAGTTTTTAGTCAGAATATCTTTTGTGATTCCCATCAACTTAACAAGAACAGTGTGGTTGGATTTAAATTCCAAGAAACGTCCTTTTCTCAACTGTATATATATATATATATATATATATATATATTATTGCCTCATGAGATGGTGTAGAAATTTTATTTTCCACCTCGTGTCTTTCCTTCTCTTTCCCTCCCCTTCTTTACCCCCCTCTCTCTTCTTGGTGTATCTTGTGCTGCTACTGCTTGTTATATCACGTGTTGAATGCATACCTTTCGATTGATAAAAGGAGATGTGTGCGCCATTTTGTTGGAAGTTTTGAACACGAGAAAGAAGTCGGCTCGCTATCCCGCGTCAAGAGAAAAAACGTTAAAAATCGCAAGTTTAAACAAGAGACACCAGTGGTTTGGTTTCTTTTTCTTCAATCGGCATTCATCAAGGAAGACAACACAGAATTAGTCAGAAAAGACTGTTTAAAAAATCAGTTGTAAACGAAATTACAACGACCTCTTCACCGAGGAAGAAAGAACTATTTTAAGGCCTAGAATTGGTCTTGTAAAAAAAGACTACTAACTCCAGTGAGACGTTAGAATTCACGTCAAAAGGAACCAAGAAATCTTCTATAGAAATACATTACACCACAGAAGATTTGGATTATTTTCTTGGATTACAGAACCAAGAGGATTGAAATTTTCTCGAATGAGAACATTTAAGTTAATGGTGCAAGGGAGGCAATTTGCATACACCCTCTTTTAAAAAGATTAAGTGTTGACGTGTTTTATTTAAGTTCTTTGACACGCAGTAAGCCCTGACTACACCTATATTCTTACCCCTACTATCCCTTACAATATTGTTAATGGAGTTCTTTGAGAACCGCCAGAGGGACTAATTTCGCAGACACTGTTATTGGTGAACATAAAACTGATTATACCTTTCCCTATTTACCTTTTCATTTATTAAAAAAAAAAAAAAATTGTTTATCGCAGTATTCTTTTTTTTCCTTCTTGTTGTGCAATGGGATAACCTTCATTGGACGTCATGATAAAATTCCCGTTAATGGATCACCAAATCTACTACTATAGAAGGAAAAATAATGTTTATCCAAAGTTTACATGAGGTACAAAAATTTTTTAAACTTATCACATACATTCCAAATTACATTATGAAAGCAATACATAAAAACCCCAGATAACAGAGTACATTTTCTAGTTATATAATAATAATATATTGTTAACAACAATAATAATATATTAATATTAACAATATTAGTAATATTAATAATAATGATATCAGAGTGCTTCAGAATACGGTCTTGTTTGGATACACCAGAATCTTGCGGAAAGTATTGGAGGTCTGAGAAAAAGAAGGCACTGGTAGCCTATGGTTATTTGTTATGATCCGCTTATCTGCATAAAATCAGCCAGACACAAAATATGAGAACAGAAATAATAATAAATTGTAATGTCGGCATCGAATGACACCACACCACATAATCAAGAAGAGTCAAGGAGGATGGAAATGGCAGTGTGCCACTGTATGAAAAAATGTTTGCTCGCTTTTAACATTTTTTTTTTTGTATTTTAAACGAAATCAAGAAAAAAAAACAACTGATTATTAAAACAAAATAAGTTAGTACTTCTGCCGTTTACGGATCATCCCATTTTGTAGGATTTGCAAGTTAAATTCAATTTTTACAGTATCTTCTGTTTATTGCGATTGCTGAATAGCTTTGACCAAGGTTAACATTTTCATACAACCTAACATCACAAGTGCATTTGAGAAGTTTTATCACCGCACAAGCAGAAAGGACCAGCCTATAAAATCAACTGAAGACCTATTTATAAAACAGAGGCGCGTTCAAAATTAATGGGTTTTTTTTTTTAGAGCACTATTGGACCATAATAGTTGACTTTTGTACGTTTAACTTTAATTCAAGAGATTATGTAAAAATAGTTTCATAAAATCAACAGTTGGTTCTTTGGTTAGACAGGGGGGGCGTTCGAATTGAATATTTCTGTTTAGAGCACAATTAAACCGGGATACTTGACTTTTGCATTTTAAACCGAAAGTGAAGCCATTATTTACACATAATATTATGAAATGAACAGCAGATTCTCTACAGTGCAATGTAGACTACAATATATTGTAGACTAAGTCACTGCAGGGGGCATGTGAAGCTTCCTCTGGGTACACTGCAGAGTGGGAGAAGGGGTTTCAAAACAAGAGCAGGTAATCAATCGATTTGATTTTAAAAAAATGGGCGATTTCACTGATTTCGAAGACAATAAAAGCATAAAGGGTGAAACATTTGATCCTCATTCAATATTGGACAACGTCGAGTCTCCTTGCTAGTTATAAATATTAATAATTATTTTTATACCTACAGGCACTAATGTTTAATGCTTATATATATATATATATAAATATATATTGAAAATTTAAAATGAACATATAAACTGTTTAAAAAAAAAAATTGTAAAGAAATTTCAATTACAAAAGAATTTCCACAAGAAAAGCGTTAATTATACAAGAGAATTCAACTATATAATGAGGAAGAAAGAAGAAAGAAAAAACGGGGATCATCAGCTGCATACCATGTATCTGTTTCGGAGGTTTAAAAACATATGTACTTAGACTATTTTTTTGTTTCATTTTACTTCAAAGAAATTAAGCGACCTTTTTCTGCGACTAACACTTGATCTCTCTATGAAATACATAAATATCCGAATATTCCATTAAAGTTCTCCTTTACGTCTCAAACGTTGAGTGAGTAAAGAAATTGACAATCTTATTTCTCTCTCCCCAATTGACCATTTTAATATGTTATAGGATATCTTTCTTCTTGCTCACTTAGTTTTAGTGGATTTCAGGATCCGAATTCATCTAGTCTGGTGGAGTATCCAGATTTGTGCTATTACTTCAGGTAACATCACAAAAGGAGAAGGTGCACCAGCTATAATATAAATCTCCCTACTGTCTGTTTAAATGTATGTATGTATGTATGAATATATGTATGTTTGTACGTCCCGCAAAAACTTTTGCCAGGTGACAGATTTTCACGAGATCAGTATCATTTTGAAACGCGACCCTTCGGATGACAAATATTGAAAAATTGGCCAAAACCATTAATTCCTTCACCCTTAACTGGGCACTTTTCTACAGGGAGGGGTCGCTTTTTTCGCCGATATTTTCGAAAGTTATCCCTCTTTTCGATTGTTTAGCCTTAATTTAAACCTACGTCACTTCCGGTTTGGCGATAGGCGCAATAGCTAACGCGTCATTTTTTTTTTTTTTCACTTTCTTTTCCTCCTTTGCTGTACGGGTTCGAGCCTGCCTGCTTACTCCCACTTTTTTTATTTGCTCAACACACACCTCCAAACACCTAGACCAGTCTTTTATATAAAAGGCAAAATGTCTGTTAGCGTGTGTGTCTGTGTGTCTCCAAAAAACTTTTGACAGATGCCATGACCATGACAAAATTGGCATCGTTAGAAAGCTCGATCTCTCGAATGACAAATATTGAAAACTTAGCCGAAAAGATTAATTCTTTGACCGTCAACTGGGACGTTTTTTGCAAGAAGGGGTCAGTTTTTGCATCGACATTTTTTTACAAAGTCATTCACGCCTCGTGGTCTCAATGTACGTTTAAAACACGTTATTTCAAAGACACGTGACGTCACAAGTGCGCCATGGCCGAGTCGGTTAGCGCGTTTGCTTTTTTTTCACCTCCTTTTCCTCTTTCGTGTTACAGGTTTGAGCCTGGCTTACTATACCACCTCTTGACACCCAGGCAATGCTGGGTATCCATGCTAGTTCCTCATAAAAGCCAGTGTGGTTTAGCTGTAATGAGATCTTTTTTGGACTGCAAATACTAAGTGGTTTTCAATATTTGGTCAGGGTTTATTCTAGGATAAAGTATCCTCATGCTAGGTTGTTCTGGCAAACTCCTGTACAGAGACTTAGACACTTGAGGATAGTGTCTAGATTAGATAGTGTTTAGTTAAGTTTAGATAGTATTTAGCGTTTAGATTAGAGGATAGTGTCTAGTAGGCATTCAATGTGTATATGTGTGTGTGTGCGAGCAAATGATTATTTCAATGATATCTCAAATCTTCTTGGAATTTGACCATGAAAAAGATCTCCCTTCCACCCAGATTCCACCATTTGTTCTTGAAGTAATCCTCTTTGGTATGCAGTGATTTTCCAATGTATACAGAAAAAAAGGGGTATTTCATACAAGCCATGTGTTGTTCAAAATACTAGGGTCTTTCCAAATGTAAAGTCTTCAATTTTTTTTAACTAAAAAAGTTGAAGATCTATGAAGATGGGAGTGATACCATTAAAACGAGCAACATTTTGGCTTGGGGGAGATGCTAGTCCAGCGGCATTGATGAGTTGTGATACAATAAAACAGGACTGTATGTCGATGACTACAAATATATTTTAAGCCCTCCTCTTTAGGTAGAGCACTGTCGTAAATAATCCCACTTGCTACTTAATTGGCTGAAAAATGCGAAGCTAGTTGTTTGTTTGTTTACGAACAGGCGATTTGAGCACTATAAAAGTGGTGGCAGGTGTCTATTTAAATAGACATTCCGACAAGTCAATTCCATGGTCGAGTGGGAGAACTGCCGACTGTCAACACGATGGTTCTAGGTTCAATCCTTGGCTTGGGAGAGATGCTAGTCTAGTGGCACTGATGAGTTGTGATACAATGAAACAGGACTGTATGTCGATGACTACAAATATATATATATATATATATATATATATATATATATATATATATATATATATATATATATATATAGAGAGAGAGAGAGAGAGAGATATTAGCAGACCTCCCAGAATTGCCCGGTCATAAAATGCGCTTAAATATATTTTAAATCATGCAGATTTCGTATTTATTCTTATAGCAACAATTCTCAATTGATTATTATATTGTACCTAATATATAGTAGTAATTTCCCATGTCTACAAAAATAAAAAATAGAACTTAATTACCATCAGCTAGAATCGAAACCAAAACATATACCTCTCCAGTATTACTCATTATTATCTGAGATAAGTTCATACGCATAGAAAAATTAGCATTGTTAAAAGTATAAATATATATTTGCACATGCTTAGAAGTAACACGTTTAGTCGACTTACACCTGCCAAGTTCCAATTTTTTAAATTTTTTACCCCTTTGCAGAGACGCACATGCATACATATCAGTCAACATAGATTTTAATCTTGTAAGGCGACATAAAATTGCTGTAAAACCAATCAGTCCAGGGAATTTTTTTTTTGTGTGTCATTTCACCCCAAACACCCAAACAAGGCACAGGGCCACTTAGTCGTGAGGGGCTACTATTTGGGGTCAGATTTACAAGGATACTATTTATGGAGTTGGGCAACGAGATGTCTGATTACATTACACTTGAAATTCCAAGGGATCTCTACAGTGTAGGGGTGGGATTTTGCTGCTTGTCAGGTTTGTCGAGAGTTTTGTCATGTAGGGGTACTAATGCTTAAAGTTCAAAGCACTTGCCATGGAAACCGGCACAAGGATGCTATGTTTCAGTGATGGGGCAGATGTTTTTTAACCTTGTCTAGGAGCGAGAGACAATTGGCAGATGTACCAGCCCAGATGTGGCAACAATAGTCTCTGCATGGGCCAACCGTGGCCTTGCAGAGATACAGACTACTCTCAGGTGCGAGTAGCCCTGGCAATTGCCTCGATGTATTGCCGGCATATCAACCCTTTTCAGGTTATTTCATGCCAAATCCAGTGATTTATTTTTATTTCAAGTCGGTTTCTATTTAACCCATAGTTGGAACCCTAACAAGTACTACCACTCTGCGTCAGAGTGGACCTAGGAGCAATGGCAATTAAAGGGTGGCTCTACACTCCCCAAAGCCTGCAAGCTAAGGCCTCACCATCGGATATAGTTTAAGGTCATATCCAGGACCAGATGTATTTGTTCCAATTAATGTTGTCTGTAAATGTTAACCCTGGGAATGTTTACCAATCCTGGAATGGGTATTATTCAAAATGAGAAAAATCAGAACTTCTTGGAATATCGGAATCGGTCCTAGAAAAATTAGTGCCTATTTTTTTATGACAAAACGATTCCTTTAACCCCCTCCCCCCAGTTTGTATAATACTGAATTTTCCATTGCTGGAACTAAAGATAAAATGATAAATATTTATTGATTGTTAAAATCGAAATCTATAGATCACATGTGTATGTTTTTCGTTTGCAAAAAATATATGCATTCAATACATGGGATTTTACGGAAAAGAAAAGATTCTAAAAAGCTCAGAAATTACATATTAAGAGATTTTAAAAGAACAAGAATCAGATTCAGTAAGTATATTGGAATCAGGAATTTAAAACAGAATCAGTAATTGTATTGGAATCGGGAAAAATATTTGAATCATGTCATCACTAGTATTATATAATTAATTTATTATTTAAATATTTTCTACGCGCATAAAATTACGTTATCTTAATTTTATGCACATAGAAAATATTTAAATAAATATTTAAATAATGAATTAATTACAAATAATACGTCCCAAAAATGTGGGGGCGACTAGAATATAAACAAAGAGCAGATAACCTCTCTCTTTAAAGCACTCAGGAAGTGAAAAAAAATAAATAAATAAACACCACAGTATTGCTTATAAAAAAAAAATAAATAAATAAAATAAACAATCTTATATATATATATATATATATATATATATATATATATATTGTATGGGATTTTTTTTAAAACTAAGTTTGTTTTTTGTTTTGTTTTTACTTTTGTTGTTCAGATGACCATTGCTATATGGATACATGCATTATTATGATGGAACAGCATTGTTATGAGATTCACCAAAGACTTCTTCAAGATAACGTTTAAACGTATCAATCACTTTGAATAAGTATTTGCTGCAGCCATTGTATTGGATGGCATGGACTGAAAGTGAATCACCGCAACGTAATCCCATCAAACGCCAAACGTCACCATTTTTTCGGATTACGCTTTCTTTGGGGTTTTGGTTTAACGTATTTGCTACCATTAAGCTAGTTTTTGCCCCAGTTTTTATAAAATATCCATTTGTTATTAATGGAGCAGTTTAGGTAGCAGGGTCAGTTAGTGTTGTTGTTATTTGTGGAGTTAGTTTTACTGCCAGTGGTGATGATGATGACATCTAAACAGTATAGAGAGATTGGTAGAATTGATGAAAGTTTTTTGGGTTAGTAGGTTAGAACAGTTGAGGTAGCAGGGTCAGTTGGCAGAGAAAGTTAAAAAAAAAAATTATCCGAAGAAAATGTTGGAAGAATGCGTGGGAATGTTTGTGTTAGTAAATGTTGAAATATAGAAATCAGTTACCAGGGGGGAAAATGGAATGAAATGAGAGATTTGAAAGAAAGGAGGGATAAATAAAGACCTGGCCACAGATAAGTTAGTGTAGCAGTTTATTTTAAAAAGCCGTCCAACATATGCCAGCATGTAAGACAGACATAAAAATAAATCTTAAAAATAATCTACTTAAGGTAGTTTTGCATTACTTTTCAGAAAATATTCATTTGTCACGAGTGGGGCCTGTGGAAATTCCACAGCAGACTCATTCATATGTAATATATTGATGTTGGCATTCTGTGAATGTTCAGTGAAAATTGAGGCGCCCTGATATTATTATAGCTTTTTTAACTGCAAAAGTATTTATCTAAGCTAGCAGGGACGTCCAGCATAGCCCGGTCGTAAAATATGCTTAAATATGATATTTTAATAATTGTAAATTTCATATATATTATTATTATAGAGTCAATTTTCTATCGATTCTTATATGTTATAAAGTTGTGATTTCAAAAATAAAACATATATCCATATGATTTTAAAGTGCATCAGTTTGAATCGAAATCGAAACTGAAATTAAAACTTATAAAGAAAAAAAATAATATATATAAGTTATAAACATATATACGGCATGTATATATTTTATAACTCACTACCTAGCTCTACCTATTGAGCACTGTTGAAGTAAATACTTAAAGTTAACGCATAAAATTATACTTTCGTATATTAATTTATGTGATTAAATGAAGTAGTCACATATACATATATATATATATATATATATATATATATATATATATATATAACAGGGGTTCCGTCAGCTATAATCGAAACTGAAATGAAAATTTTTGAAGAATTCTTGGTAAAATTATTTGTTACAAGAAATGGAAGGTCATAACAATTAAACAACAGTCGGAATAAAAAGATGTAAGCGTGACACAAAACAACAAAACACACACTCTATCGTATTAATATGTAGATCACCAGGAGTTAAGGGGCCATGCAGAGGAGTAGTGTTTTTTTGAGTCAGCTTTCTGTAGCGTCTCCATGCACCCGGCACTGCGCAATTTGTGGCTTATTGAAAATAATAATTACGTAATAACAGATCATTATAAACTCAGAATTTTAATTAGTTCAACACAGAATCCTGTAACCTCTTCATGGCAGTCTTGCAGTTAAGTCCCGGCAAAGTTCAACAACTCTAGAAGGGTAACACCAGTATTTTACACCGTCAAATCACGAATATTAAGAATTATTAGTTTTAAAATAAAAATAAAAACTATTGAAGTTAAAAACATATATAATTAATATTTAATTAAATGTGGAGGCATTCTGGTCACATGTGAAAAGGAGGATGAGGATGGCAGCGACTAATAAAAATTTGTTCCATTCCCATCTAATAGAAGAGTTGTGGAGACGGCGTGAGAAAGGACACGCATTTCCACGAATTATTAAAAGAATGAGACAACAATACACTTTTTAAGAAGTGTTTAATTTTCAAAGTTGTTTTATTTTGTACTAGCGAGGGGTACCCGGCGTTGCGCGGGTGTTTGTAGGTGTGTGTGGTGTTAAATAAAAAAGACCCCGGGGGGGGTAGGATCGAAGCCGAAGCCCTGAGGTGAAGTTTGAAAATAAAATCGGCCAGCCAGAATGAAGCATTGTTATAAGCGAATAAGTGAAAGATGTTTGAAAGTCGTCGAGCGTTACGATGACGACGATGACGATGTAAGCATTGTTATAAGCGAAATAAGAAAAGAAAACAACGTTTTAATTAAGGGGTAATCAAAGTATCGAAAAAAAAACACAAAAAAATCTAACGTAAGGCAAACGAACGATGAAAACAGAAAAACGAGCACGTGAAAAATGGCTTAAATAAGCCTGTTTCGATATTAAAATTTTAAAAATCGGTGGGTACCCGGGTGTTTTGGGGTGTCGCTAAGAATAAGCGAAGTAAAAAAAACAAAACAGGAAAACGAACGTTACGTGAAAAATGGCTTAAATAATACAGGGTTCAATATTTAAATTTAAAAAATCGAAAAAAAAAACAAAGACATCTCACACCACGATTCGAACCCAAAACGTTTAGATAATGAACCAAGGCCTTAACTACCTGAGCTAAAGCGACGTATATGAAATTTGTTTGATTTTTCAACTATTTAAAGTAAATCAGGTCACGACGTCATTACGTCATCTGACGCATGCGTTGTTGACCCCTTTCCCTGTCGAAAATTGTCGATTTCGGGGTGAAAAATTAACGTTTCTCTCTCTCTCTCTCTCTCTCTCTCTCTCTCTCTCTCTCACTTCGTCTTCCTTACTCTAAAGAGTGTTACTAAAAAAGAAAATGGCGTCTGGGTTTGTTTTTTTGTAAAAACTTCGATCGTTAATATTTTTTGTAAGCATATTTTTTTTTTTTACTTCACATTTTTGGCTTGTTATTTTTCGTTTAACTATCATATCTAACTATTTTTAACGTGCTAATAACTTTGGTAACGTCATAGCGTAGAAGTTCATAGTTTAGCTTGTGTGAGGGTTAAATTTTTTTTACCAATAACAACAATGTTTTTTAAATTTAGGTCAAGATCACGTGACATGACTCAGCGGGTTTTAAATACAAGTTGACTCAAAATAAACGGCCCCGTGTATACTTTATGTAGAAGAGTTGGCGCCCGTATTTTTTTGGGCAGTTATAAATCAATTAAAAAATATGTAATGTTTAACATTAAAATGTTACTTTTTTTTGGCCCCCCCCCTGCAGAAAATCGATCAGTTGACGCACTTCTGATGGTACTTTTGGGCCAATTTTTCGATATTTGTCGTCCGGATGGTGAGGCTTTCATATGAGACCAAGTTTGTGAATTTTTATTCCGTCGGTCAAAAGTTTTTAACAGACATACATGATGATTGCTGCATCTTTCCAGATGATCGCCGTCACACGGAGTTCTTCCAATCTTGCCGTCCATGCCATCTCAGATGACTCTGCACCCCTGCCGCAGATTTGCACAGCCTGAAGCAGATGTGACACACAAATTGAGCAATTTCCATCGAGTTGACTTCCTCTGGATGTTGAAGGGTATTCCTATGAACAATCACATGTCTTCTCAGACCAGCAGTAGAATTGCAAACTTTACTGCATGTCAAACAGATCATTTGGTCTGTACTAATAGGGGCTAAGTTGACCTGAACAGGAGTTTTGTGCGACTTAAGGTGGTTGACGTAGACAGCTTTTGACAAAAGCACTCGTTCACAAGTGTCACACTTCCAGCTCTGTGTATCATGGTTGAGACCATCAATAAAACCTTTGCGAAGCTTTCGCTTCAGATTAGTGTGGGCCTGCTTTCTTTTATCTAGAGCATCACAACTTTCACGTACAAGCTTTCTCCACTTCGGCCTTTGCAGAGTAAGTTTTTCCCATGTGTCGATGTCGATTTGTAAGACTTTCAAATTATTCTTTGTAAAGTCCCTGAACCTCTTCCTAGGCTTGTGTTGAGGGCGCTTGCCATTTTCCAACTCCCCGTAAAAAATTTGTTTTGGCAGCCTACAATCTTTCATTCGAACCAAGTGACCCACCCAACGCATGTGAGATCTGATTACAAAGTTCTCAACACTAGAGCAACATGCTCTCATGAGGACTTCAATATCGGGTACTTCGGGTACTTGTGCTTGCCACTTGATGTTTAAGATACGTCTCAGGCATTTTAGGTGAAATCGTTCAAGCCACTTAATGTGCCTTTGATGCAATGTCCAGGTCTCCGATGAGTACAACAATGTGGTCAGCACACAAGTCTTGTAAACGCAGATCTTAGTCCAGTCTGTGATGCCATGATCAGACCACACTCTTTTCCAACCTTCCAAAAGCAACAGATGCCTTCTGAATTCGCCTGTGGATTTCAGTGTCAAGACAGCCATCCCTCGACAGAGAACTACCAAGGTACACAAATGAATCAACCACACCCAGTCTAGCACCACAGACCATGATGTTTGGCTCCACGTATGATTGGCCCGGTGCAGGAGTGAACATCATCTTTGTTTTAGGGAGACTGATCTTCAGACCAAAGGCAGTGCAGGAGTCAGCAAAGCTATCCATTATATGCTGCATATCAGTCTCAGTGTGTGACAAAAAAACAGCATCGTCTGCATACAGTAACTCCTTGACCAAGACATGATGTAGCTTGGTTCTGGCATTAAATCTTCTAAGATTAAAAATGCAACCTGTGGTTCGAAACTTTAACATGACACCCCTATCGTAATCACGAAACGCATGAGCAAGTAGAGCAGCAAAATATATAGAGAAAAGAGTAGGGGCAGGAATATCACCTTGTTTGACACCATTGTCGACAGGGATTTCATCAGACAATTTTCTGTTAAATGAGACTTGAGCTTTCATGTCCCTGTTCAGTTCCTTGAATATTCTAACAAAGGTTGGAGGACACCCTACTTTCTCCAAGATTAGCCACAGAGCATCCCTGTTAACCGTGTCAAATGCTTTGGTTAAATCAACAAACACTTGATACAGTGGCATCTGTTGTTCAATGCATTTTTCCTGGACTTGCCAGGCTGAAAAAATCATATCCATAGTTCCTCTGCCAGACCTAAAGCCACTTTGTGATTCCGGAATAGCATTAGGACAAATATCCTCCAGTAACCTGTTTAATAGAAGTTGTGTGAGAACTTTCCAACAGCTTCCAAAAGCATAATCCGACGGTAGTGGTCACAAACATTCTTCTGTCCCTTTCCCTTAAACAGGGTCACCAAGACACCATCAACCCAGTCCTGTAGAACAGGAGCACCCTGCCAGATTTCCTCAACAAAACCAAGGATAGCATTAGCAATATTCGCACCTCCAGTCCTAAGAAGCTCCACCGGAACACCATCCAAACCAGGTGCCTTTCCACTGCTGATTTGTGCAATAGCCAACTGCACCTCAATCAGATTAGGCAAACGATCCATTCTGAATATGGTATCACATTGTGGCAGGCTATCAATTGCATCAGCATCCACTGCTGAGGGATTGTGAAACACATCAGCAAAGTGCTCCCGCCATCTCCTCAAGATATTCTGTGGATCCTTAATGACCACAGAACCATCTTTCGACATCAGGGGTGATATTGAAGAGGTAGCAGGACCAAATACTTGCCGCAGGAGTCCATAAAATTCCTTCGCATTTTTTGTGTCAAATGCCCTTTGGATCTGCTCCGTTATATCCATCCACCATTGGTTTTTCATTTTTCTTAGCTCACGTTGCAATGTGGCTTTGACCTCTTTGTATTGTCGCAATTTAGTTGTATGATCAGAATGATTTCCACAAAGTAAAGATTCATAAATTGTCTGTTTATTCATCAGACATACATACATACATACATACATACATACATTTTCGCTTTTATATATATAGACTAGAGAGGGGTACCCGGCGTTGCCTGGGTGTTTGTAGGTGCGTGTGAAAAAACCCCGAAATGTGAAAAAAACAGGTGCCCGGGGAAAAAAACGAAGCCTTGACGACGCGCAGTTGGAAAATAGTAAAGTGTTAAAAAAAAAACAGGTGCGCGTTTTTGATTGACGTGACGGCAATAGCTATTCAGCAGTTAGCATTTTCTGCGGGACAGTTTTTAATGAGGTCAATAAATCAGTTTGTTTGTTTTTAAAAACCCGCTCCCTGTTTATTAGGGGGAGCGTCTCATCTCGAAATGAAAGCTACCGTCTGATATGACAAAGTCGACATTGACCAAACATTACTTAGCTCTCTAGAGACCACTGGCTTTCGGCCAGTGATTAGAGTCGAGTTTCACTTTTTTTTATACCGAAAACCGAATGTAACGCGTGCCGATGCGGGAAATGTCGAATAATTAACGTTTGAAAGTCAATAAAATTAAATAGACTGGCGAGCTCCGTGGTTAACTGTGAGATATTACAATTTATAGATGATATAAAAAGTTTTAAGAAGTTGTGAACCAAGCGAGCGCTTCTCTGAAAGAAGCCTTTTGTGGACATCGAGGAAAAGCGTACATACATACATACATTTTCGCTTTTATATATATAGATAAATTTATATTTTGTTACGTGGTTCATTACTTCAGATTTTTTGTTCGTTTTTTTTCTGTTTAGACAATAAATACACTTTGTAAAAATTGTTTCATTTTCCTGTTAACTACATAGTTATAAATATATAAGAATGTATATTTTGTTCGTTTACTTTATTTAATCAAGTGCTTACTTCCAATATTAAAATATTTTTTTTATATTAATTACATATTTTTTATTTTAAAACTAATAATTCGTAATATTTGTGATTTGACAGGGTAAAATACTGATGTGACCCTCCTAGATTTGTTGAACTTTGCCGGGACTTAACTGCAAGACTACCCTTTTCATAGTGAATAGCTGTCCATGCATGACGAAGAATCACACCCTTCAAGAGAGAACCTTGTTAATACGCATAGAGGTAAACAGAACACGGCTGATCTAGAGGAGTAAACCTCGATAAACTATTCAGTTATCCCCATGATTTCTAGTAGTTCCTGTGGTGTCCAAGAAAATTGCTGTAGCGGCTTAAAGAACAGCGTCGTTGTGCGGATGACCATCTTCTTGACAACGGACAAGCATATTGCTTCAGTGGAGAACTATGACGAGAAAATATCCATCGCTTTGGAGGGGTTGGTGTTAGGAATGACAGTCGTAAAAATGCGATTCAGTCTTATATGTTATGTCAAACATAGCAGAACTTGGAAGTTCTGCTATGTTTCTTTGAAAGAAAGAAAAATAAAACGCAGAAAAAAAAAGAAGAAAAAAGAAAGATCAAGAGAAAGACAAGAAAAAAAGAGAAAAAAAGACCAAAGAAAAAGAAAAGTGAAGAAAAAGAAAAAAAAAGGAAAAGAAAAAAGAAAACGGAAGAAAAGAAAGGAAAAGAAAAAAGAAAAAAGAAAGAAAAAAGAAAAAGAAATAAAAAAGGACAAAGAAAAAGATAAAGAAAAAAACAAAGAAAAAGATAAAGAAAAAGGAATAAAGAAAAAGATAAAGAAAAAAGAACGAAAAAAAAAACAAAGTTAAAAAAAACATAAAAAGAAAAGAAAAAGATAAAAGATAAAAAAGACGAAGAGAAAAAGGCGAAGAAGACGATGAAAAGACGAAGACGAAAAAGAAGACGAAAAAGAAGACAAAGAAAAGGATGAAGAAGGAGATGGCGAATAAAAAGAAAAGAAGAAAGAGAAGATGAAGAGAAGAAGAAGAGAGACGGAAAAAACAGGAGGAGGAAGAAGATTCACTAATTGCAAACAGAAATGTCTACTCCTGCTTGCCAGTTGCTTTCTTTCAAATCAAGGAGAAACGCATTTTCAAGTTAAAATATAAATATTGGTGGATTGTTGAACGGCTTTAAGTTGGCCTGTGTCTTAACTCTACAACGTATTCTTTATAATACAGAGTGACCCGTTACATCTCTCAAAAATGCCAGCCATGGAATCGTTAAAATTCACAATACTCCCTTTCTGCAATCCAACTATATTTGGTACTAATTAACGTCAGGTATTGTGTGATTTCAGTCATGAATGTCCAACAGTTTTTATTTTTATTCAATGAGATACAGACACACTTTAGTGAACGCCTCATCAGTAGGATGTATGTTCCTGAATGCGCTTTTAACTTACCAAATCATACCCCCCATCCCACGATTTTATGTGTAAGGTTATTACAAAGATAATGTCGATCAAAACAATCCCTTGGCTATTCCAGAACTGAAGAGGGCTATCATGGCCTAAATCAGGGCAGTGCCAATGTAATAGAACCCAGATGTGTAAATGGAAGCAGCAACCATATGTAAATGACGAAGCCGGTTGGACGAGGTGAAAGCAGATATAAAAAGAACGCACAGAAGAAGAGAAAAGATATTCGAGATGTGTTCGAGACACGAGAGGACAAAAATAGACGTGTTACACACCTGGCCAATGAGCCACAGAGATGACGTGTTCTAAATATGGTCGGACAAAGACAGAGTATCACGTGCTTGACACGGCAGAGTTTTGTTAAGCACATTGGAGTACGAGAAAACTTTTGAACAGGAGACAATGCGCCATTCTTGAAGTACATGTAAATAAACGTCTGTTGTTTCACTGAAAAAAAAATGCGAGTCAATTTTTTTTTTTTTTTTTAAATTACATTTTCACCCCAAACAAGGCAAATTGCCACTTTGGTGTAGGGGGCTACTATCAGGGGCAACAACTACTGAGGTACTATGTAGGTATTTGGGCAGCAAGATGCCAGTTCACATTAAACTTGAACTTCTGCACGTCAGTACTGTTGGGGAAGCAGGGACCTAGAATGGAATTCCAGAGTCTAGCGGTTCTGGGGAAGAAACTATTGGAGTAAAAAGATCTTTTACATCTAGGGATCTCTACAGTGTGGGGGTGGGATTTAGCAGCCTGTCGGGTTTGTCGAGGGTGCTCACGTCGTGGGGGCACAAGTGATTGCAGTTCGTCAGAGCATTCACCACTAATATACTTGTAGAACAGGCAGAGTGATGCAACATTTCGTCAATGGGACAGAGGCTGAAGCTTAGATGCCAGTTCAGGGCCTATCAGGTTTGCGACTCTTTTGAACCTTGTCAAGGAGCGAGAGACTAGTAGCAGATGCACCAGCCCAGATGTGACAGCAATACTCCATACATGGGCGAATGGTGGCCTTATAGAGGTACAGGATACTTTCGGGTGTTAGTAGTTTTCTAGCACGGTAGAGAGAGCCCACCTTTCTTGCAGCGGCCTGGCAATGCCTTCAATGTAATTGTTCCAATTCATGTTTCCTGTGAACGTTAGGCCAAGGAGTTTGAAAGATGTACTCTCAGATAAAGAGTCGTTGGCCATTGCTATAGGTGGTAGAGTTTCCTTGTATTTGTTTCTTTGCGACGATCTGCATACAACGTGTGGATCCCGAGTGTTGACATGTAACGACTACGTTACACCAATGGAAAGATTGTGTCAGAGTTATTAACACTTTTGTACGTTTTATGTAGTATGCTTATTACTAAACGGAAATAAAACAAAAAAAAACTGATGGATATTCATAAGTGAAACTTGGTGGCCAAGCCAGGCATAGAGTGAAGGTTATTTGTTCCAATTATTGTTTGATCACAGAAAGGAGTGTGCATATTATTAACGACAGCGTGGGTGGTATTTTATTTTTGGAGGGGGGAGGGTAGAACAATGTAATGCAGCTATGAATAATCACTTTCTCAATTTGGCCTACAGCCATATTAGTTATAGTCAGCTAACGTACTTCCTAACTTCCGGCGTGGTTGCTACCGGAAGCAGTGACAAGGCAAATTAATTCCTTCGCTCTTATTGTTCTTCAGTATTTCTATTGTAAAGAGATATATTGAAATAAAATATAAAAGAAAAGGGCATTATTGAAAAATATATAATCAAAATTAATATTATACGGATAAAAATAATTAGAATTATTGGAAAGCATAAATAAAAGAGGGTACATGCACAAGGGAGATATAGACTTGATAGAAAAACAAGTAAAGGAACTGATTTGCTTTTTCATCGCTTCCGGTAGCATTCACGCCGGAAGTTAGGAAGTATGGTAGCTGACAATAACCGCCATATTTAATCAAGGATCAACTAAAAACACTGACATTAATATTAATGCTTAGGGTACTTTACAGCACTTAACAAATTGATTCTCCGATCGAATTCGTTACGTGTAAACCCAGCACAATAAGATATCAACACTGAAATCCATTGACATCCATAATCATTTGAGGTGATGAAAAAAGAAAAGGAAAATTGGGATCAAATGGAAAAGAAAAAAAAAATTATCCTTCACTCAATATGTGTACATGATTGGAGTTAGATTTATATTAATAAAATTATGTGATCATTTTGAAGGTGGTTTAACGATACGGACTGACAACCTGGGGGTTGCATGCTCGAATCCAGTTCGTTCCACAAAAATTACTTTCACTTAGAATGTTGGCAACCTTATCGTGGTCCCTCCCATAACCTGAAAAGGGTGGATATGCCGTAAAACAAAACAACCAAGCCATACACCTATCATTTCTATTGGGCAAGTTTTGTTTTTATTTATGTAATCTATATAATTATAAAACTCAAATGACCTTGTAACGAGTGTTGTCACCCAACATCCGGTTTACGACTTCCGGTTGCGCATGCGTACACAAACATAAACCCATAACAGTGTAAATAAATAATCAACTTGACCATAAAACGTATTGTTTTACTGGGGACATTTTCAGCATCCCAATTGTTTTTGTTTTTTTCGCGTTTAAATTACCAAATAAACAATTGTTAATACTTTCTGCTTTTTTTTTTTTACATCGTTCATTTATGCATTGTCTTAATTAGTTTTATTGACCTTATTATTAACATATGAATTAAATATTTAACCCAATGAGTTATGAATGTTTGTTTAAAATAAATGAAAAAAAGATATATTTTTTTTCATTTTCTATTTAAAAAGCCATTCTTAACATGGGGAGAGTGGTTTTAACTACTCTGTATTTTCAACTAACAATTTCATTTAAAAAAGATAGATCAAAATTTGAATTTTACTTCAAGTATTATAGTATCTGTTCAGTGCACATTTATCTATAAGTATGGCAAATCATTTATAATTCAACGGCTGTAAGTTTTTTTTTTTTCAAAAATAAACAATTATAAAAAGAACGACTCATAGAAATCTATCTATATTCTTTTTTCATTTTAATATACTTTCATAGAAACGTTTCTGTTATGTCACAAAAAAACTATTTTCTTTACGTCACAAGTGTCACGCTCATACATTAATTCCATAGCTAATATAACATACTGACCCAGCGGGTCACGAGTAGTTTAGTTATTTATTAATAGTCTGGTGAAAATTATTTCATCGACAGAAGAAGTAAGGTGCCTCCTTCTCTCTGCTAGCATGTGGGAGAGTCTTGAGCAAGATCGAGTATTCACTTTAGCCCCTTACGTGTAGCCAATCCCACTTGCCCATGGTAAAACCGATTTTGCTAATTGGGTTTCTGGCTATGGGCGAGCGGTCAGTTCCTTAGAAAGTAACTGACACCCTATTGCCTTGCGGTCTAGGTTCTTTTCTTGAGCCAAAGGCTAAGGTTAAAGTCCCTGACAGAAACTTTGGAGGATCAGCATCACATAGTACCAGCATCATGACCCACCAGCATGTGGACACGCTATGGTGATGGTGAAATGCTGACCCAGCTATGGGATAAATAGTAACAAGCCGTGGGGCATTCACATGTAGGCAAACTTTCAACAGACTGGATTTCTGGCAGGACGCTGCATCTAATCAATGGGCCAGTTGTCATGGCTCTCATCTGTGCCACTGGAACCCTTTGAGGGACGGTCAAGATAGTGGACAGGGACTTGTGCCCCCCCCCCTTACAATTTTTTTTTTTTTTTTTTTTTTTTTTTTACACAGGTATCTTCTTCAACACTCACATCCAAGACCTGCGGCGACAGGATAAACGGTGACAGGGACAGGCTTCGAATAGAGCTGGAAGCCTCTAGCTTGTGTCCTGCATGTTAGGCAGCCCTGGAAAGATGATTGCTTGAGAGTTAGCAGCTATGTTTGCCCATTAAAAACCAAATCGAATTTGTTCCACAGGTCCAGATCATTTATACATCAATTTTCAAGTTTGCAAATCAAAAACTGACAGTAGTTTTGTAGAGCATGTTCCGCGCACACATACATAAGGTCACTAATATATATATATATACATTCTAGCAGGCTACCCGGTGTTGGCTGGTCGTAAATTATGAATAAATATATTTTATTTCATGCAGATTTCGTATTTATTATTATAGATCCAATTCTCTATTGATTATCATCCAACAAATAATGATTTCAAAAGTGATAAGAATTACTTGCATGCCATCCACGAGAATTGAAACCTTAGTCTTTGTTTATCGTTGCAGCATCACTACTGTCTGAGCTACTGTCTGATAGGTTAAAAAATTAAGCAACTTTAACCTATTAATATTTAATTTTGCGCATTCGCAAAAGTAACAGCATGAGAAACTCAACTTAATGCATACATTTTAATTGTTACTTCACCTTCAACATAGTCGTCTTCAATTTTAATACAAACAAATATTTGTTAAGCCTTCCTCTTGGATAATAAATTCCTCTTAAAAAATCTTCTGCCTATTCTACGATAGTTTTCAATTCTAGCATAGTGGCGCTACACTTCCAATGAATGGTTTATTATTCAACCCTTTTCCTCAAGTGGCCTTTAAGCCTTGATAAGCAGTGACTTAATAATTTTAGAAAATCTTATACAGCTATCATCACATGCATTTCGCTATATCAATGTCGCCTCGACCCTAACAGGTTGCGTAATGTCACCTTGACACCTAACAGGTCGGGTAATGTCACATTGACCCGAACAGATCTGGTAGTGTCACCTTGACCTTATCAAAGTCGAGTAATGCCATATTGACTTTAGCAAGCTGGGTATTGTTATCTTAACTCCTAATAAGTCGAGTAATGTCATCTTGACCCTAGCAAATCGAGTGATGTCATTTTGACCCTAGGAAGTCGAGTGATGTCATTTTGACCCTAGGAAGTTGAATAATGCCCTCTTCACACTAGCAGACCGAATAATGTCATTATGACATTAGCGGGTTAAATAATGTCACCTTAACACTAACCAAGCAGATAATGTCACGATGTTTGCATGTCAAATAATGTGAGCGTAACATTTCTAGGTAAAGTAAAAATTTAGATATGCAAGATGTCAATAATAATTCTATTAAGAAAAATGTAATTATTTTAACACCTTTTTCAACCATAAATACGAAAACCAATGGAACAAAATAACCGAAGCAAAATTAATTGATTTTTCTCATGATGAAGAATGAAGGACGAAAGCCCTGGAGAAATCGAATCTATTTCCTTTTAAAGAGGAAGTATGGAAAAGGATCAGCATTGTTAAAGTGTAAGAAATTTTATAACCCGACAGTGATAACTGTAAAACGCCAAAATTAATTGAGTAAATGCAGTATAGATTGATGGCAACGTTAGGATATCGATAAGATTTATTGCAAAAGTGTGTCAGAAGGGACAATCAAGATATCAAATGCGTGAAATAAATAAAAATAAATAAATAAAAATCATCTCAAAATCAACATAAAGAAAAAATAAATTTACAAGATCGTGATAAAGATATTTTACAGATCATAGAGACGCATTAAAAATCATTTTACATTGGAAAAGGCGAAGAAAAATTGTTAATAGACGCCTAAATAAATTTTTCAAATTTCATTATCGTATAACCTATTAAATTTAGTTTCGTAGCTTGCCAGATCTCAGTCACGAACTATTATGTATGGAACACAGTTGAGAAAAAGGTCAATGAGCACCCTCATAATACAAAATAAATTATTCTTGAACTTCTATAGCAAAAGCAATGTCCAATATGAACAAAGACACTCTGGCCCTAGCATGTTAGTGTTTCATACCTCGCCTAAAAATATTATTAAAGCTGGATTTTTACGAAACATTTATTCTTAAGTTTAAAAACGTTTGTTTTATTTTTCGTAATATTACGTTGTGATTTGGTTTCAAGCGCACTTGATGCGTATTTTATTTTATTAAAATTAAAACAACGTTTCTATTGAACTCTCATTCTTGGCGTTATTCTCGCGCTACCTACGCACAATTCAAACATTTCAAAATACAACCGCCAGATACAACGCACGGCTCTATACAAACAGACTTCTTTCTCCAAATTTACAACATGACAAGGAAGAAGAAAAATAAGAAAAAAAGAAACACACAACACTGAAGATGGAGTCTACCTCTGAAATATATTTGTGATAAATTTCAAACAAGTAAAATATTTGTTTTATTTTCCTAATATTATGTTGTGATTTGGTTTCAAGCGCACTTGATGCGTATTTTATTTTAAAGTAAATATCTGAAAAAAAAATGGACATACTGATGATGAAGTGTACCTTCGAAATATATTTATAAATTTCAATATAAATTTCAAACAAAATAAATATCTGTTTATTTTGTAATAATGCGGTGTTTTGGCTTCACACATATCTAATACATATTTTATTTTATTCAAACTCTACCAGCGCCTCTATCAAGGAAAACAAACCCTAACGTGAATTCCGCGTGATCAACGCACCGTTCCTACATTTGAAAAAACTACCGTAAAAACAACAAACGGACTTCTACTGACTTTATGCTCCAACAACAACATAACAAAAAAAAAAAAAAAAAACAGAAAGACATACCGATGATGAAGTTTATCTTCGAAATATATTTATAAATTTTAATATAAATTTCAAACAAAATAAAAATCTGTTTATTTTGTAATATTGCGTTGTTTTAGCTTCAAACGAATCTAATACGTATTTATTTTATTCAAACTCTACCAGCGCCTCCGTCAAGGAACAATAACCCTAATATGTTTAAATATATTTTAATTTATGCAGACTTCGTAATTATTATTATAGAGTCAAGTGTTAGATTATTATATTGTACTTAATATAACGTGATTTCAAAAGTTTGTTTTTATTAAATATGACTTGGGCGCCACCAACTAAAATCAAAACCAAAACATTTAGCTATCTTGCAGTATTCAGAACAATTTGAGCTAACGACACATGTGTACCAAACTTGACAAATTAACATAATCAAATAAAAAAAGATAAAGGAATCGTTTTTGGCATTGAAAAATAAGCACAATTTTTTCCGATTCTGGTACCCCAAAAAGTTCCGATTTTTCCGATTCCACTTGTTATTATTCGCCTCGACACTAATTTTAGCTTTTAGTACTTTGCATCTAGCTCTCACACTTGAGATTTCATAAATGAACTGGCTTATCCTTTTAGAATAGCATTCGCACACACACACACACACATATATGCATACATATACACATACATACATATATGTGATGATTGCAACGTCTTGTCAGACGAGTGCCACTCCCTCAGACACTTAAAGTCCATGAGCCCAAATGCCCGAGGGAGTATCTATACAAAGATAATGTTCCAGAGTTTTAGTTTTGTACGACAGCTAAGTCTCTCTCTCGGTTCAAAATGTTGAGATCCAGCAACAAGCAAGAGCAAGATAGCCAGCAACAAGTTAAACTGCAGACCAGCTTAATGCGGGTACTGGTCTCCCGCTTTATGGTTTTTTAAATGAGAGATTTGCTTCTCCTAGAAAGGTTGCCTTCACAACGGCTTACGGGAGTCCTCTCTACCCTAACACACACACACACACACACATATATATTTTTATACATACAAATATACACGGTGCTAGTTGGTCGTTGACCCCGAAAAAGGGTTCATTCGCCCTTTGGAAGGTCTTGTTTTTAATCCTTCAGGGAGACTAGCCGCTCTCCTCATCAAACAAGTCTGGTGGGGGAACCAGTTTAGTCGCCGGTGACCAGACCATGAGGAAGGTAGTACTGGGTTACATGGTACCAGTAGTATATGGCATGACCTGACATACATACATACATACATACATACATACATACATACATATATTATATACGCACACTCCTATAAATTTGGGGTTTGTGCATTGATATTCATATTAAAAACCTTTTTTTCTATTCATTTAAAAATAAAATTTTTGTTATATATATGGGTCATGGAATTGCATTCATCTGCAAAAGATCTAACTAATTTGCATATTCTTTTAAACATTTATTTTAATTAATTCTTTATTAGTTTTTTCGATTTTCTTATGGAATGATTATCTTTAATTAACTATTACGTGTAATTATATTCATGCAGATATTCTACATGGTTTATAATTGCGTAATATTTACATCAAAAGGTTATAGTAAACACAAATCTGTCTCTCTCTCTCTCTCTATATATATATATGTGTGTGTGTGTGTGTGTATGCGTATATATATTTCTTTAAAAAAATGTTGCCTTGCAAACTCCTGTCAGTTTTGGTCTGCAGACATGAAACTTAATATAAAGGGTATTCGAACGCATGCAAAACTTTTTAGCCGGGGAAAATCGGTGTAAAAGTGTGAAAATTAAAAAGAAATGGAATTTGTCAAGTGAAGGTCAAACGACGGCATTACAAATATGCATGCGTAACGTAATAGCTATCGGTTCATCTTTTAATTTTTCGCCTTGCAACAAACATGTCTTCATAGCTTAGGCATTAACGTCAAAGGAAAAGGTAAATAGTAAGCTAAACGTTGTTTTCGATTCTCGGTGGTGGCGCACAAGTATTTTTTTTTTTTTTTTTTTAAATCATTACTATATGTTGAATGCAATATAATATAATAATAAAAACTAAATCTACATTAATCAAAATATAAAATTAAAGCGTATTTTACGACCGGGCAACGTCGGGCAAAAGAATAATATAGTTTAATGTCAAATATAGTAAAAAATTTTATGCTTCAAGTTCTGACTATCTTCGAATATTTATTCATGAAGTTTGGTTTGGTTGTTTTGTTTATCAGCATATTTATCCTTTTCAGGTTATTTAATGCCAAATGTGGTGTTTATATATAATATGTATAATAAATCAGAGATGGCGTAAATGTCATGAAATACGATGTTCTTTTTCTTTTCTTTTTAAATCTAATTAGTCAGGACGGGAAACATGAAAAAAATGACGTAATAATTATCATTGTTTCTGTGCTACGAAACAGGTGCTATCAATAATTAAACATTTTAAACCGCTGAAAGAAATAAACAGTAAGATGAACAACACTTGGACTTTGAATATACACCTTTTGTCATTTATATAATGGTTGTATAGTTTTAGTTTCTTAAACGTAAATTCACTGAAACTCCTGTTTTTATCAAAAAGTGCTCAATGAACGTACAATACGTGATTATAATGTTTATTTATACAAATGTTATTGGCTACATATGTGCATACATGTTCCTGCAGTGCCTCTTTTCGGAAATATTATGCCTTCAGGTCAGGGTATTAATCGAGACCAAACTCAAGAACAGTAGCCGAATAGCGTAACTGTCATTTGGGCGGTCGGGTTTCGATCCTTGCTTGAGGTAGTTTCATGTCTAGTCACACTGATGAGCTGTATGTGGATGGCTATAATGCTCTCTATCATGGGTTGAGCATATTGGGAAGTGATATACAAACTGCCATTAGCATATTAAGCGATGTTCTTCGTGCAAACAAATCAAGCGTAGACATTTGAACGATGTCAAAATATTGTGAATTCACTACCTGCACAGCAGCAACCAAATAGCATAATGGTAAGAAGCCTCGACTGTCGTTTGGGCGATCGGGTTTCGATCCAGACTTGAGGTAGTTGCCTGCCTGGCCGCACTGATGAGCTGTGATACAGCGAAACAGTACTGTATGTGGATGACTATATATATATATATATATATATATATATATATATATATATATATATATAAGATTAAGAATTCACAACGGTTTTCTTTATTGCTAGATTGATTATTTGAAAGTAGCGTTAATGCAGACTGCTGCAAGTGGCTAAAGTTGATTATGCAGAAAGGGTTTCTGTTGACACTGCACATGTTCACACAAGTCAATAAGAATTCGGTCAATTTATGCAAGAACTAAGGGTGGAGTCATGGTGTGTGGGCTCATCCACTCCTTTTCCATGAGGCTTACACCTTAATAGACAAGGACGCAGCATTGAAAGAAGGAGAAAAGGGAGAGAAAAAAGGGAGCTCCAAACTTCCACTGTGAAGATTAGGGGTTTTTGCGAATTAAATCAGATCTTTACGCAGTGCAGTTTGAGAAACGGTTGCGCTAGTGGACGACTATTTTTCTTGGGAGGAGGGGGTGCAGAAAAATCATCAAGAAATCAATTTATGGACTCTGATTCATGCAAATAAATATGCAAATTATATGCACATGCAAGTAAGTGCACAGACACGTACTTGTGAATGCATGTGTAGCTACATTAACGCATACATAAATACATAGATACTAACACAGAGATAGATACATACTCTAACATACATATACAATATCACATATATAGAGACACTAGCAAGTCTTGCAGCGTTGGCCGATACACACAAATATTATATTTTAATTAATACAGAAACTGAGACATGTACATGTGAGTATTATGTGTTTTTTTGTTCTAAACAGTTCACTTCTTGTTAGTAAAAAAAAAAAGTATTCGAGCTGAGATCGAAACCAAAACCAAAAGACAGTAAAAGTCAAGTAAGATAACCATTAGACCAGCTTGACACGATCTTTACAAAGTGTTTTCAAACCTACTTATTCTTAACATAAAGAAGCTATCAAGTACCAATTTTTCAATTTTGACCCCCTTAGCAGACCCTTTTTTTTGGGGGGGGGATGAAAACCAATTAAAAGTTTACCACATGTCTGAAAACCCTATGTATCAAATTTCAAATCTGTAGATCAAAAATTCGTTGAGTATACAGCTTAAGTGTCCTCACACACACACACACACACACATTGTCACTTTTATAGATACATAGAAAAAGAGATAAGCACACGCACATACATACATACATACATACATACATACATATATATCTCAAAACAAATATAGCGATGCACAAATACATATACATACAAATAATTATGTGAAAATTCTAAAATGTATTTTCAAAGTTACATGGACGAAAGTAATCCACGCAAGAAAAAAGCAAAAAAAAATAAAAAATAAAAAAAATATATACAATTGAGACTGATTTTCAAACAGATGCAATGTCATGTTTGTATGTGGTTGAAGAAGGCAACAGGAGATGCCGAAATTTTCCAAACCCATGATTAGAAACGATAATTGCATATATATATATATATATATATATATATATATATATATATATATATATATATATATATTATATTTTAAGGCCCCCTCTTTGGGTAGGGCACTGTCGTAAATAATCTCACCCGCTACTTAATTGGCTGAAAATGCGAAGCTCGTTGTGTGTTTGTTTACGAACACGCAATTTGAGCACTCTAAAAGTGATGGCCGGTGTCTATTTAAATAGACATTCCGACGAGTTATTTACGGGCGTCGATTCCATGGTCGAGTAGGAGAACTGCCGACTGTTAACACGATGTTCAATCCTTGGCTTGGGAGAGATGCTAGTCTAGCGGCACTGATGAGTTGTGATACAACGAAACAGGACTGTATGTCGATGACTACAAATATATATAAAAATAAGTTTTTAAATTTTTTTTCATAATATTATATTGTATTCCTGCACGTCACCAATTGAAAAGGAATAAAGAAAAGTTATAAGCTTTTATACTTTTCGTATTCTTTTTTATACATTTTAATTCATATATATATATATATATATATATATATATATACACACACACACACTATGAACGATTACTATATTGTCCTCCTGACTACTGTATACTCTTTAATCATGACCATCGAGTGGCCTCCGGGCCTTGATAAGTGGTGAGTTCTTTGTCCAAAAACAATTTTTTTTAATCTAGGCACGTGTATAAAAGTTTACTAGGTTACACTAGACCCAGATTGTCTAGACGGCCTGTCCACATCTACGACGACACATATCGATGTTCTCTCTTAATGGATGACGTCATCACTTTGTTAGCTCATACCTTTAAAGAAAACAAAAACCTTTTATGATGTCATAAAAGGTTTTTGTTTTCTTTAACCTTTTCTGACTTCATAATGGAATTTTCCTCCAGTGTTTTCCATCTTTGATTCAGTGAATATCATTTTTTGTGACGTCATTTATTATGCATGAGGTCAAAGGAAGACACCAACAAGATTCACACAATTTTTTTTCCTAGCAAGGCAACATTAACCAAGACCAAAAACCATTCGCTCCATTAAATTTCTCACTGCTGATGCAATTCTCTATCTATATAAAAGTCAGACACGTCCAAAGATGGAATACTGTTGCCACATCTGGGAAGGAGCTTTTTTTTTTTTTTTTTTTTTTTTTTTTTTTACAAAGGCATCACCACATTATCAAGGCCCAGAGGCCACTCAAGGATAAGGGTTAAAGAGTGTACAGTAGAAGTTGGTCAATATAGTAATCATTAGTAATGAAAATTTGGTAAATTTAATAACTTATATGGAACGGCTCATCAAGAACTTATTTACCTTAGACTTGAACACAACCATATTGTAGTGAGCCGGAAAGCAGGAAAACGGAAGACAATTCCACAGGCGTGCAGTTCTAAGAAAGAAGCTTTGTTCATGGAATCTATGTTTAGGTTTAGGCACAGATAAAGAGTGGGGGAAATTATTGATAGTGTTTACAGCTAGACGAGTGTTTCTTGTGAAAGTTTGGCGAGGGGGGACCATAGATTGAAGCTCAGTTGAACACTTTCCATGAAAATAACGATACATCAGAGACAAACTCGCAACATCTCTTCTGTGAGATAGAGGTTGTAAGGAGGAGAAAAGGACATCTCCTACGAGGCTACGAAGTCTATTTTGAACTCTATCAAGGCAGGACAAGTCCTTTCTAGCAGCTCCTGCCCAGATGTGGCAACAGTATTCCATCCTTGGACGTACCTGGCTCTTATATAGATAGAGAATAGCATCAGCAGTGAGATATCTACTGGATCGATAGCTGCTAGAAAGACCTTATCCTATCTTGACAAATTTCAAAATAGACTTCGTAGTCTAGTGGGGGATGCCCTTTTTTTCTTCCCTGCAACCTCTTTCCCACAGAAGAGACTGTCTCTACATTATCATAATTTTCATGGCATTGCTTGTCTGAACTCCAACCAATGTTTCTCCCTTTCCACACTTCCACGAAAAACACTTGTCTAGCTGAAAACAATCAACAATTTCCCTCACTCTTTATCTGTGCCTAAATCAAAACGTAGATTCCATGAACAAAGTTTCTTTCTTAGAACTGCACACCTGAGGAACTCATCTGTCTGCCTGTTTTCCAGCTGACTACAATTTGGTAGTCTTCAAGTCCAAAGTAAACAAATTCTTGATGAACCGTCCCCTTACGTAATCCAATTTACCAAACTACTAACTACCGATTGCTACTATACACTCAATAACCCTTATCCTCGAGTGGTATCCTGACCTTGATAAGTGGTAATTCTTATTTTACAGCAAGAGTCAGCTGACATTGAGTTTTGTAACCTGTAGAGAAGAAGTCCCATCGTTCAGTCATCAAAGCAATGCTATTTGCAATTCCCTCTGATCCATTTGGGTGGAATAAAGAAAATAGGAAGCATTACTTTTGAAACCCCCCCCTCACCTCATATAATAGGCAGATATAGAAAAGGACCAAGGTTTAATTCGATACCTCATTTCTGTCGGCCTTTGAATGGAACATATTTTTTAAAAAATAATCCTCTTCATCAGTATTGTGCGCTTCAAGATCTTACATTTTGGCTGTTTGGAAGGTGATTGTATGCAGGTGGTGGAGGATCTTTCATGTATGGTTTATCTTCAAGTGATTTTAGCTTCCTGTTGTAGATTGATACGGGCAATTCTTCAATCATCCTCGTCAGCCAGTTGTTGTAGACCCGTGCTAAGGGCCACAAATGAAAGAAACCACAAGTAGTGTAAAGTGTATAAAATATAATATGTATTTATCATAAAGAATACAGGAGCCACTAAAGTGGTATGAGAGGAACGTGTGCGTAGCATGCGGTTAAACATGGTATGAATGTCTTCATTTAGTCTCTGAAACCAATGCTATTCATAGGGCTGGTTGATTCCATTTAGTTCTCAAATAGGGGTGATTTGTACCCCACAACACTTCCTATTACTTTCTGTTATTAAAATTATTCTTTCATTAAGTGGCTTCATGTTTCGTCCGCAGCAACATCAATAAAAATCATTAATACCGGGTAGAACGATTTATAAGGAATACCCAAAAATCAGACAAGAATATTGTGAGCTTGGTTTCATCGACAATAATTAAACATTTTAACACGCTGAAAGAAATAAACAGTAAGATGAACAACACTTGAACTTTGAATATAGACCTTTTGTCATTTATATAATGGTTGTATAGTTTTAGTTTCTTAAACGTAAATCCACTGAAACTCCTGTTTTTATCAAAACGTGCTCAATGAACGAACAATACGTGATTATAATGTTTATTTATACAAACGTTATTGGCTACATATGTGCATACATGTTCCTGCAGTACCTCTTTTCGGAAATATTATGCCTTCAGGTCAGTGTATTAATCGAGACCAAACTCAAGAACAGCAGCCGAATAGCATAACTGTCATTTGGGCGGTCGGGTTTTGATCCCAGCTTGAGGTAGTTTCATGTCTAGTCGCACTGTGATACAGCGAAACAGTACTGTATGTGAATGACTATAATGCTCCCTATCATGGGTTGAGCATATTGGGAAGTGATATACAAATTACCATTAGCATATTAAGCTAATCGACACTATATGGAAACCTACAAGTTCGCATAACAGTTCAGAAGGATTTTTTTTTATCCAATTGTCAACTGCAAATATGGATATACTATTTTTGTCGATGTGTATGGTACTCGTTTTCTGATCCAATCAGACGATAGTTCTGTTGTTGTATGGAGGCCCCTAGGGTCTGGGTTCTCTAGATAGTGACTCTTCTATTTTATGAGTTACAGCTCCTTGAATGACTAGATAAAAAAAAAAGAAAAAACCCATTCAATTGGTCCCTCACAAAAACGGCAGGGAGCCATCATAGTATAAGCAGTGCTACCAGCTTTGGCTAAATGTGATTCTGTAAGCGTTTAAAGGTTGGATAACATGGATGGAATAAGGGGAGAGGACACACCTCTATTCTGGCAAATATTAATTTATTCCCCCCCCCCACGCCATCTCTCTCTGTATCTTTTACTTCCTTCTACCACCTCTATACTGCAAATGATCGACTTAACTGAGCCACGAATAATACCACACGAGTATCCGTACAACACGTCACGTACATCCTCATGTCATGTCAGAGATGCTGAACAGTCACACACCCTTTTGCCTTTGCCTTTCTTTTGGACAGCATGTGTTGCACAGGCTGGAATCTGAACATTGATAAGATGGGAGGGAGAGAAAGAGATGGGCGAGGGGAATAATGTGGGGAAAAAAATGACAAGAGAGAGAAAGAGGGTGGTTATAATAAAAGCGGGAAAGGAGATAAGAGTAGAAAGAATAGAAAGAAGGGGGGAGGAAGAGAAAATAAAGAGAAAATGGCAGTGAGATGATAAAGGAGATAAAAAGAGAGAGGAGTAAGAGTGGTAAGCAGAGATAGAGAGAGGGAGGTGTGAAGAGAGAGAGAGGGAGGTGTGAAGAGAGAGAGGGAGGGGTGAAGAGAGAGAGAGAGAGAGAGAGGGGGGTGAAGAGAGAGAGAGGGCTGAAGAGAGAGAGAGAGGGGTGAAGAGAGAGAGGAGGTGAAGCGAGAGAGAGAGGGGTGAAGAAAGAGAGGGGGTGAAGAAAGAGAGGGGGTGAAGAGAGAGAGGGGGTGAAGAGAGAGAGAGGGGGTGAAGAGAGAGAGGGGGTGAAGAGAGAGAGAGAGAGAGGGGGGTGAAGAGAGAGAGTGAAGAGAGAGAGAGGCGGGTGAAGAGAGAGAGAGAGGCAGGTGAAGAGAGAGAGAGAGAAAGAGTGAAGAGGAGAGGGAGGGTGATAGATTCCAATAATATCAAAAAGAATCGAGAGAGAGAGAGTGAAGAGAGAGAGGGTTGGAGGAGATCTAAAAGGAAATTGGAAAAAAGAAACAAACAAACAAAGAAAAAAAAAGAGAAACAATTTTAAAGTGTGAATTCGTTTTTAACAAAGGAAGACGAATGCAGAAACGAATCAAATGCGACTCGGCCATTTGACTGGATCCAACTGGGTGTGTAACTGTGCCAACGGATCTACGTGACACACGCGCGAGGATCCCAATCTGATCCAATGTGATATGTGTTTGCTGGTGTGATCCCCTCTCCCTGTCCCTACTCGTCTCCTTCTACATGGCAACTCCATCTCAAAGGAGCACTTCTTTTTTGGGGGAGGGGGGGGATCACTGATGAAATAGTGTGAAAGCAAAGAGAGATTATCTCCTTTTTCTCCCTATCATACACTATCATTTTCTCCCCATATTCAATCGTCTTCTCTCTCTCTCTCTCTCTCTTCTATCGCTTTTTCTCTCTTTTGCTTCTCCCATCCCCCCACCCCTGCCATTTCGTTTCTATGCTTCTTTCTTTTCCACCATTCTAAAAAATCAACAAGATTTACCGTGAAAGTGTTTCGCGATGTTTCAGTTAAATCTTAAATTCTTTATGTGCTTCCAGATCGGAGGGTGTATGTGCTTAGAATATAACACCCACCCATACATGTACAACGGAAATGGTACCAGCATCTTTACCCCCTTCCCCGCCCCCAAATAAACACCCTAAATCCTCTGACGACTTGAAGCACCAACAACATATTGGATCATATCCAATACAGAGGAGATTAGAATAATAAACGATCCATTACAAAAGCATTGCTTTGATTATATATATATATATTACAGAAAGAAAAAGCAACAGTACCGTCGGTTTCAAATCCAAAAAGGGACCAGTCTCTGATGGCCTATGTTAGACTCGTCATCCTTTTTTCCAGTGAGACAAATATAAATAGAGGCTGAAGAGAGTCTGATATTAATGACCAGATATTGTCGCCTCTGTTTTGGATTTGAAACCGACAGTACCGATGTTTTTCTGCTTTTCGATAAAAGATATAATTAAACTAGCAGAACTAATGTACCAGTGTTTCTCAGTGGAAGTATATCACAAAGCCAGAACGGATTCGGTAAATGATCCCCCTCTCTCTGCCCCAAAAATTGAACTACAGTTGTTAGTGGGGAACACTGTTGGCCCTATAAAATAATGGGCCCTGGCGGCCATTGCCCAAATGAAATCATCAGGCTTCCACTGTCTGGCATTCTCAGGCAGTGGCAGCTAGCAGAAGCCACTGGCTGTAATTGTCATGTTGGTTATTGGCGATTAGTGGTGTTTTGGGGGGGATTATTTGCATGGACTGGTGAGCACTGGCTGCCTATGCAACTGAACTCACTATCGGTGAGCGTTAGTGCCAGCCTACTTAAAGGGAGTGATGATCACTGGCGTAACAGTGCGTATGAGCATATGGGAAAATAGCAGCAGCAGCAAAGGATGACTGGCTTACGAAGAGATTAGCAGTAGCAACAGCAGTAGTCAAAAAAAAGCATATATACAAATAGGGGAGCTGGCGTGACAAGAAAAAGGAAAAAAGGACACCATGTAGTTGGAGAGAATCAAAGTGCATGTCAAAGAAAATGGGCGTGTGATGTTGAAGACCATAATGGGCCAATTATGGCTAGCATGCGGTTGGAAAAAAAAGAAATGCAGATCAGGCTAAATGGACATGTGAAAGCAAGAGACTTTTAAATGGTGTCGTGACAGAAGAAAAAGAGTAACAGAATTTTGTTAAAGAAAAAATGCCGCCGTGGATTTTTATTAATTTCCTTTGTAATTGCAAAGTTACACTGGCAGTTAATGCTGTATTGAAGCATGTACTGATAGGCCTTGATTGTCTTTGATAACTGCGTTTACTGGTTGGCATTGTGTTCCTCTACAAATCTTGACCATGACCAAACACCGAAGAGCACTGTTGGGCAAATAGCTTGTCTTCAAAGCTTAGTCACTGTCATCCAGTGGAGGACACTTTCATCCGTGATGGCCATTGGTCTTTTAAGGTAGCTACTGGCATTTGATTGCATGGGGGTGATTGGTGGACACTGGCGTACTTAGCTATTATGTTCCAATTTAATGTAACTGTATAGGTTATAATAATAATAGTCTTAATAATAATAATAATAATAACAACAACAATAGTAATCTGGAACTATAGAGGCTTAACGCCTCTATCCATTGTGCCATGGGCCCCAAAGGGCGATCAGGGTTGGATATTTTGGTCTTATAAATTCATGTTTTCATTCTTATCTGGTCTTCTATTCTTGTGTCTGCAAAACTAAGCATTCCTATCCCGTTGAGGTTAATCACCTGAAGAAGGCCAGAGGATGAGTTGGCTGAAAAAAACAACTATGAAGATGAGTATAACAGTCCGCGAAAAAAAAAACATACACAAATAAAAGAATTCCAATAATAAATAATAATATATAATGCCATTCAATACGGACCCGACAATGGAAGACCAAATAAGAACAAAAACTTGGATGTATAAAACCAAAATATCCTTGATCACCAGTCGAGGCCCATGGCACAGTTAATAGAGGCGTTGAGTCTCTACAGTTCCAGGTGAGCATTGTCTGAGGATATCGGTTTCAATAATAGCAATCATAATGATAATAACAATAACAAAACTAATAATAAGGATAGTGGAAGAAATCCTCATGTTTTCCACATTTTGAATGAAATCTGTATTTATTTTAATTTTGTTATCAAAAAGTAAACTATCATAAATTGCTAGTTGACAGAGTAAGCAAAGCATATGACAGCGGTGCCTAGTGAAAACCTGGGTTTGATGTAAAAATTATCCGATTACAGAACGGAACTTCGTTTGTTTTTTGAAAACACAAAATCAAATTGGCCTGAAAGAAAATACATGAGGCTTTAACATGGCCCCCAGCGATTGAAACCAACACCTGAATTGGTGGCCTATGTTTCTTATTTGCCAAATACTGATGAACATAGTAAATAGCAGATTATTATAAACATAAAGCCAAGTACGTCCAAAGATGGAGTACTGCTACCACATCTGGGCAGGAGCTGCTAAAAACTGCCTATCCTGCCTTGACAGAGTACAAAATAGACTTCATGGTTTGGTGGGGGATTCCCTTTTCTCTTCCCTGCAGCCTCTCTCCCACAGAAGAGACGTTGCGAGCCTGTCTTTGTTTTATCGTTATTTCCATGGCAAGTGCTCGTCTGAGCTCCAATCTATCGCCCCCCCCTTTGCCAATCTTTCACGAGAAACACCCGTCTGGCTGAAACTACTGTCAATAATTCTCCCCACTCTTTATCTGTGCCTAAATCCAAACGTAGATTCCATAAGCAGAGCTTGTGGAACTCTCTGCCGCTTGCCTGTTTCCCACCTGGCTACAACTTGGACGTCTTCAAGTCCAACATAAAAAACTCCTGACAAACCGTCCCCTTAAGTAAGACACTCTATCAAACCCCCCAATACTAATGATTACTACAATACTATCTCATTGATTACTGTACACGCAATAACCCTTATCCCTGAGTGGCCTCCGGGCCTTGATAAGTGGTGACCCCCATGTAAAAAAACAAAAAAAAAACACAATTAAAACTAATAATAATAATAATCATAATAATAATAATAACAGTAATAATAATAATAATAAGAAGAAGAAGAAGAAGAAGAAGTAGAGTTTTTACAGGATTGTATGTGCATATTAAAAAGGTCAGAATGGGGGGGGGAATTTCGAGTCAGTGCCCCTAAAGAAGGCGCACTGACCTAGCAAAAATTGCCTAGGAATCCCCGTCAGCATCCCCCCCCCCCGCAAAAAACAACAAAACATAGTAAATAGTAGATGTATTACCACCAACATTAACACAATTAAAACTACTACTACTAATAAAAATAATTATAAGAAGAGTTTTTACGAGATTGTATGCGCATATTAAAAAGGTCAGAATGGGGGGGGGATGTCAAGTCAGTGTCTCTTAAAGGAGGCGCTCTCTGGCCTAGCAAAAATTGCCTAAGCATCACTGTCAGCACTCCCCGGTAGGAGTGCCTCGAGCACAAACAAGCAATAAACTTTCCCCACCAAAAGCCGAGTAGTAAGGCTTGGGAGGGTGAACCTCCAGGGTAAAACCCAGGCAGTGTACCTCAGTCCAACTGTTCCTGACCCTGCATCTGTCGTGCTGATTGTCAAGAACGGATTCTTGACTGGTATTTTCTCCAAGCAACCGAAAGCACCAGAGAAAACCAACAATGCAACATTCAAATGGAATCAAAGGTTTCCAAGTAACTGTATTTCAAGAAATGTAACTATTTGTATAGTTATATAAAAAAGCGAAGATGTCTTATAACTACACAAAACAAAACAGTCACATTTCTTGAAATACACTTACTTTGATTCCTACCTCTGATTTAAGAGTATTAAGAGTACGAGTAATTTATTGTTCGTGTTTGTACGGAGGGCAGGAAGCCATAAAAAATAGGGCTTAAAACTATGTCAGATGAGTGAAACCTATGGGGCAAAAAACGTGTATTTAGACAGCTATCGGTTTCCATATGTGCGGGAAAATGTTAATTGGAACGCTAGATGGTTGAAAATATCTTGCCTGGCCTGAATAATATGAAATACGGCCTTTCGGACGTGTAAGCTGAATGAAAAGTTGTATAGGTTTGTTTTCTATTGAAAAAAGAAATAGTGTCGCCTGAAAAGAAAAACAGGATTTGCAAAAACAGGCAGGGAAAGCAAATACTAACTGGCTATGCATGTACACAAAGACTAAAGATACAATCAAAGAATATGAAAAAGTAATTAATCAGGTGTTTACCTCCTTGCGAATGGGCTTGGATTGTTGTAGATGAAGGTTGCGAAACTCTTGGACTCGTAATTCATTTTTTTTTTTTTTTTTTTACAAAAGGTGGTCACTGCTTATCAAGGCCCGGAAGCCACTCAGGGATAAGGGTTATTGCCTGTACAGTACGTTAGTGTTGAGATTTAATAAAGTGTCTACTTAAGCGGCCGGTTCATCAGGAATTTGTTTACGTTGGTCGTGAAAGATTGGAGCTGAGACGAGCACCTGCCATGGAAATAACGATAAAACAAAGATAGACTCGCAACATCTCTTCTGTGGGAGAGAGGTTGCAGGGAAGAGAAAAGGGCATCCCCCACTAAGCCACAAAGTCTATTTTGTACTCTATCATGGCAGGATAGGCTGTTTTTAGCAGCTCCTGCCCAGATATGGCAGCAGTATTTCATCCTTGGACGTACTTGGCTTTTATATAGATAGAGAATTGCATCAGTAGTGAGATATCTTCGGGAGGGGTACAAGGATCCCACCATCTTTCCAGCGACCTTGGCAACAGACTTGATGTACGTGTTTCATTTCAGATCAGGAGTAAAGGTCAAGCCCAGAAGTTTGTCAAAACATGGGGCTTCTCCTAGACGAGAGCCATCCATTTCAATTGATGCCAGATGGGGATCAGAGCGTTGGTGATGTAAAGATAGGAGCTTGGTTTTAGATGCATTAAAGGTAACCAGCCACGTCTTCCTCCACTGTACCATGCGCTCGAGATCAGAGGAGAGAGAATTAGAGAGAACTTTGTCATTTACAGTTATTGATGTGTTGCCGTAGATGGTCGTGTCATCAGTATGTCAACGAATGATTTAAGTATGTGTTTTGGGAGATCATTGAGAGAGCGATCATTACTTAAAGAAATGAAAACGGAAAAGCTAATGGCAAATGTATTTGTAGAGGAAGCAATAAATAGTAGTAAAAAAAGTAGCAGCAAGAAAATAGAAAAAAAAAAAAATAGTAGCAAAAAAGTAGCAAAAAAAAAGTAGCAGCAAGAAAATAGAAAAAAAAAATAGTAGCAGCAAAATAGAAACAAAAAATAGTAGCAAAAAAAATAGTATAAAAATAGTATTAAAAAAATAGTAGCAAAAGACAATAGTAAAAAATAGTAGCAAAAAAATAGTATCAAAATAAAATAGTAACAGAGTAGTATCAAAAGAAATAGTAGCAAAAATAGTATAAAATAGTCTAAAAAATTAGTAGCCAAAAAAATAGTATGAAAAAAATAGTAGTAAAACAATAGTAAAAATATAGTAGCAAAATATAGTAGTAAAAAAATAGCAGCAAAAAAATAGCAGCAAAAAAATAGCAGCAAAAAAATAGCAGCAAAAAAATAGCAGCAAAAAATAGGCAAAAAAAAGTAGGCCAAAAAATAGTAGGCAAAAAATTAAAAAAAAATAGCAGCAAAAAAATAGCAGCAAAAAAATAGCAGCAAAAAAATAGCAGCAAAAAAATAGTAGCAAAAAAATAGTAGCAAAAAAATAGTAGCAAAAAAAATAGTAGCAAAAAAATAGTAGCAAAAAAATAGTAGCAGAATATATAATAGCAAGAAAAAAAAACAATAAGAAAGGGTTCAAACAAGAGTCTCGAATCACATAGGTCGCATACTACTTAATAAGCTCCAATCAGTCCTACCGCCAAAATTTTGCATCCCTGTGCCTGTTTTACAAATACTTTAATAGAATGTGTTCTGATGAATTCGTAGCATTCACTGTTGATGTCTCTAGATGCCAGAAAGCCTTCTACTCTAATAGTTCCTTCCCTCGGACTGCTAAACTTTTGGAATTCCTTGCTTTCCTGACTGTATCAACATACAGAAATGTAAATGTAATGTAAATAGACATCTTGCTGCTCAACTCCCCACAGTACGCTATTAGATATGATCCTTAATAGCAGCCTCTTATGCTTCGAGAGTCAATATGACTTGTTTGAGGGTAAAAAGGGTTAAAAAAGAAAAAAAAAAATAGTCCCTTACGTTTCAGATGTTGAATGACAACTTTTATCCGGTTGATTGTTCTAAAAGGTATGATGCACAGCAGAAAAGCAGGACACGAGTCTCTGCGAATCTACCTCATCATAAGCAAGAAGATTTTTTTTTATTTGCGAGTCACCACTTACCAAGGCCCAAAGTCCACACTACAGGCCACTATTTGCTCACGCATGGAGTATCATTGGCACATCTAGGTTGATGCATCTACCACTAACCTCTCCCTCTTGGATAGGGTCCAGAAAAATTTTCAACCTAATAGGTCCCACTTTATTAACTAAGCTCTAACCTCTGTTCTCATCACCACAATGTTGCATCTCTGCCTGTTGTACAAATATTTTAATGGAATATGCTCTGATGAACTCGTTGCACTTGTGCCCCCTCGACATACATATCACCGGCAAACCCACTTAGCAAAAACATCTCACCCCGTCACTGTTGAGGTCTCTAAATGCGAGAACGCTTTCTACTCTAATAGTTTCTTTCCTCAAACAACTAGACTTTGGAATTCCCTTCCTGCTACCTGCCTCCCTGACTGTATTAATATGCAGAAGTTTAATTTTTTTTTTTATTACATTTTCACCCCAAGCAAGGCACATTGCCACTTTGATGTAGGAGGCTACTATCAGGGACATAAGCTACAGGGGTACTATGTGGGGAGTTGGGCAGCAAGATGTCGATTCACGTTACACTTGAACTTCTGCATGTCAGTACAGTTGGGGAAGCAGGAACCCGGAATGGAATTCCAAAGTCTAGCAGTTCTAGGGAAGAAACTACTGGAGTAGAAGGCTCTCTTACATCTAGGGATCTCAACTGTGAAGGGGTAGGATTTTGCTGCTTATCGGGTTTGTCGGGGGTATTTACGTCGAGGGGTACAAATGCTTGTAGTTCTTCAGAGCATTCACCGTTAAAGTATTTGTAGAACACGCGGAGGGATGATACCTTTCGTCGATAGGACAGAGGCTGAAGCTTAGATTACAGTTCAGGACCTATTAGGTTGGCTACTCTCTTTTGAACCTTGTCTAGGAGCAAGAGACTAGTAGCAGATGCACGAGCCCAAATGTGACAACAATACTCCATACATAGGCGAATGTAACATAAACTAACATATTGTTAATCTTTCCTAGGCATGGTCCTAAATAGCAGCCCCTTAGGTTCAAGTGGCGATATGCCTTCTTAGGGGTGAACGCGAGTTAAAAAAAAAAAAAGAAGAAAACAAATGAAAATAAGGTTAATCAATGTAAGATGGTAGTTTGGTAATCGTTAATACCGTGAATTAGGTAGAATTTGATTGTTTATGGGACGGATCAACTTGTTTGCATTGGAGTTGAAGGCTACTTAGTTGTATCCAATTGGGAAGCAGTCCAGTGGAACAGTGTTACACAGATGAGCAGTTCTGGGAAAGAAGCTTTGTTAACGGAATCTGCATTTAGATTTAGGCACAGGCAGAGAGTGGGGGAAATCATATAAAGTGGTTGTAGCTAGTCGAGTATTTTTGTGAAAGTTTGGCAAGGGGGACTATAGATTAGATTCCGATCATCTGCGTATGCAAGCCTGTAAATCTGAGCATCAGAAATTTTGGATAGAATATGGAATTGACAGATATTGTACAGATTCCTTATAGTCCGATATGTACATTCGAATGTTGCTGTCACTAAAACGCCCACGTACGCACAGAAACACAGCAAACAATTTGGCAGGAGGGAGATCGCCTTGCTTTTCTCTGTTTTCAACTGAGATCGATGACAGAAATGTTGTATAAGGAACGACCAATATTTTAAGCTGTTCATACTTTCAGCTCATCAAGTCTGTACGCTTCACTGCGCATGTGTCGCCGTAGGCTTTTGCTAATGTGCATATTATTCATACGTTTTATATCCGTTCTGCTCTTACGAAGTAAAAATAACAAAACAAAAAAAAAAGAAAACAGATAAACGAAAAAAAAAAAAAACAGGAGTTCAAGAAGTTCCTGTGCAAGCAGTTTTTAGAGTGCATTTAACGTGTGCTAAATTTTTCAGAAAAACAGTGAATCTAATCTAATGACCAACGTAGAGAATCACCTATTTTATTTTAGACGAATCTTAGTCCAAATGGTTGCCAAAGAAATACGGAGCAGAGCCACATTCAATATTCCTATGCGCCCATGCCTGAAAATATGTATTCTAGATCTCCGTCGAGATTGTAGAAGACCATTCGGCCATGAGCAAAGCTTATCTCTTCTTTAATAATACAATTCGCTTTTCTGAGACAATTAACATCTACCCATTTCTCTGCAACTAAAATAAAGAGTGTAGACACCTCCAAGGCGTGCGTGCGTGCGTGCGTGCGTGTCAGATTTCATCCCTGATATACTAATTAAGAAATGCTCAGCTGAGCTAACCCCCATACTTTCAAAACTCTACAACAAATGCCTTGCTGAATCTTGCTTCCCAAATAGCTGGTTAACAGCCTCTGTGGTATCAGTATACAAGAATACCGATGAAAGAACCGACTTGCTCAATCATCGCCCAAATTTAAAAATAAATCGATAAACAAAAGAAACATATCGAGTTCAAGAAGTTCCTGTGTAAACAATTTTTCGAGTGAATCTAGCATGTACTAAATTAAACCTAATATTTTTTAGAAAAACTTATTCCAACCTAATGAACCACGTAGGAATCATTTTATTTCAGGAGTGTCTTTTCTTAAAATCTACATTCTTATATAAAGTTACTATGTGTGTGTGTGTGTGTGTGTGTGTGTGTGTGTGTGCATGCATGCATGCGTGTGTGTGTGCGTGAGAGAGTTCCTTCCTCATAGGGTCAGCCGTTTCAGAACCCATCTTTTGCAAATTTCATGCAAAGCTAATTTATATGTTTGGCAGTGTTCTTAGATATGTTTTGTACAGAAATTCATCCGATGAAAATCGAAACATCTGATCTTAAAATAGTTTTTTCTCTCTTATAGATAATAAAGAAGAATATTTACAGGGGAATATATTATGTTACACTGACAAAGGGAAATAATAAAATCTCAACAAATCAGTTCTTCTTAAGAAAACAGAGTTTTTGTTATCTGGAGATATAGCTCAATGGTAGAGCATTCAACTACAGATTGAATGATCCCATGTTGTAAAATGTTTTTCACTCCTAATGGGGGCATGAGACGAATGGATTCGCTAATCATTTTTATAACCAACAGCTGGGCTAAACAACCAATGAAAACGTTTCAAAATTATTATAAAAATTGTCCAATTTTGGATTCAATCAGTTCGCCATTTACTACGTCACGGACCGCATTTAATTCGTGGCCGCCATCTTGGTTGCTGATCTGAACTACGCCGCCATCTTGGTTACTGATCTGAACTATGCTGCCATCTTTGTTCAACACAATGTCTCAAAACTCAACAAGCCTGAGTTTACCTTACCATTCAATTTTTTCTTATTAATGAGTTTAATTTATAATAAAAGAAGAGGTACCATTTAAAATTGCCGCAAATTCTTTCTTTGTTTACATATTTTTAAACTAAACATTAATCAGAAATGACTTTTCCAGGGCATCCATTGTCAAGCCCAAATATCAGCTGACGTGATATTGTCAACAAACACAGACGGAATTTAATGAACGACATTACCATTGTTATTTTTATTCAAATTTTTATTTTTATTTTTTTATTTTGTGAATTAGTCCACCAAGCAAATTAATCTTCATAATATATAATAATCAATAGAGGATGGATTCTATAATAATACATATGCAATCTGCATAAACTAAAATATGTTTAAATATGTTTTACTGGACAATGCCGGGCATCCAGCTAGTACGGATGTAAAAAGTCAGACACCCCCAGTTGGTTAACAATTGAGGACCGGCCAACGCACCTATCTTTGTCTGCTTTTTCTTTTCTGCAACAAGAGGCAGTTGACAGAGATTAAGTAGTTAAAACCACGGACTCCAAACTTAGCTATCACAAGTTCAAATCCAGCACGTTCCACAGAAACACTTTCATTTAGAGATGTTGGCAACGTTTACGCAATCCTTCTTGAATTCTTTTTAGAAAGAATTCGAACGGGAAAAGTATTGGTGAAACAATAATCGGATTCAAACGAAATGAATGATCAGCAAAAACAATTGCACGTGATAGGAGGGTCGTGAGAGTCAGCTCTCCAGAGGAAATAATCCAGTTGGTACAAACATTGCTGTGGATGAATCTGTCAGCATTCTTCGATAGGAGCGCCTCAGGCCATTGGCAATAAACCAACCAACTTCTCAAAAAAAGGAAAAGCAATTTCTTGGAGAGTGTATTTTTTAGAACTGGACCAAATCACACCTCATTCTAATAAAGGGGTTGGTGGTTAATTCAGTTCTTAGATGGTCAAAATGGTTGCCAGAGAAATGCTGAGCAGAACCACATTCATTATTCCTTTGCCCTCATGTCTATATATATTCTACATCATGTGTCCGATATAGAGACGTGGCGATGTATATGTGAAAGCAGTGGTGCACACACATACACATTCCAGATGAAGTTGATCTACATTTTTGGTCCCATAAAAATGACCGAAATTGTAACTAAAACGAAAACAATGAACTGTTTGCATTTCCAGGTCAGAAGTTATGAATTTCGCAATGCAAAATAGGAAAGAAGGTAATATCTTGATGTTTACAATTCCAGGAATGTCGAGTTGTGACTATATAAGAGAAAAGTAAGGTGAGAGCAGAAGAATGTCATGCCTTTATATTTCCAAATCCAGAAATGTCAATTTGTTACTATATTAGGAAAAAATAAACAACAGAAAACAGAAGAGAGCAAACACAACAGCCACACACGAACTAACTTACTTTCTCTATTTATTTGTCAATGAACTAGAAGCTTAATTGTAAATAAAACTTATACTTTGAAATTCGTCTCTGTGTTTATATTGAGAATAGCGACAAAAGAATTGTCAGTGAGTATATCTATACTATGACATAAAAGTCACTTGTGTGTGTGTGTGTGTCCGTGTGTGCATGTGCAAGTAAAGGTTCTGAAACAGCTGAGGCTATCTTTTGCAAATTTCACACAAAGCTGATTTGTATTTCTGGCAGTGTTCTTAGATATGTTTTGTACAGAAATTCATCCAATGCATATCGGAAATCAAAAAAATCCGATCTTAAAAATAGTCTTTCTTTTATAGATAAAAAAATAATTTTTATAGGGCAACTAGCATGGGTGCCTGGCGTTGCTCAGGTGTTTAGAGGTGTGTGTTGAGCAAAAAAAAAAAAAAAAGTGGTAGTAGGAAGGCAGGCTTGAACCCGTACCGTGAAGGAGGAAAAGAATGGGGAAAAAATGTGACATCTTTGCTGTTACGACCACTGCCAAACCGGAAGTGACATAGGTTTAAATTAAGGCTAAACAATCGAAAAGAGGGGATGGCTTTTGAAAATATCTGGGAAAAAAGCGACCACTCCAAGTAGAAAAGTGCCCAATTGAGGGTAAAGAAATTAATGGTTTTAGCCAATTTTTCGGTATTTGCCGTCTGAAGAGTCGAGCTTCAAAACGATATTAATCTTGTGAAAATCCGTCGCCTCTGGCGAAAGTTTTAGGCAGACGTGCAAACATACATACATACATTTATATATTGGCAGCTCAAATTTTCAACCCAAACCGATTAAAAAGCTTGCCCTATCTCTGAATACCCTTTATGTAAAATTTCAAATGTTTAGACCAGAAATTGTCTGAATAATTTGGTAGAGACTGCAGAGGTCAAATTTTTGTTTAATTTTGACCCCTATTATGACCCCTTAACATTTACTGTTTTGGGCTCAAATCACGTTATTAAGTTAGATCCATGCCCAAGGAACCTATATCTAAAATTTAAATTGTTTATACCCAAAATTGTCGGAGGAGTTTGGTAAAGTTCTCAAAGGTCAAATCGTTGAACTTTGACCCCTTAACAGCCAAATCTCTGGCCGAAAACGATTTACAAAGATTTTCCGAAATCTCCATACTCTGTATATCAAATTTCGAGTCTGTAGACTGAAAATTGACAGAGTTATTGTGTAGGGAAATGTACACAGACAGACACACACACGGACACTTTCATAGATATATAGATATTTTACGTTACCCCAGTGTAATCTTAGCCAGTGTAGCATAAAATATTCCCTTGTAAAAATTCTTCATTTTATCTATAAGAGAAGAAAGGCTATTTTTAGATTGTCAAGCCCAAATATCAGCTGACGTGATATTGAAAACAAACAAAAATGGAACTAGATAAACAACATTATCCTTATTATTATTATTGTTATTATTTAAAAAAAAATTTTTTTGCAAATAAGTCCACCGGCAAATTATTCCTCATAGTATATAATAATCAATAGGGGATTGATTCTAAAATAATACATACGCAATCTGCATGAATTAAAATACCATGTTTAAGCATATTGTTCGACCAGGCAACACTGGGCGTCAACTAGTATTTTTTTTAAGGGAATCACCACTTATCAAGGCCTGAAGGCCACTTGAGGATAAGGGTTAAAGAGTGTACAGTGGTCAAAAGAACAATATAGTAATCGTTAGAAGTATAAATTTGGTAAATTGGATTACTTAAGGGGAATGGCTCATCAAGAACTTGTTTACATTGGACTTGAAGACGACAATATTGTAGTCAGTTGAAAAACAGGTAAACGGAAGAGAGTTCCACAGGTGTGCAAGTCTAAGAAAGAAGCTTTGTTTATGGAATCTATGTTTAAGTTTAGGCACAGATAAGAAGAGGAGGAAATTATTGATAGTGTTTTTCAGCCAGACGAGTGTTTCTCATGAATGTTTGGCGAAGGGGAAACCACCGATTAGAGCTCAGACGAGCACTTGCCATGAAAATAAAGATAAAACAAGGACAGGCTCGCAAAATCTCTTCTGTGAGAAAGAGGTTGCAGGGAAGAGAAAAGGACATCTCCTACGAGGCTACAAAATCTATTCTGAACTCTGTCAAGGCAGGATAAGTTCTTCCTAGCAGCTCCTACTAATTTCGATCCTTGGACGTATCTGGCTCTTATACAGGTAGAGAATTGTACCAGCAGGTAAATATCTACTGGATCGATAGAAAGATCCGACCATTTTTCGAGCATCCTTGGAAACAGATTTGATGTACATGTTCCATTTTAGATCAGGAATAAAGGTCAAGCCCAGAAGCTTGTCAAAACATGAAACCTCCCCAAGACGAGAGTCATTCATTTCAGTTGATGCCAGATGGGGATCAGAACGTTGATGATGCAAAGATAGAAGCTTGGTTTTAGATGCATTAAAAATAACCAGCCACTATTTTCCCCATTGTACCATATGCTCAAGATTAGAGGAGAGAGAACCAGAGAGAATTTGGTCGTTTAGGGCCTTTGATGTGCTGCCATTGGTAGTGTCGTCAGCATAAATGTCTACGAATGATCTAAGGAAGATCATTAATGTAGATCAGGAAGAGAGTTGGAACCAGGACGGGCCCCATAAGGATTCCAGCATTAATACTGTGAGTTTCTGATTTTTGCCCATCAACCACTGTTCTTATGAGCCTATCAGAGAAAAATGATTTGATAATTGAAAAGACATTTCCAGTTATACCATAGTTGGAGATCTTGTGAAGTAGACCTTTATGCCATACCCTCTCATAGGCCTTTGATATGTCAAGAGCAATCACCCTGGAAAGGAAGTCTCCATCGAGAGTCTCACTAATCCTATGAGAAATAACTATAAGCACGTCTGCTGTAGATCTAGCAGAACGAAAACCATATTGCATGCCACTAAGGTTATTTTTGCTGAGGTGGTTGATTACTTCCTTATTTAACACAGATTCAAGCAAACTTACTCATAACGCACAGGAGACTTATTGGTCTGTACTGAGAGGTAGATGACCGATTACCTGAATTCTTAAATACAGGGCATACTGATGAGATTTTCCAGGGTGTTGGGAAGCAATTCTCATAAGACAACGCTTAAACAGCTTTATAAGTTCTGGTTGAAGCTTGTTGAGCAGTATAATTTGAATGCTGTCAGGGCCAGTTGCTTTACTGGAATCAAGGTTTTTGATTAGCTTGGCAAGATCACACAATAATAATAGTCATAATAATAAATTATATATACAATCCACAACGCAACACATGTTGACATTGAAAAAATTCATTCAGCCATGAACAAAGCTCATTTTTATTTGATAGAACGATTCACTTACTGAGACAATTAACATCTATCCATTTCTCCGCAATTAAACCACCAACTGATCTCTTAATCAAAGGTGGAACGATAAAATCGTCGCAATAGAAAAGACATGATTCCATTTCCGTTTGATGAAAATCGGCTTCCTTTTTTGGTTGCAGGCCATCTACTAGTTGGCCCAAATCCCAAGAGCGATAGGAGCCTTCTATCATATCAGAAAATGTGTAGCAAGAGTCCAGGCGATACCAGATGGCCTTGCTTTTCAAATAGAGGAAGAGAAGGTAGGAGAGGGAGGTGATATTTGATCAAGGAAAAAAAAAAGAAAAATGTCCTTGGGACTTTATCAGAAGGGGAGGAGGAGAGTAGATAATAATTGTTCCTTAAGTCATTTTAATTTCCATTTTGTACTTATCTAGCGATAAGAAGAGGCAAAAATGTCCATAAGAAATAAAATATTTCAATGAAAAAAATAATAATAAATATGATAATGAAATTCTTGAGTTTGGCAGAAAAACAATACAGGATCGTTTTCTGGTTGAGTTTAGAAAGAACAATTAAAATATCATGGAAACAATGACTTGGGTTCAAAATGTCTGTTTTGGTGTCTGGGAGATGTTGTCATTTGGGTCCACCTGTTGTATTTAACTACCTGGCCACCAAGCCAGTGATAAGTTAGTTGGACAGATAAATAAATAAAATTGAACCTAGGGAGAGATATGGTCACGAAAGAGAAGGAAGAGGCTTACAAGAAAAGGAAAAATGAAAAGAATATAGAATAAGGGGATAGAGAAAGAAGTTCACGAGAGAAGAAAAAGAATATAAGATAATGGGATAGAGAATAAAAAGAATAGTAATCTTCAATATGACAGAGGGGGGAAGAGGCTAGTTTTATAAAAATGATTGACTTTTTAGAATTAGGGTCTTTTTACTGGCTGGCATTGAGACGTCCACATCGCTTTCGCCCTGCCTGAGGTGGGGTGGCAGAACCCCTCATAAGAGCTAAATTGAAAAGCTCTTGTTCTTAGCTGGGAAATTAATTAGATGAACTTAAGTTATACAACCTACATCACGAAGCTCGGATCAAAGAACTCGACTTTAAACAAGTGTAAAATGATTTATAAATAATTATTTTGTTTGGTTTTTACGAAAATGACCCAGAGTTTTTCTTTGTTTCTCGATTGCCGGCCTGAATGAAGATGCAGTTTGTTTCAGGTGTGCCCTGACGCCAGATTATGAAAGAGATAGACTGGATCCAGCACAAAGCCAGAGTGACGGCCGAAGTCGACAATGTTGCCACACGAACTTAGGGTCATGCACATTTCGTGTGCCCTGAGCATCAGAGAGATATTTTCCATTGACCGGTTAGAGTCTGGTCACGCTTGAGGGGTCCACCACTAGACGAGTAAGAATGTAGCCCTGCTGGATTGCATCTATGGTCCTGTGAGCCGGGAGCGATGAACACGGCCTAGAGTACATCACAAGTATGCTCCCGTGAACTAGGTTAGCGACGGATGCGGCCTGCCCCCAGACGAAGATAGGGGGTTATGCTTATAAATGGCACAATGTTTAACAAATGAGATCAGAGATGTGTCACTGTACGACTCTTTCTCTCGACTGATCCAAGTTACGACAAGAGGACCATTGCCAGCACTCTCAAAAATGCATCGCTGGATCACCACAAAAAACAGGGACGTGCCAAGGATGATGAAAACAAAGTTTCTGGCCATGGTCTTTGGTGTGGTTTTAAGTGAGGGCCACATCATGCCACCTCACATCTTTAAAGTTGGCTTGAAAGTCAACAGCAAAGTGTACCTGTATATGCTGAAGAGTGTGCTGATGCAATCAGGTTGCCACAGGGTGTGGCAACAGGACTCGGCACTGACCCACAAAAGTCCAAATAGACCCAGGCTTGACTTCAGAAGGAGTGCTATGACTTTGTACTGTTCTCTGACCTTAACCAGCTGGACTACTTTGTTTGGTCATATGTCAAAAATATCACAAACATGACCTACCACAGCACTGATTGCGTCATCTGCTGAGTATTTGCCAAGCTTTTGCCAGCTCTGGTGGAAAAGGCATGCTCCCAGTTCCAGACCTATAGCGAGGTGGTAATTGAGGTTGAACGCAGTTACACTGAATAGATATCAGCTCTACTACATAATCAAGTTACCGGAATTAACACCTTGCGTTCTTATCCACAATTAATTTAACAGATTTACCGCTCTACCATTGTTTCTTCGACACAACATAAGTCAACATAAGTCAACATAAGTCAACATAAGCCAAGGTCACATCCAGTGGTCTGTTCCATTGTTTGTAACAATAATGCTTGTGACTTTTGCCCGATCCCGCTTGGCCTTCTAGATATTTCAAAAAATGTTTGGCATGCGATGTGCCTCACACCCGCAGCAATCACACTTTTGGTATTTGGGGATTTTATTCTTATTACCATCCAACAGATTCTTAACCTTTGCAAAAAGACAACGTTTTTCCTAAAAATATGGTTCTAACCCTCAGTCACAGATTTCTCGCTATGGTCGCTGTTTTTGACCTTTGAAGAGAACATAAAACATTACAGAATTCCTAACCTATAAACGAGCCAATGTTTCTTGCTTGCCTAAGCTATTCGTCGGATAAGGTAGCGGGAGTGAGGGGGGGGCACGTCGACAGAAAAAAGGAAATGTCATCATGAGACGCCATGTTAATTCTCAACTAAAAATACTTTTACTTCCCCCAATATTCATATTAAATTTATGTATACAGTAGAACCCCGAGATACGGCATTAAAAATTAGTAACAAAATACAGTACAGTATATAATACACATGTATATAATCAAATAACATTATAACTAACACTGTAAAACGAGACAATTATAGTAAACAGGGGCCGGAAAACATTGTATCCTACATCGTAACCTGAAAAAAACGTATCCTAGGACCACCGTATCTCGGGGTTATACTGTATACATAAATTTAATATGAATATTACTGCATAATAATTAATAAAAAAATGATGTCGTTTTTGAGCCGTACATTTTGAAGAAAACGTGTTTTTTTTTTGTTTTAATTTTATGTTTATTTTCTTAGTAAAACTTTATTATCCTGTATTATGGCTTCATTGTCACGATTTCTCACAGAAAATTTTTTCTTAAAATTGTAATGCAAAAATGGTTGTGTAATATTTAATAATTTATTAGTACTTTTAACGTACATCCATGTGTCGTGGTTTATTTTTTTTTAAAATAATAGACTCAGTAAGTTAATTCTTTAAACATATCTCTAATTAGAAATAATAATTATTATTGAAACAAAATCGACACTTATTTCTATTGTCGCTGTGGAATTTCCACAGGTCCCGCTAATTACAAATGACGAAGGTAAGGGACCCACAAAGAAAGGATCAAGGAATGCACGTGAAGTTAAAGGGGGGAGGGAATGCTGAATGAAAAGATAGAAAAGAGGATGACGTTTAAAAAAAGCATTTTCCCAAGTAATAGAAGTAAATGTTTCCTCTGGAAATTATCAACTAGATATTTACATATATTCAGAAGTTTCAAGGAGACAATATTATATGGAAATCGCTCCAGACAAGGCGTGAAGCTATTTAATATAAAGAGCTAATAAGAAAGAAAGATGATTATAGCAAAGACAAGAAATGCCTATTGACTTAAGTCCTCGAAAGACCAAAGCTAAAAATAGATGGAAAACAGTCAGCAGGAAAAGAGTTCCATGACCTTGCAGTTTTTGAAAGAAGCTACTAAAATAAGAAGCTGTATTACAATGAAAAGATATTATTTATTAAAAAGGGTGCTAGAAGATAACATACTACAGAAATTAAATTATTAGTAATATAAATACTCTAATGTTCATAGTATGTTATCTATTTTCCTTTTTAATAAATAGGATCTCCCGATCACCAAAGACACAATGTAAATAAAAAAACACACACACACAAAAAAAAATGATGCTTTTGGGTCGTACGTTTTGAAGAGAAGGTGCTTTGTTTTGCTTATTTTCCTAATGAAAACTTATCCTGTATTAAAGGCCTCCTTGACACGAACCTTCAACGTACATCCATGTGTTGTGGTTTATTTAAAAGAAAATAATAGACTCAGAGTAAGTTAAATGTCTTATAATCCAATAAAAAATATCTTTAATTAGAAATAATCATTACTGAAACGAAACCGACAATTCCGCTGTAGAATTTCCACTGGTTCCACTAGTATTTATAAATATAAATACTCAATCTAGTGAAATGGTTTTGAAAATAAACTTTCCAACCAATAAAAATCGTTTTAAACCGATTTTGGAAAAAATTTGTGAAAGTAGCAATAATTTAATTTCTTTTTTTTTTTTTCTTTTTTTTTTATACAAAGAAGTCATCATGGGGTCTATGACAACAGCATATTCTTTTCATTGTTTTGACTCTCGAGTATATATCCGACACAGTTAATCAACTGAGAACCACATTACTCTATATAAAAGCATATAAATATCAAAGGATACACACTTGAGAGTCAAAACAATGAAAAGAATATGCTGTTGTCCTAGTACTAATCATCACATATAACGGCCTGAAGGCCACTCGTGGTTTAAGGGCTAATAAGTGTATGGTGGTCACTGGGACAATAGTGTAGTAATCGTTAGTGATTGAAATTTGCAGGTCTAATTTGATTATTTAAGAAGATGGTTCAACAAGAACTTGTTTACATTGAACTTGAAGATAGCTGGAAAAGCAGAAGTAGCAGAACAGTTTCACAGGCGGGCAATTCTAGGAAAGAAGCTTTTTTTATCGTACTTGCATTTAGATTTAGGCATGGATAGAAAATGGGATAAATTGTTGATAGTGGGTGCAGCTTGACAAGTGTTTTTGTGAAGGTTTGGCATATGGGAAATCTCTCTATGAAAATAGCTGTAGGTTGTGGTGGTGACCTATGATGTCTATGGACAGAATCTTGATGGTTGAGTCTTTTTTTTTTTTTTTTTTTTTACATGGAGGTCACCACTTATCAAGGCCCAGAAGCCACTCGGGGATAAGGGTTATTGTGTGTACAGTAATCAATGGGGTAGTGTTGTATTATTCGTTAGTATTGGAGATTTGATAAAGTGTCATTACTTAAGTGGGCGGTTCATCAGGAATTTGTTTATGTTGGACTTGAAGACTTCATCCAAGTTGAAGTCAGGAGGGAAACAGGCAAGCAGCAGAGAGTTCCACAGACGTGCAGTTCAAAGAAAGAAGCTTTGTTCATGGAATCTACGTTTTGATTTAAGCACAGATAAAGATTGGGGAAAATTATTACCAGTGGTTTCAGCTAAACGGGTGTTTTTTGTGAAAGATTGGTGAGGGGGACCATAGATTGGAGCTCAGACGAGCACTTGCCATGGAAATAATGATAAAACAAAGATAGGCTTGCAACGTCTCTTCTATGGGAGAGAGGTTGCAGGGAAGAGAAAAGGGCATCCCCCACTAAGCCACAAAGTCTATTTTGTACTCTGTCAAGGTAGCAGTTCCTGCTCAGATATGGCAACAGTATTCCATCCTTGGACGTACTTGGCTTTTATATAGATAGAGAATTGCATCATTACGGAGATATCCTCTGGAGCAGTAGAAGGATCCCACCATTTTCCCAGCGACCTTGGCAACAGACTTGATGTACGTGTTCCATTTCAGATTAGGAGTAAAGGTCAAACCCAGAAGCTTATCAAAACATGGGGCCTCCCCTACACGAGAGCCATCCATTTCAATTGATGCCATATGGGGATCAGAGTGTTTATGATGTAAAGATAGGAGCTTGGTTTTAGATGCATTAAAGGTAACCAGCCACGTCTTCCCCCACTGTACCACGCGCTCAAGATCAGAGGAGAGAGAATCAGAGAGAATATTGTCATTTACGGCCTTTGATAAGTTAGCATAGATGTCAACGAATGATTTAAGTATGTGTTTTGGGAGATCATTGATGTATATCAGGAAGAGAGTTGGGCCCAGTATGGACCCTTGAGGGACTCCAGCATTAATACTTTGGGCCTCTGATTTCTGCCCATCAACCACTACTCTTATGAGCCTATCAAAGAGAAATGATTTAATGATTGAGAAAACATTTCCAGTTATACCGTAGCTGGAAATCTTGTGAAGTAGGCCTTTATGCCATACCTTATTGAAGGTCTTTGATATGTAAAGAGCAATTGCCATAGAAATGAAACCTTTGTCGAAAGATTCGCTAATCCTATGAGATATAACCGTTAGCACATCTGCTGTAGATCTAGCAGAACGGAAACCATATTGCGTGTCACTTATGTTATTTCTGCTGAGGTGGTTGACTACTTCTCTATTTAATATGGATTCCAGCAACTTACTCATGACACACGGGAGACTTATTGGTCTGTACTGAGAGGGAGATAACCTATACCTGAATTCTTAAATACAGGGCATACTGATGAGGTTTTCCAGGGTGTTGGAAAGCACTTCTCGTTAAGGCAATGCTTAAGCAGTTTTGTAAATACGGGGGCAAGTTCTGGTTGAAGCTTTTTTAACACTATAATTGGAATACCGTCAGGGCCAGTTGCTTTACTGGAATCAAGGTTCTTGATTAGCTTGGCGACCTCATGCACAGATATTTGTTTGTTGCATAGCGTGTTGGATGTTGTAGGAGGAAATACGGGGAGTTGATGGCCTTCATAGCATAGGGTAGAATTAGCTGCAAAGTTCTTGGCAAATAGTTTGGCCTGGTCTGATGCTGACGAGATGATCTCTGGTCCATTGATGATGGTTGGGATAGAATGCACACTTCTGTTCAGGATCCTATTTGTTATTTGCCAAAAGTGGTGGGAATCAAGCCGCTGATCAGCTACCTTGGATTTAACAGACTGGGCATATAGCTCTCTTGCATTTTTTATTACTCTTTTACAGTGGTTGCTGGCGGTCCTGAAAGCAGCTTTAATCTCAGTGCATACATTACGGTGGTAGCTATGGAAAAAGTGATTTCTGTGCGCGATGGCAGCAGTACATTCTGGGAAGAACCATGGCTGGCTGTTAAGTTTTTGTTGGAATTTTTTGGATGGTATAAATCGGTCTATGCCTACAATTAACCATTCGGTCAGGTCTGATACTATAGAAGACACACCCTTTTTAAATATAGAATGGAGAGGTTGATCAGATATGAATGCATAAAAGCTATCAGTCAGCCATAGACTATCGGTATACAGTATGGTGGAGAGGTACGTCTGAAGACTTATTACATTTCATTTTTATCTTAACTGATACAACGGAGTGATTGGAGGATCCCAGGAGAGATAGAACGGAACATGAACATGGCTCAGGGGAAGTTGTGAGAAAAAGGTCTAGAAGGCTTGCATACTGACTGGTAGTATCGGGCACACGGATGGGCTTGCGAACAATCTGAGTGAGGTCATAGGCAATGGCAAAATCATGACAGAACCTCCCCTCATCATCTGTCTTATTTGAGTGGGTCAGCCATTCCACATTATGGACATTGAAGTCACTGCAAATGTGAATATTAGCTGAGGGATGAGCAGACAGAATGTGGTCAATTTTCTCAGATATACTCTTAAAGATAACTCCACTGTTGTGGAGGTGACAGAGGGCAAATATAAATGCAATGATTTAATCAAGTGCAACCTGGAAGCACATATAAGGTAAATTAGGGTCTTCTCTGGAGATATCCTTGCCACATGGGAAGCCATCTTTAATGTAGGGACATATTCCATGCCCATGGTGATCTTAGGGGTCAGATTTAGATATTAAGTTAGAGTATCCATTAATTATGAACTCATCTAGGGGGGGGGTCGGCCCATTCCAGTTTCACTTAGAAAGAATATGTCCGGTTTCGTCTCCTGTAATTGGGTTTCAACCCCTGGAAGGTTGGAACGTAGACCCCTGATGTTCGAGAAGGAGACATGGTAGTAGGGGTCTACATTGGAGGATGGGGTTCTAGGTTTATTCGTATTTTTTTTTTTAGATATTTCATGTTAAGGATTTTGGGATTTGTGGAATAGGTCGGCATACTTGGTTAGAGCAGGACAGAGAGGGAAAGAAGAGAGAAAAGACAGGAAAGTTTGTTTTCTTTGTAGCACATAAGGTAAAGCCGTAACAATTACCCACTAGTATGGCATCGAGAAGCCCCACCAGAGACTACTGTATGGTCCAGAATCCATTCACCAAATGGCAATACAGCAGCCCCAGTACTTTGCACCTGTTGATAGGACAGCCTTCTTAGTAGTTAATCCAAGGTTCGGGTCCCTAACTATCAGGCGGATAACGTCAGCCCAGATTAAACGTTTACCTCCAGCACTTTTACTAGTGACATGGCCATAAGGATAGACATAGAAACAGAAAATTTCCGACATCTCAGACACGTTCACGAAGTACTACCGACCTGGAAAGCAGCTTTTCCTTCACCCTTTATCAGAAAAATCATTCATTGGAAATGAGGACTGAGGGACTTCAGCCCTTACTTTGGCTAGACAGAAGATCAGAGAAACCTGGACTGATTAATTGAATGATCATGTCAGGTCCTAGTATCGATAAGTTCATTTGCAACCGTATTATTTAATCTGATTCTTAAACATATCAAAACCGTATTTCTCTTTTTTATTTTCTCCCCAAATAGATACTAGAAGGCATGATGATAACAAAGAAGCAGCAAAGCGGAAACACAAAGTCCAAGGAGTACTTTTTGAGGATTAAGATTTTCTAAGAACAATTTATTCCTACATCAAATCTGTTGCCAACGTTGCTGGAAAAAATGGTTGTGTTATTCTACCGCCCCAGTAGATATCTCACTCCTGATGCAATCCTCTACCTCTATAAGAACCAAATTCATTCTGAAAAAAATAAAGTACTATCGCCACATCTGGGCAGGAGCTGCTCAAAGCGCCCTATCTTGTCTCGACAAGGTTCAAAACCAGCTTCGAAACTTAGGTGATGCCCTTTTCTTTTACCTGCAACCTCTTCCCCACAGAAGAGATATTGTGAGCTTTTCCTTGCTTTATCGTTATTTTTATGGCAGATGCTCAACAAAGCTTCTATATATGGCCCCTTCCTCACCCGTTAAGGTATTCATGGCGAACACTCGTCTAGCTACCACCACTATAAGCAGTTTCCTTTACTCTCTATCTGTGCTTAAACTAAACGAAAATTTCATAAGTTTCTGTTATTTTCCCCAGAACTGCTTATATGTGGAACATAATACCACATAACTGCTTTCCAGCTAACTATAACATGGAGGTTTTCAAGTCCAATGTAAACAAGTACTTGATAAGCTATCCTCTTAAATGAATTAAAGCCTATCAACTTTCACCATAATCTATCATCATAGTGTTGTCCCACCCAACATTCCTTAACTATTATCCTTGAGTGGCCTCCTAGCCTTGATAAGCCGTGACTCTGTATTGAATATATAACCAAACAAAACAAGACAACACTCATTTAATTGAAAACTTCAGAGCTAAATTATTGGGTTTTATTTCTGAAGGGAATTTCAACGTTTTTATTTTTGGGGGTTTTATCTCCAGCTTCTCGACCAAACGTCACTAGCAATGTTTGGTTATGCGCCAACTTCATCACATAAAGCAACATTTTTTTTATTATTTATAGTAAAAATCATAATCTGAAAGATTATCCTGAAACTTTGGCAAGATAAAACGTACGTCAGCTCCTAAATACACTCATGCATAAGTTCGTCGTGTGTGTGTGTGTATAGGTCACTCCTTCATCTTGAGCCAACATATCATGAATTTTTGATCCGGTCCTTGGATAAGTTGATGCGTGCATTTTTAGGGAGGTGAGGTGGTGAATCGTGGTAGTTCTTATGTAAATAAATCGCTATGAACGTTATTTGTTTTGAATCATCCTTTGCTTAACCTACTCTAACCTAGCTGTCGGAGGAGGAGGGGGGTGGTTTAAGTTTGGCTCAATGGATACCCCATTGCAACCTAAAGAATGGGTTCTGCAACACTGAAATTTACTGTGATCAAACAATTAAATGATACAACTCTTCTGTGATATGACTCTGCAAGGGATAACGTATCGATGCGATACAATTTGTTGATGATGGACCCTTTAGAAAGAGTAGGAATAGATTTGGGGTTTACATTCGGCAGCCTCGTAACTATCTCTTGCCTTATTTTGTCCTTTAGTCCTCACATGCCACGAGTGATTTTTCTGACAAAGTGGGAAGAATTACTGTTTTATGGGTTTAGAAAAAGTAGAAAGTAGATTTTGGGTTTATGTTTGGCAACCTCATAACTATTGCTTCCCTTATGCTATGGGCGAGGTTTCTAATAAAGAGGGGAAGAAGTGGGAGTAGATGAAAGTGAGAAAGTTCATTCCTCTTCTGCTGTTTATGTTCCCTGTTTTCCTAATCGAACTAACATGCAAAAATTTAAATGTAATGTGAACAGGCATCTCATTGCTCAACTTCCTAATTACGATAATCCTAATTTATGTTTGAATCACAATGTGCCTTGTTTGGAGTGAATAAAAGTTATGAAAAAATGAAATAAAAACATGGAGTCTACTATTCTAACCTTGTGATGATCACGGCTAACACAAATATAGTAAACAAAATGTGTATTTTATTATTTCTTATTCATGGAAATCGAACCAAGCAAAGCATGAAACCACTTGATGTAAAAAAAATAAAAAAAAAATATTTCAAAATGAAGAACTAAACACCGATAAGTGTTATATAGATAAATTTTGACCCATTCTTTCCCCTTTGTCAGAAAGATCGCTCATGGAATATTATGACAAAATAAAATAAGCGAGAGTTACGAGGCTGCCAAAAGTAAACTCAATATCAAATTAACAAAAGTATGGTATATAAGTATGCGTCATGATTCTGGAGCCATAACTGCCATGAATTACCCCCCCCCTCCCCACGATGTTTAAATGTGACTATATTCATAGGATTTGGCTAATTACATTATTCCTGAAATAGGTCAGCTTACCCATACCATGGTGAAAAAAAAAAAAAATCTATTGATTACAGAGATACAGGCAAAATCGTTTTTACTTTATCTATAAGATATATAGATCAGTTGTTACATTAAAAACATAATTTCCCATTATATACGAAAACAGATCAAACTATTTATTCATGAGGGTTTTTGGCATTTAGAACTTTCAACACTAGACTATTCCAGGTTTTACAATAAATGTTTTAAACAAAAAGCCCAATTGATTCTACTTTCACAAGCGGCCGATTAACTAGTTCGATATAAGCAATAATAACTCTGACCTCTTCAATTTAGTGCAAGAAGCTAATTTCTCTAAGTAGACAAACACTTCTCTGATCGAACATTTTCTGTATTTGCAGCCGATCAAAAGGAATTACATTATTACTTTCAACATGGCTGCGAGCGCCTTTGTTTCATGCAACAACAATGGCTTCCGTTTGTAAGCGAGGCTTAAAAGAAAATCAGTCGAACAATGACTGACAAGCTCTGTGCCCAAGTGCACCATGCGTGCAGCTAATATAATAAAGGTCATATTTCATAAACTTATTTTCAAAGATGATTCTGCAAAAACACTTTCAGGTCACAAGGATGCTGGTATTATAGATTTAGATACACACACATACACTAATAGATGTAACGGCTTTTATCACTGGTTCAAAGAAAGTTCTGGATTTGCACTTATATACAGGGTGGAACGATAAAGTTGTCGCCCTAAAGAAAACAACACTACAGCTTTATTTTAAAATTTTTATTTAAAAAAAAATCAATTCAGGTAACTTGATTATGTAGTAGAGCTGACATCTATTCAATGTAGCCGCCTTCAGCCTCAATCACTGCCTCGATACAGGTCCAGAACTGGGAGCATGTCTTTTCCACAAGCGCCAGCAGGAGCTCGGCAGATGGCTGGCTTTGGTGTTGTGGGAGGTCATGTTTGTGATGTTCTTGACGTATGACCAAACAAAATAGTCCAGTGGGTTCAGGTTGGGGAAGAATAGGGGCTAGTGAGAGAAGGGTATGAAGCCATAGCACTCCTTCTGAAGCCAAGCCTGGGTCTTTTCGGACTTGTGGCCAGTGCCGAGTCCTGCTGCCACACTCAGTGTCTGCCAGGGGATCACCATACTCGTCAGCACATCCAGGTACATTTTGATGTTGACTTTCAAACCAACTTCGAAGGTGTGAGGTGGCATGATGTGGCCCTCACTTGAAACTACACCAAAGGCCATAACTATGTCTTAAAACTTTTCATCATCCTGGGCACACCCCTGTTATTTGTGACAATGTTTAATTGCATCCCATACGTATTTATTTTATTCAAACTCAACCAGCGCCTCTATCAAGGAACACAACCCCTAACGTGAATTCCGCATGACCAACGCACCATTCCGACATTTGAAAAAACTACCGTAAAAACAACAAACGGACGTTTACTGATTTCATGCTCCAACAACAACATTGCAAAAAAAAAAAAAAAAGACATACTGAAGATGAAGTATATCTTCGAAATATATTTATAAATTTCAATATAAATTTCAAACAAAATAAATATCTGTTTATTTTGTAATAATGCGTTGTTTTGGCTTCAAACATATCTAATATGTTTTTATTTTATTCAAAATACTATACTGTTTTTAGAGAACCTGATTTATCTTTATAAATTTTTGCCATTTTTTGTCCCATCAATTCCATATATTCATTTGAGAGATTTATTCATTAAAATATATTGTTGGGGGCATTCAGGTAGTTAAGTATTATCCCAATATATGTTAGGGGAGAGGATTAGGTTACTCTTGAAATCCATTTTATTGAGTACTAAAAAAGAGGGGGGCATTCAATGTAATAGAATAGTACCACAAGAATATGTTAGAACAGCGGTTCTCAACCGGGGGGCGAATCGCCCCCTAGTGGGCGAAAATCAAATTTTGGGGGGCGATTTTCAATCAATTTTATCTGCTTGAGTAATATTAAACCTGACATTGAATTTTTAGCAAAACATCACCAATCTCAGGGCTCACACTAGTTAGACTCTCTACATTTCTTGTAAATTTGCAATAAAATTATTTTTAATTAATTTGTTTTCCATTTGCATGTACAAAATGTTTCTAGTGTTGGTTAGTGATAATTACAATATTTGTTATTATTTATTCTTGGAGGCGATTATGAATTAACTTAAGTCAAAAATAGCTTTTGGGGGACGATAGCCGGGAAAAGGTTGAGGTGTATGTACATTCACCTAACAATTTAATGGAACAAAACATACCGTAAAAATTGAGTATAACTTACAAATCCTATCTACAAAATAGCACGGCCCGTATCCTGCATAAGTACCAAAACCACACACACACACATTCATTCCATTACGTGAATTTACAAAAACAAAAACACAAAAAACAGTTAGCGTTAATCAAGTTTTCATTATTATAATTGTTGTAAAATACTTTATTTGCATTAAATTAGTTTTCATTTAAAAATAAAGTTTAATTATATAATATTTATTTGTTTATTAAAAGCTCAAAAAATTATATTGAGAAATAGAATATTGTTTTATGATCAAAAATTATAAGGGGGTCCACCAAGAAAAAAAAGAAGGGAAAAGGGGTCCATGGGTCAAAAAAGGTTGAGAACCGCTGTGTTAGAAGATACATCGGAGTTTAGGGAGATATTTTATTGAGGGTGTTGTAGTAATTAGGTTGGCTTGGTTTAGTTAGGAAAATGATATTATGGGATTATTTAGTTATCAGAAGTAGATTGAGTTGATTGAGATATTTAACTAAATGGGTGCTTTAGGTGTAATTTTTTTTTTTTAATATGTGGGTTATTTATAGTTTTAGTTAAATTATGGATCTTTTGTTATTTATAGTATAAGTAAATTATGGGACGATATTAAGGTTGCTAAGATGTTCTTTATATTACCTTTCTTTTAAGAACCAAACTCCTTCAGTAGAAGACAAACCTTATTAAGTCGCCTAACGAGAACTTGTGGTCTTGACCGACTGCTTGTTATGTGTTTTTACTTTGCAGTGCTTTTTGAATGAATTCAATTATTTATATAAAATAAAGTGTATTTTTACCTAAATGCTAGTTTGGTAATACTTTTCCCTTTTACCAATTAAATTTTAAACAATATATATGGCATATACCTATTCTCATTAGATCACCAAGGTTAAGCAACGGTGAGCTTGGTCAGTACCAAATGGGTAAGCTTTATGTTGGAGAACCTCGACATCCCCTGTATAAACTGAAAAAATCTGACAGGGAAATTACTTGCAACAGGAAACCACTTGTGAATTTAATATTCCCTTGACACTTTCTCCTCCTTGGTAAAGACAATGGAAATTTTACTTAAAAAATTAGAGACCCATTCCTCTTACTAAGAGTTACCCTAGTGGTGGGGAGGTGGGGGAGGAGGAGGCACTCACATTATAATTTACGCGGCAGGATGATCCTCAGCAACTGTACTTAACATTTTCTTTTAACTCTAACAAAAATAAACATTAAAGAGAAAACCCTTAACTGAAGCAGCAATCACGTGAGGTGAGTTTAACTGGCTTCCTCTAAAGGAGGAAGTTTCATGGGAGTTTGAAATTCACAAGCGGTCCCCAGTTACATGTATATCCTATCAAGGGGAGAGGAAGACGTTAGGTTTATGCAGCTTTTGCAGGATGGCGTGGACATCCTACATACAGCGTCTAGTATTCTCAAATGGTCACCGATCTCGTAATGATCAGGCTCGAAGTTGCTTAACTTTGGTGATCTAACGAGACATGGTGTGTAAACGTGATTATGCTGTGTATATTTGAAACCTTTCCAGGAATGTCCTTAACATTTATTTTAAAATTTTAAATTGGAATATGTATGAAATAAGTTTGTAAGCTGAATTATAACGCAATATTATGAAAATAAACAAGTATTTATATGTTTAAAATTAATATTTCAGAGTTTTACTCCTTCGTCAGAATTTATATATTTTTCCTCGCCATGATTATTTTCATAATATTGCATTATGATCCGGCTTTCAAACGTATTCCATACATATTGCAATTGAAAATTCACATTCAATCAACGGTTCTAACACGAAAAACACTGGCGGGACTTATTTATTTTAAAGTTAATCGAAATCAGTATATTTGGTTTAACGTCCGTCTTTATGTGTCAGCTTTAAGAAATTAACTTTCAAACTAACCTATCTCTGGCCAAGTCTTTATCCCTCTTTCTCTCAAATCTATTTTTATCGTTTTTCCCACGTTTTCCTTTCGCTTCCTCTGTGTACAGAGACTGCTAGCTTAACTGTTTTACAATTGCTGACTCAAGAACTCTCCTCCGTTCTTTCAACATAGCAGATGTATACCTGCAAAATAATACATGCATATAACTATAAACAATTATAAAAATCTCAATCAAATTTTAAAATAGCTAATAAATATTTGGGTTCATCTTGGTAAATCTCTTTCATAAGCATCTTTTTTTCTTTTTTTTAATTAACATTGTTCAGTGAAATACGTTAGCGGTAAAATTAATTTTGGATGTTATATTTCTATCGTCTTCAATTGCACTTAAATTCTAATGACCCTCCTCCTCATCATCCCCCCTCCTACTCTGTTGCACGTTAATTGAAAGATTTTCTTTGCAGCCAAATTTACCAAAATGAACCCGCGTTCGTTAGCTATTCTTAAAGTTTGTACCCAGCAACTTTTACCAAACTATAATTGCCGGTATTATGTAATTAGGAATTGAAAGACTTTAATATAAAAAAGAAAATATATTTTCGGATGAACCGCAAATAATATTTTAAATGGTGGTTGAATGGAAAATCTTAAGATGGGTTAAAACATGCAGATATCTAAATCGTCCGTGTAAAAATAAAAATATTACAACATAAAGATTTAATTAAACTACTTAATTATAGAAGAGAAAGCACCATTAAGTGTAGACACAGAATAGATTTTATTTAAGGATCAATGAATTTAAAAAATTACATAAAGAGAGAGTTAATAATTCGAAGAATTAAAAAAAAAAAATAGATTGAAAACAAAATTGAAAAGAAATATTAAAAGTTTCTACAGTAATATAAACAACATAAACCTTAACCGCATATATAAATTGTGGAAAGTAGATACAGAAATTCCTAATGGTGATACCCCATTTCCTTTCATTTGGCATTCATAGATACATAATTTCCTATTTATGCGGTAATTACTGATGGCCTGAAGAAAAAACGAAGTCAAGGGTGGCTTTGTTGACTAGGTTCAAATCTCCTAACTAGTATTAATTATCAGTTCATACACTGATGATTGCAGAACCAGGAAATACTATTGCCTGGTTTTATAAGAAAAATGTCCGGTCTGAGGACACTGCTTCTCGCAGCATAAACATGTATCATATATGCCAAATGTGCAGCCAATAATGTTAGACGGGCGGGTTTCAATCCTGGCTTGAGGTAGTTGCCTGTCTAGCCGCACTGATGAGCTGTGAAACAGCGAAACAGTACTGTATGTGGATGACTATATATACTCTTCATCTTGAGTTGAGCATATTGAGAAGTGATACACGAATTACCATTAGCATATAACCGACGCTCTTTGTATAAACAAAGCGAGCAGAGGTATTTCGGACGATGTCAAAACATCGTTAAACTCACTACTCGCTCAGCAGCCGCCAATAGCGTAATGGTTAGGAGCCTTGACTGTCGTACAGACGGTCGGGTTTCAATCCTGGCTTGAGGTAGTTGCCTGTCTAGCCGCACTGATGAGCTGTGAAACAGCGAAACAGTACTGTATGCGGATGACTATATATATATATATATATATACTAGCATTTCAGCCCGGCGTTGCCCAGGCGTTTGAAGATGTGTGTTGACCAAAAAAAAAAGTGGTAGTTGGAAGGCAAGCTCAAACCCGTACCACGAAGGAGGAAAAGAATGGGGAAAAAACATGACGCCTTTGCTGTTACGACCACTGCCAAACCGGAAGTGACGTAGGTTTAAATTAAGGCTAGACAATCGAAAAGAGGGGATGACTCTCGAAAATATCGGCGAAAAAAAGCGAACCCTCCCTGTTAAAAAGTGTCCAGTTGAGGGCGAAGAAATTAATGTTTTTAGCCAATTTTTCGGTATTTGTCGTCTGAAGGGTCGAGCTACAAAACAAGACTGATCTTGTGAAAACACGTCGCCTCTGTCAAAAGTTTTAGACAGACATGCAAACATACATACATACATTTATATATTGGTAGGTAAAATTTTCGACCCAAACCGATTAAAAACATTGCCCTATCTCTGAATACCCTTTATGCAAAATTTCAAATGTTTAGACCAGAAATTGTCTGAGTAATTTAGTAGAGACCGCAGAAGTCAAATTTTTAAAAACTTTGACCCCTATTATGACCCCTTAACATTTATTGTTTTAAGCTCAAATCAAGTTATTAAGTTAGATCCATGTCCAAGGAACCTATATCTAAAATTTCAAGTGTTTAGACCCAAAATTGGCGGAGGAGTTTGGTAGAGTTCTCAAAGGTCACATCGTTGTACTTTGACACCTTAAATTTGGTCGAATGCGGATTACCAAGATTTTTCCAAATCTCAGTACTATGTATATCAAATTTCGAGTCTGTAGACAGAATTGACAGAGTTATTGCATAGGGAAATGTAGACACACAGACAGACACTTTTACTTTTATAGATATATAGATATATACGGCATAATCACGTTGGCACACTGGTTCTCGTTAGAATACCAAAATTAAACAACGTTCAACCTGATCAGCACCCGATGGGTGACTATTTGGGAATGCTAAGTAACACCTCTCTACAAGAACTGCAAAAACCTAACATCGTCATCTCCTCTGACTGGGATATACAAGCGACTGACAACTGTTTGTGAATTTCATATTTCCATAGCATTCCCTCCTTTGGAGAAAGACGGTTGAACCTACCTAAATTGAGTGGCGCTTCTTTTTTCAAATTAATTAGAGCAGTTTCAAAAGAGAAATGTTATTGTTGACACTTTAACACATCCAGATGTGCTTGTTTTATATATGTAGTTTTTGTTGTTGGCTTTTTAAACGATATTATGGTTAACGTCTCCGCCTCGGAGTTCCTGTGATTTTCTTGGAAAGTCGCCCATTTTTTATTTGGACGTATTTTTTATTTATTCATTTATTTATTTTTAAAAACAATAATTTACGGCCATACGTGTTTTGGAGTGCCACTCCTCTTCAGCACAGCTTGACTGTTGTTAGGATTCGAACCCCGGACCTTATGTATTTCAGTCCAGCACCCTAAGCCATTACACTATGATGCCATAGACAATTTACTGTTTAGTTTTTATCGTTTATCTGTTTACGTAGTTATATATATGTATAGCATAATCACGTTGATACACCGGTTTTCATTAGATCATCAAAGTTAAGCACCGTTCAGTCTAGTCAGTACCAGATGGGTGACCATTTAGAAATACCAGGCGCTGTATGTAGGAGGACATCAACACCTTCCTACAAAAACTGCAACAACCAAATGTTATCTTCCTTTAACTGAGAAATACATGAGACTGGAGACTGCTTGTGAATTTGATATTATCATGAAACTTCCTCCTCTGAAAGAAGCCGGTTCAACCACCTATGGTGAATGCTGCTACTGTCATATTTTATCTATCTATCTATCTATATATATAAAAAGCAAATGCGTGCGCACATTTTTTGTATATCTCGAAAAGTCTTTTTTCGTCAACGGTCCCGGGAGGGGGGGGGGTTACTATCGCTTTGAACTGTTTATATAGCCCCTAGATCATAATATAGAAGATTTGCGGACGCGCGTGGCGTCTAGATTTATTTATGTCCATTTTTACAAAATTATTGCTATTTCAGCCCGTCTTATGTTCGTTCAGCATTTTTGTATAAAACCAAAACTAAATCAAAGCACAGTGTTCCCGGCAACCGCACCGGGGAACGTCCAGAAGCAATCAGCTTTGATCAATGTGGGGCCAAACTCCTTATATCAGACAATTGCTATGCAATCTGGACAATGGGGAGCTGGTTTCCCCCTCCTCAACATCTTGGTGAAACATGGGTAAACAAACTCAAAAGCTGTCCCGCAGCAAAAGTTAACTCCGCTACTTCTATTTGACCTCATTGATGGGGTCAAAGAAGCAGCAGAGTTAACTTTTATTGCGGACACATGTTATTATGTTTTTAATACTTTTAAATAAATTCAAACATATTTAAGCTACTCTGTATTGCTAGCAGAGCGGTAACGTGTCAGGTCTTTTTGCACAATTTATCTAAAGGTTGTGAGTTCGAATCGTGGTGTGAGATGTCTTTTTTTTTCTTTGTTTTTTTTTTATTTTTAAAGGATTACTATTGAAACAGGGTTATTTAAGCCATTTTTCACGTTCTATGTTTTTTTTGTTTTTTTTTCACGTTCTATATTTTTTTTTTTTTTTTTTTCAGATTTTTTAAAGAAGTTTTAACGTTCGTTTTTCTGTTTTTTTTTTTTTCCATCACATTCGCGTTTTCTTTTTTTGTTTTTCCGATTTTATGAAATTTTAACATCGTTCGTTTGCCGTACGTTAATTTTTTTTTTTTTTTCGATTTTTTAAAGTTTTAACATTTTTTTATAATATTTAAACAGGGTGATTACTTAGCTTATCCTTTTGTTTTGATTTACCCACCCGCCGCCCGACCGAGCACACTCACCTCTAAACACTCGGTCAACGCCGGGTACCCCCCGCTAGTATATCTATAAAAGTGAAAGTGTCTGTGTGTGTGTGTGTGTGTGTTTCCCTACGCAATAACTCTGTCAATTTTTAGTCTCCATATTCGAAATTTGATATACATAGTACTGAGATTTGGGAAAATCGATGTGATCAGTTTTCAACCAGAAATTTGATTGTTAAGGGGTCAAAAGTCAATGATTTGACCTTTGAGAACTCTACCAAACTCCTCCAACAATTTTGGGTCTACACACTTGAAATTTTAGATATAGGTTCCTTGGACATGGATCTAACTTAATAACTTGATTTTAGCCCAAAACAATAAATGTTAAGGGGTCATAATAGGGGTCAAAATTAAAAAAAATTGACCGCGTTTTTTTTTTTTTTTTTGCTCAACATACACCTCCAAATACCCAGGCAACGCCGGGCACCCATGCTAGTATATCTATAAAAGTGAACGTGTCTGTCTGTCTGTGTACATTTCCCTTTGCAATAACTGTCAATTTTCAGTCTACAGACTCAAAATTTGATATACATGGTACTGAGATTTGGGAAAATCTATGTGATCAGTTTTCGGCCAGAAATTTGTGTGTTAAGGGGTCAAAGTTCAACGATTTAGCCTTGGAGAACTCTACCAAACTCCTCCGATAATTTTGGATCTAAACACTTGAACTTTTAGATATAGGCTCCTTGGACATGGATCTAACTTAATAACTTGATTTGAGCCCAAAAATGTAAATGTACAGCGATCATAATAGGGGTCAAAGTTAAAAAAATTGACCTTTTTTTTTTTTTTTGCTCAGCATACACCTTTAAACATCCAGGCTACACCAGGCGGAAATGCTAGTATATCTATAAAAGTGAATGTGTGTGTGTGTCTGTCTGTGTGTCTGTGTACATTTTCCTTCGTAATAACTGTCAATTTTTAGTCTACAGACTCGAAATTGGATATACAGGGTACTGAGATTTGGGAAAATCTATGATCGGTTTTCAGCCAGAAATTTGGTTATTAAAGGGTCAATGTTCAACGATTTGACGTTTGAGAACTCTACCAAACTCCTCCGACAATTTTGAGTCTAAACACTTGAAATTTTAGATATAGGTTCGCGTATAATATTTCAGCTTGCATGAAAATCCTCTCAAGTTGATCAGTAGTCCAAAGAGAAGTCTGTCCCCAGTCAAATGGGACCTAATAGTAAAAAAAAAAAAAAAAGAGAAATCCAGTATGAGAATCTTCATCATCGGCTCCATTAGAAAAAAGCTATACTCTCTATTACGTATTGAGTTTTTTTTAATTCAGTTGGGATTAAATTTTCTATATGTAAATACTGTTATTTATATTAGTTTGACGTTTACCATTGCGTATATCAGGTAAACACTACATCCCTTTGTTTTCATTAATATTATATATATATACTATAAATTTTATATATATTTAAATTCCATGCAGAAAAATATAATTTTTTCAAATAAAAATTTATTATTTGAACAAAGAATACGATTCTAAGTACTTTCCTTAATCAAATGATTTTCTATGCAGACGAAAGTCATTAGCAAAATATTAAATGTGGTTTGAAATAATTTTGGTTTGATATAATTTTGCTATTCAGTACATGCATAGAAAATATAGTACAGATTAAATCTTTTTAAGGGACATAGAGAAAGAAAATAATGGTAAAAAAAAAAAAAAATTTTGCTCTATCTTGTATATTGAGCACTTCTTATATGGTTGGGATTGTCTTATATAAAAATATGACCTCCAAGAATATTTTGTAAGACTTGATACCACAAGATTCAATAATCTATGATCCAATTCATCTCATCATTCTGATTATATATAATACTAGCATTTCAGCCCGGCGTTGCCCGGGTGTTTGGAGGTGTATGCTGAGCAAAAAAAACAAAAACAAAACAAAAACAAAACAAAAACGGTAAATTTTTTTAACTTTGACCTCTATTATGACCCCTTAACATTTATTGTTTTGGGTTCAAATCGAGTTATTAAGTTTGATCCATGTCCAAGGAACCTATATCTAAAATGTCAAGTGTTTAGACCCCAGATTGTGGGAGGAATTTGGTAGAGTTCGCAAAAGTCAAATCATTGAATTTTGACCCTTTAACAGCCAAATCTCTGGCCGAAAACCGATCACATAGATTTTCCCAAACCTCAGTACCCTGTATATGAAATTTCGAGTCTGTAGACTTAAAATTGACAGAGTTATTGTGAAGGAAAATGTATACAGACAGACAGACAGACAGCCACACAGACACGTTCACTTATATATATATATATATATATATATATTAGTGATGGGGCGATTTCAATAGCCTTTCAGATTCTAATACAATCACTGATTCTGTTCTAAATTTCCGATCCCGATAAAATTACTGATTCCGATTCTTTTAAATTTCTAAATGTGAAGTTCTTTCTTTTTTTTGGGGGGGGGGGTAGTGTTACCGCAAAACCATGAAATATGTACATATAATTTCCTAAACTAAAAAGTCACTTACAGAGATAATCTATAAATTTTAGTTTTACTGACAGTTTCAAATCAATAAATATTTACCATTTCATCATTAATAAAAGCCACGGAAAGTTAAGTTTTAAACAAAAACAAACAAATAAAAAAAATGGAAAGAATCGTTTTTAGGCTCACATTTTTTTATACTAATACCCCCCCCCCCCAAAAAAAAAATTCTTAAAAGTTGCTCACATCTCCTCTTCCCACCTGACCTAATGTTACATTAGCAAAAACATGAGGTTTGAGGACCGGTTTCTTCTGTGGAAAGCAACCATTTAAGTCGCCTGACGAGGACTTCTGGTTTTAACCTAAACATTAGCATGTCTAGTGTCGCGATCATGTAAATTTGTTTATATTGATAAAAAAATATATCTTGCTCTTTTTTATTGAGCACTTTTCATGACCTTGTTAAATTCATTAGTTATCATTCTTGAATACCTATAACCTGGTGCATACTAGCTGTATACTAGCTTTCCCGTTCAAAACATTGCCGAGGAATTAGTCTCATACTATTAAAGATACATCGAAAAGTTGGATTAAAAGAAGTATAAAACACATCTTGATTTATGAAAATCAAACGCGAACTCAATTTTATAGCTTAAACAGGAAATAACTCCCATGCTTACTTCCGGTTTTAAACGCAACTGTTGTCAGCTATTAATAACTGAAAATAAATTAGATAAATCAACTTTAAATAATACGTATGGCGTGGTTTGCTTGAAGCATTGTTAAAGAATAAAAGGTATTTTTTGAAGGCTTACAATGCAGGAATCTACAGTCGTCATGAGCAGATAAATAAATAAATAAATGAATAAATAAATAAATAAATGAATGAATAAATAAATAAATAAATGAATAAATAAATAAATAAATGATAAATAATTCAATAATTTTTTTTATTTCTTTTTTTTTATATTTATTTATTTATCTACCAGATTTTTTTTTCAACTGGGGATGGTCTTATTCCAAAGGTTCTTTCGGGTAATAACCCATCATCAGTAGAGAAAATAATCTTTAGAGAGAATTTGTTTCTCTACTGATGATGGGTTATTACCATAAAGGACCTTTGGAAGAAGTACCATCCACGGTTGAAAAAAAAAATTCAGGTAGATGAATAAATGAAAAAAAAAAAAAAAAAAATTAATGATTTATTTATTTGCTCATTACGATTGTACATTCCTGCATTGTAAGCCTTCAAAAATACCTTTTATTCTTTAAATAATATTTCTAAATAGAACACTTAAAGCAATTCTATTGCAACAAATGATTAATAAAATCGATCTAATTATTAAAATAGATTTTCTTTAATGTAATATGCAAATGAGATTACTCATTGAATGTAGATTTTCTTTGAATACGTAGCATTTATAGAAATCCTGCTACAATCTCGGCACCCCCTAGGGGGTCCGGGCGTCAAGATCAAAGTGTAGTATCTGTTCCGGCAGATGCTGCAAGCTATGACTAGCTATGACTAGCAAAGACCAGATGTGGGGGCAACCCCACATGCCTGACCTTTAACCAGCTCCCATTTCCCACCTCTCGGGAGCTGGTCCCCTTTTTCCCTTCCCCCCTCCCTTCACTCCTCACATTAAAAATCGGCCTTGTGCCTAATTTGCTCGGTGGGGGAGCAAATAAATACCATCTGTTCCGGCAGATACTGCAAAGCTATGACTAGCAAAGACCATATGTGGGGGTAACCCCACATATCTGACCTTGGTCACTGAAGGGGCAACCCTTCATACCAACAGTTTCTAATCCAGCTCCCACTTTCCTCCTCTCGGGAGCTGGATCCCCTCTTTCCCTCCCCCTTCCCCCTATCTCCACATTAAAAAACGGCCTCCTGCCTAATTTGCTCAGTGGGGAAGCAAATAAATTTTAAAAGTGCATATAAAAGTACACCCTTTCGTCCGGGTAGCCGGGGTGTAGGGTCTGCTCTGATGCTGCACTCCAGTTAAAGTGTCCTTAGTTAATGGAGAGGGAACCATTCTATACTAAGACAATTTTTTTTTTTTTTTTTTTGCATACCGCTAGAGTACCCCCTTTTGAGGGAGCTGGTTTACTCCCACATTAAATATGACCTTGTGTCGCATTTTGCTATCATGGGGAAGCAAATAAATACCGAATGTATATAAGTCAGTTTTCAGTATGAAAAATAATTTGCTAAACAGTACCTTTTGTATTATTATTCATCGGACTACTGTTCTCATCTTGAGTGTGATTTTCACAACGTTTCGGTCGATATAACCTCCGACCTTCTTCAGGTGTATCTTGTCAAACTCGGGAATGTTTCTGTCAAACTCAGTAATTTGGATGAAATTTCGAGCGGAACCCTTTATTTACTTCACGGGGGTAGCGTGCTCTTGTTCCGTCAGCCATGGCACAATGGTTAGATTACTTGGAAAAATCAATTGTAAAAGTGATATTCTCCTGAAGATTGAAGGTTCAATCCTCAGTGTGGCCGACTGAAATATACATTTGCGAATTACTTAGGACCTCTATCCAGTCATGGCTGATGGAACGAGAGCACACTACCCCTGTGAACTAAATAAAGGATTCCGCTCAAAATTTCGTCCAAATTCCCGAATTCGACAGAAACATTCTCGAGTTCGACAAGACAAACCTGAAGAAGGTCGAAGGTTATAACTGGAAATGTTTTCTCAATCATTAAATCATTTCTCTCCGATAGGCTCATAAGAGTAGTGGTAGATGGACAAAAATCGGAGGCCTGCAATATAAATGCTGGAGTCCCTCAGGGGTCAATCCTGGGCCCAACTCTCTTCCTGATCTACATCAATGACCTCCCTAAACACATACTTAAATCATTCGTTGACATCTATGCTGACGACACGACCATCTATGGCAACACATCAAAGGCTGTAAATGACAAAGTTCTCTCCGATTCTCTCTCCTCTGATCTCGAGCACGTGGTTCAGTGGGGGAAGATGTGGCTGGTTACCTTTAATGCATCCAAAACCAAACTCCTATCCTTATATCATCAACGCTCTGATCCCCATCTGGCATCAATTGTGATGGATGGCTCTCGTCTGGGTGAGGCCCCGTGTTTTGACAAGCTTCTGGGTTTGACCTTTACTCCTGATCTGAAATGGAACACGTACATCAAGTCTGTTGCCAAGGTCGCTGGAAAGATGGTGGGATCCTTCTACCGCTCCAGAAGACTACTGATGCAATTCTCTATCTATATAAAAGCCAAGTACGTCCAAGGATGGAATACTGTTGCCATATGTGGGCAGGAGCTGCTAAAAACAGCCTATCCTGCCTTGACAAAGTACAAAATAGACTACGTGGCTTAGTGGGGGATGCCCTTTTCTCTACCCTGCAACCTCTCTCCCACAGAAGAGACGTTGTGAGCCTATCCTTGTTTTATCGTTACTTCCATGGCAGGTGCTCGTCTGAACTCCAATCTCTGGCCCCCCCCCCTCGCCAATCTTTCACGAAAAATACCCGTCTAGCTGAATCCACTGTGAAAAATTTCCCCCACTCTATATCTGTGCCTAAATCAAAACGCGGATTCCATGAACAAAGCTTCTTTCTTAGAACTGCACGCCTGTGGAACTCTGTTCCGTCTGCCTGCTTCCCACCGGACTACAACTTGGATGTCTTCAAGTCCAACGTTAACAAATTCCTAATGAACCGCCCCCTTAAGTAAACACTTCATCAAATCTCCACACTAACGTAATGTACTTGCAATAACCCTTATCCCTGAGTGGCTTCCGGGCCTTGATAAGTGGTGATCACTGTGTAAAAAAAAAAAAAAAAACATAGTATACCTTTTGTACGTATAAATTAAATTGTGAACAAACAAGAACATAACTTTTTTTATAAAGCAAGATGCAAGCAAGAATGCTTAGACGGTCCACACAGTTTTGTAAATATTGAGATATGTGCGTGTATACTATTTATGTATTTGCATATTATAAAATGCCATTATTGTAGGACTTTGAATTCAATGTCATTGCTTTCTCTCAGTGCTCCCTACTATGGATAAAGTATAAGAATGTTATAATTAGGATTTTATTTATTTCCAAGTGAAGGAGTGGGGCGCCAGGCTCTGCTCGGTCGTAAAATACGCTTAAATATGATATTTTAATTTATCCACATTTCGTATATGTTATAGAATCGTGATTAAAAAAAAGAGAAAGTATTTGGGTGCCATCAGCTAGAATCGAAACCGAAAGTAAAACTGTAGCATTCAAAGCTGGTGACGTTACCACTGTACCAATGTGAGACGCATATGAACTAATTAAAAATTAAAAATAAACTAAAATGAATGTACAAAATGTATAACGTTTTTTATTTTTTTTTATTTTTACCCATTTTCGACCCTTAAAACTATTTTAACCGACTAAAGACCCATAAAAGAATGGTCCATAAAAAATCCAATCATTTGAGGCCTCTAGCGCTGCTCTGCGACTTTTAGTTTCGGCAGAGATAGAGTTTGAAAAAATGGAGACAGACAGACATATATATATATATATTAGATTGTCTAAACTCCTAAGGATTCATTTTTTCTTCTTCCTTGCAATTTCTGAATAAAATATTCTTTCTTTTCGTTTTGTGCTTTTTCTTACTTATTTTAAAATTTTTATTTTTGTTGAATTCAAAATTATAGTTTTTCTTGGGCTAGATATGAGTCAGTGACACTGATCTTCACCAACCCAACGCTCAAAATGGATAAAGTCTCGCACCCCCCACCCCCCATGGCCTAATGTTACATTAGCAAGAGCATTAGCATCGCTGTCCCTGATGAATTCAACCTATAGAAAAGAAAGCACCGATCATCTCAAATAGAAGTTTTCAATTTTTAAATCTTTATGCAAAAACAGTAACTACTACCATCATAGCTGTCATTATCTGTCTCCGGATCCTTGACATGAGCTATGTCCTTTCCAATCCGTAATGCTTTCAGCAAGGCTCTGCAGGTCTTAGTACTTTTTTATTTTTTATTTTATTTTATTTTTTTTGCTTCTTAGTTCTAATTGTATTGTAAAAAACAAAAAAAACAAACAAACAACAACAACAACAGACAGAGTCACTTATAACAGTAATAACATTTTTTCAAAACAGTTACTGCATTGGTGCGTTAACTTAGCCAATACTTAAATTCTGTCAAACTTCTAATGTTTGGGGTCCTGGATATGACCTTAAACAATATCCGATGGTGAGGCCCCAGCGTGCGGGCTTTGGGGAGTGTGGAGCCACCCTTTAATTGCTATTGCTCCTAGGTCCACTCTGACCCGAAGTGGTAGTACCTGTTACGGTCCTAACTATGGGTTAAATAGAAACTGACTAGAAAAAAAAACAAATATATTCTATTAAAATTTTTTTTTCTTCAAAATCACTGGATTCGGCATTAAATAACCTGAAAAGGGTTGATATGCCGTAAAAAAAAAACAAAAAAAACCAACCAACATCTAATGTTTGGAAAATCGTTGTAATGTTAAACTTAAAACTCATCTCTTGTGAAATCTATAATTTATTGAATAAATGCTAAAAAATATCATTAAAATTGGATAATTCTCTAAATTTTGGTGAATAATCGCCATCATCATCGGCACCAAAATCAACAAGGTCTAAGCCATTTTAGAAATTATTTTTTCCTTGTTTATGACGATATATTGCTGTTCCTGTGTAGTTCTAAGAGGTCCACCCTCCCCTCCCAGGCTTTGCCATTCTCTCTTTGAGAAGGGGCTAGCTTATTGTTAATCACCTGAGGCGCCCTTACCATGAAAGCCCGACGGGCTGCCAAGGCATTTTTGCAGAGTACTCCTATTCGGGAGCACTGATATTTCAATCCACCTTTCCAATCCTTGTGTCACGTTTCTCACTGTGGGAAAGAAATAAATGCCATAACCATCAGTTGAATGTCCCTTTTACATACTGGCAAATGTTGGACAGCTCTGAAAAATCGACTTCCAAACTAACCTATCTCTTTGCAATACATCTTCTGAGAAATTAAGAAAAACGTTGTCAATCACCTGAACAAAATTTATAGCGATATGGATTTCATCTGGTAAAGTCAACTGCTGACATGCTGACTGTTTTATGGCAAACAAAGACTTATTAAGCCCCTCATTACACATCTATCATATTACTAGTCAGACAACCGGCGTTGCCCGGTCGTACATTATGCTTAAACATGATATTTTAATTCATGCAGATTGTGTTTGTATTATTATGCAACAAATCCTTTATTGATTATTATATTTTACGAGGAATAATATTCCTGGTGGACTAATTTGCAAAATAATAATGATAATAATAATAATAATAATAATAATAATAATAATAATAAAGATAATGTCGTCTGTGTTTGTTTACAATATGAATTTCATTTGGTAAAATCAACTGCTGTCATGCTGACTGTTTTTATTTTTTATTTTTGGTATACAAAAGGCTCATTGCACATCATTATTCTCATGTCATTTCTCTTCATGCAACTCATGTCCTCAACCTTCATTGGTCAGGTTTCACTCTCATACATCATTACACTGCATTAACATGCCATATAAACTATTCTTTTGGTAGATACTGGTAACGCTCTGCTAGTTAGTAATGGCAGAGTTTTCCTGAACTTATTCCGTCCACTCATATTGTTGTATTGTGGGTGTGCATATCAGAGTGTGTATATATATATGGGACACATTACACTTTGGAAGGAGTTACAAAGTTTATTTACAAGATGATAGATAAAAACATTGTTGGGATGAAGACACGAAGACAAACAGTTTAAAAATATAAATGATGATCCTTTTTATTCATACCAGCTGATTGATTGATGAATCAGGTACTCAAGCTCTTATGATTACACGGTCTTATCTCCCCACCTTCACCTCCAAGGGGCATCAGCTCCCAGTCTGACCGTCTCTCTCCGAGTCTCTTCTCTGATTCTGCCTGTAACTGTCTCGAACCCATCTCAATATATTGGAAATTCGCTTCTTTATGACGTCAGAAGTGTGCTTCACCACGTGAAATTCATTCACGTGGATTTTACCTATGTATGTCCAAACACGCTGTTGGCAAACAAAGAAATTCCTAAATTGAATTGTTTCATTATAACCCATTTATTTCATCATTATTTCTTAACTGCATTGTTCATATCTAACTCTGACATAAATAATATTTAGTTATTTCCAAGAACAATGACAATCGTTCTACATTCCTACGATTTCAATATGTATTTTTTTTAAACTTTTCTTAATGGGTTCGATTCTAATCTTTTCCAAATATCATTTTCAAACTTATCTAGTTAATTACTGGAGTCTGTCCCCTTCTCATGTAACAGTATCTCTCACAATCACATCAGCACCTGATCTACTCTGTGCGATAATGGTATCACTAAAGTGACTAAACTTTGAAAATCTCAATATTTATCCACATTTGTGAGTTTTCATCTATCTCCATTGTCTTACACTTTTTTGCATATAAACTGGTTATTCTGTTTCGACTTACCATTAATTCCACAGCATTTCTTGCTTTCAAAAATCACAAAAGATTAATCACAAAAACTAATACATGTGTTCAAGAATTTATTTTTCTACATAGCCACCACCAGGCTTCAATGCACTTTTGCTATGAATTAACTGACACATCTCTGCTTCTGACGCACATCCATGACAGGCGTTACTTTCTAAGAGTCTCATGTTGTCAATATATACAACAGAGAGATAGAAACTTTCAGCTCATGAATGCATAAGTTTAGTCATCACAACAATGCAATTTAGATGAAAGATTATAAGTTGACTGGAAATGATTTCAATTAATGTTAATGTACATCCACCACATCTAATAAACACTGAGCGCTTGCTTGAATAATGGCTGATCCACTCAAACAAGACAGATTATGAAAGGGAGGTTCTATTATGATTTCTCTGTTGCCTATGATCTAACCCAGATTGTTGACGAACCCACTAGCGTTCTCGACGCTGATGGACACTTTGCAAGCCTTCTAGATATTTTTTTGACCACCTGAATTGTGCTCATCCTCCACTATGTCTCCATTAGGATTTTCCAATCACTTGGTTGTGGCAATTAAGATTAAAACAAAGTGTAACAAGGCTTCAGATATTCCTCTTCATCGCACCATAGCACCATATATCGCTACTTGATGGCCAACTGGAACAGTTTCCGTATGTTCATATCAGAAGTACGCCTATGTTCCATGTTCAAAAAGGACATGTCCTCTATAGCAGCCAACTTGGATTGGCTAACTGTTGGCATAGATAGCTACATACCTTAAAAAAAAAAATTCCATCTGAAACCAAATAACCAACCATGGTCCATCCCTGATTGTGCCGTTGCAATTGTACATAAAAATCGCTATTTTAATTGCTTTAAACGAAACAGATATTCAGAAACTAAAGTCATCTATAAGACTATCGGCAACCATTGCAAAAAGGTTATAGAAAACGTGAGAGTAGTTGAACAGTGGCTAGATTCTCATGAGTTTTGGTGCATAACAAACAGAGTTCTGAACAGATGTCTACCTTCCATCTCAACCATCATCAACAGACTTGAGGTGATTACGTCAGCATCCAATAGGGCTAAGAACTTTGCATCAAACTCCATCCTGTGTGATAACGGCCGCCTAACCCCCCTGAATTTTCTCTCAGAACCGCAAATACTCTAAGCAACATCCATATATCTGTCAGAGATGTTTCCAGACTTATGGAGAACCTTGATTCCAGCAAAGCATCTGGCCCTGACAATATTCCAATCATTGTGCTCAAAAACTACAACCGGAACTAGCTCCTATACTTACAAAGTTGTTCCAACACCTTGGAAAACCTCACCGTAGTCTGCCCAGTATTTACAAATACAAGGGATCGGTCTTCTGCATCTCAGTGTGAAGCCGTGAAGCGATCCCTTCTCAGAGGATCCCTTTGTCACATAAGAGTCAATCCTCGGTCATGAACCAAATGTGTTCCATTCTTCATAGGTCATCAAGGTATCTAAGTGTGGCAGGACCCGTCAATCGATTTGTTGGTCTTGATTTCGCAATCGAGTTGATATGTTGCCTCTTCATCGATCTGTTGTGCTGGAAGGAAACCAATCTCATGCACACAAAAGAAAGACACACTCAATTCTCTATTCTACTGATTAAAATCACAATAAGATATACAATACATATAGTTATATACAATTGTTCGTAATTCAATGTTGATTTTGACAGACTCTGCTGAGTCCCAAATAGGTTAATTTCTTTCTCGGTATAGCAGTGGAATGATGCGGGAAGAGAGGGGTGCGGCGACTTTTTGATTGTGTATCATGTACAAATTGCTTGTGTGCGATAAAAAGTGAAGTTGTCAACTCAACAAAAGAACCTATTCAGCAACAAGCAATGTTTTCAGTTCCGAGAGATCAACGGCTGATGCACTGATGGCAATATCACACAATGTCAGTGACATACCTTTGGCATACCTAAGTATTGCTCTAGAAGCCATCGTCAATATATTCACTGATCCTGTGTGATATTACCATCACATCAGGCATTTGATATGATTTAGCATAAAGATCTACTTCACAAGATTTCCAGCTATTGAATAGCTGGAAATGTCCTCTCAACCATCAAATCCTTTCTCTTTGATAGGTTTATGAAAGTAGTTGTCGATGGACAGAAATTCAAAGCAGAATTAATGCTAGCATGCCTCAGGGATCAATTCTGAGCTCAACTCTCTTCCTGATCTTCTTCAATGATCTGCCAAATCAGATTCTGAGAACATTTGTAGACATTTATGCAGATGACACTACCATCGATCACAACGCATCAAAGTCCGACAATGATCAAGATCTTTTTGATTATCTCTTCTCCAAGCTGGAGCATGTGGGGTACAATGTGGTGAAAAAATGGTTGCCTACTTTTAATGCATTCAAAACCAAACTTCTATTTTTTTTTATTAATAATACTACTTGACACTAATTGAAATGAACATTTCTCGTCTTGAAGAAGCGCTCTGCTTCAATAAACTTTTGAGACTGACCTGAGATAGAAGACCTAAATCAAATCGATTGCCAATATTACTAGAAAAGATGGTGGGATCGTTCTATCGCTCCGGAAAGGATCTTACTTCTGGCATAATCCTCTATCTGTACATGAGTTAAATACGTCCTAGGATGAAGTACTGTTACCACATCTGGAGTAGAGCTCCAAAGAATAACCTTTCCTGCCTTGACAGGGTACAAAACTGTCTTCAAAATCTAGTGGGCAAGGACCTTTTCACCTCCCTACCTCCTCTTTCTCACAGAAGAGACATTGCGAGTCTATCTCTGCTCTATCATTCCTTTTATGGCAGGTGCTCGACTGAGCTCCAATCTATGGCAACCCTGCCATTAAACGTTCACAACAGATACTCACGTAGCTAAAACAACCGTCAACAACTTCTCCCACTCTGTATCTGTGCCTAAAATTAAACAAAAATTCGTGAACAGAAGTTCTTTCCTAGAACGGTCTCTCTGTGGAACACAATACCGTGTGGCTGCTTCCCGGCTGACTATAGCATGGTTATTCTAAAATCTAATGTGAATAAGTTCCTGGAGCTGTCCTCTTAAATAATCTAACCCTACCTATGTTCCACCATTACTGTTCATGTTGTCTCAACATCTACCCAATACTTATTAACCCTAATCCAAGAGTGACTTCCGGTCCTTGATAAGCGATGACCCCCCCCCCCATGCCAGTAAAAAAAAAAGAAAAAAAAAAAAAAGAAAACTAAAAAGATATTAGAATAATGGTGTTATGGGTTGGGAACAGTAGGACAAAAGATTCCTTTCAATGTTGGCCACATCGGGGTCTCCCCTACCAGTTAAATGTAATAATGTATTAATCATACATCCATTTTTACTAGTGAAGATACAAAATGGCTAAAATGAAAACAAAAGCCACATTAGTGTGTGTAAGGATATTTTTAACTTGCTTACGCCAAGCAAAACACATTGCCACCGAATTTGTCCCACCATGAGAAATGTGACACTTGGGCCAGAAAGCGTCAACACCCTAGACAAAGAGCACTGATCCTGCAAAAGATGTCTGTGCAGTCCTGTTGCCATTCCTTGGTAAAGGCACCTCAGGTAATTAGCGATAAACTAATCGCTTTTGAAAGAGAATATATCTTGTGCGTGTATTTATAGATTTTTTCATTTAAGTAAATATTTAAGTAACAAATCTTTGGATTAATTGTATCAATTTTTTTTTATTTTAATAAACTAATCTCTTCTCAGAGAGAGAAGACAAAGTCTGGGAGGGTGAACCTCCTAGAATTGTACAAAACTAACTTTTACTCCACAATCCACAAGGAAAAGTTGATTACTGTACTGGTCTGAACTCGGTTGATTTTGCAACTGAGGTATGCCATTTTACAGAAATGCAACATCCATCTTTTTTTTTAAAAATCACCACCATGCTAACAGTTATTTGTTTTATTAATTAACCATATAATGTGCATCTTTCAACCTTATAATGTGCATCTTTCAACCTTATAATGGACATCTTTCAACCTTATAATGGACATCTTTCAACCTTATAATGGACATCTTTCAATCTTATAATGGACATCTTTCAATCTTATAATGGACATCTTTCAATCTTATAATGGACATCTTTCAACCTTATAATGGATATCTTTCAACCTTATAATGGACATCTTTCAACCTTATAATGGACATCTTTCAACCTTATAATGGACATCTTTCAACCTTATAATGGACATCTTTCAACCTTATAATGGACATCTTTCAATCTTATAATGGACATCTTTCAACCCCATAATGGACATCTTTCAACCTCATAATGTGCATCTTTCAACCTTATAATGTGCATCTTTCAACCTTATAATGGACATCTTTCAACCTTATAATGGACATCTTTCAATCTTATAATGGACATCTTTCAACCCCATAATGGACATCTTTCAACCTCATAATGTGCATCTTTCAACCTTATAATGTGCATCTTTCAACCTTATAATGGACATCTTTCAACCTTATAATGTGCATCTTTCAACCTTATAATGGACATCTTTCAACCTTATAATGGACATCTTTCAACCTTATAATGGACATCTTTCAACCTTATAATGGACATCTTTCAATCTTATAATGGATATCTTTCAATCTTATAATGGACATCTTTCAATCTTATAATAGACATCTTTCAACCTTATAATGTGCATCTTTCAACCTTATAATGGACATCTTTCAACCTTATAATGGACATCTTTCAATCTTATAATGGACATCTTTCAATCTTATAATGGACATCTTTCAACCCCATAATGGACATCTTTCAACCTCATAATGTGCATCTTTCAACCTTATAATGTGCATCTTTCAACCTTATAATGGACATCTTTCAACCTTATAATGGACATCTTTCAATCTTATAATGGACATCTTTCAACCCCATAATGGACATCTTTCAACCTCATAATGTGCATCTTTCAACCTTATAATGTGCATCTTTCAACCTTATAATGGACATCTTTCAACCTTATAATGTGCATCTTTCAACCTTATAATGGACATCTTTCAACCTTATAATGGACATCTTTCAACCTTATAATGGACATCTTTCAACCTTATAATGGACATCTTTCAACCTTATAATGGACATCTTTCAACCTTATAATGGACATCTTTCAATCTTATAATGGACATCTTTCAACCCCATAATGGACATCTTTCAACCTCATAATGTGCATCTTTCAACCTTATAATGTGCATCTTTCAACCTTATAATGGACATCTTTCAACCTTATAATGGACATCTTTCAACCTTATAATGGACATCTTTCAACCTTATAATGGACATCTTTCAACCTTATAATGGACATCTTTCAACCTTATAATGGACATCTTTCAACCTTATAATGGACATCTTTCAACCTTATAATGGACATCTTTCAACCTTATAATGGACATCTTTCAACCTTATAATGGACATCTTTCAACCTTATAATGGACATCTTTCAACCTTATAATGTGCATCTTTCAACCTTATAATGTGCATCTTCCAACCTTATAATGTGCATCTTTCAACCTTAGAATGGACATCTTTCAACCTTATAATGTGCATCTTTCAACCTTATAATGTGCATCTTTCAACCTTATAATGTGCATCTTTCAACCTTATAATGGACATCTTTCAACCTCATAATGTGCATCTTTCAACCTTATAATGTGCATCTTTCAACCTTATAATGGACATCTTTCAACCTTATAATGGACATCTTTCAACCTTATAATGTGCATCTTTCAATCTTATAATGGGCATCTTTCAACCTTATAATGTGCATCTTTCAACCTTATAATGGACATCTTTCAACCTCATAATGTGCATCTTTCAACCTTATAATGGACATCTTTCAACCTTATAATGGACATCTTTCAATCTTATAATGGACATCTTTCAACCTTATAATGGACATCTTTCAACCTTATAATGGACATCTTTCAACCTTATAATGGACATCTTTCAACCTTATAATGGACATCTTTCAACCTTATAATGGACATCTTTCAACCTTATAATGTGCATCTTTCAACCTTATAATGGACATCTTTCAACCTTATAATGGACATCTTTCAACCTTATAATGTGCATCTTTCAACCTTATAATGTGCATCTTTCAACCTTATAATGGACATCTTTCAACCTTATAATGGACATCTTTCAACCTTATAATGGACATCTTTCAACCTTATAATGGACATCTTTCAATCTTATAATGGACATCTTTCAATCTTATAATGGACATCTTTCAATCTTATAATGGACATCTTTCAACCTTATAATGTGCATCTTTCAACCTTATAATGGACATCTTTCAACCTTATAATGGACATCTTTCAATCTTATAATGGACATCTTTCAATCTTATAATGGACATCTTTCAACCCCATAATGGACATCTTTCAACCTCATAATGTGCATCTTTCAACCTTATAATGTGCATCTTTCAACCTTATAATGGACATCTTTCAACCTTATAATGGACATCTTTCAATCTTATAATGGACATCTTTCAACCCCATAATGGACATCTTTCAACCTCATAATGTGCATCTTTCAACCTTATAATGTGCATCTTTCAACCTTATAATGGACATCTTTCAACCTTATAATGTGCATCTTTCAACCTTATAATGGACATCTTTCAACCTTATAATGGACATCTTTCAACCTTATAATGGACATCTTTCAACCTTATAATGGACATCTTTCAACCTTATAATGAACATCTTTCAACCCCATAATGGACATCTTTCAACCTCATAATGTGCATCTTTCAACCTTATAATGTGCATCTTTCAACCTTATAATGGACATCTTTCAACCTTATAATGTGCATCTTTCAACCTTATAATGGACATCTTTCAACCTTATAATGGACATCTTTCAACCGTTATAATGTGCATCTTTCAACCTTATGATGTGCATCTTTCAACCTTATAATGGACATCTTTCAACCTTATAATGGACATCTTTCAACCTTATAATGGACATCTTTCAACCTTATAATGTGCATCTTTCAACCTTATAATGGACATCTTTCAACCTTATAATGGACATCTTTCAACCTTATAATGTGCATCTTTCAACCTTATAATGTGCATCTTTCAACCTTAGAATGGACATCTTTCAACCTTATAATGTGCATCTTTCAACCTTATAATGTGCATCTTTCAACCTTATAATGTGCATCTTTCAACCTTATAATGGACATCTTTCAACCTCATAATGTGCATCTTTCAACCTTATAATGTGCATCTTTCAACCTTATAATGGACATCTTTCAACCTTATAATGGACATCTTTCAACCTTATAATGTGCATCTTTCAACCTTATAATGGACATCTTTCAACCTCATAATGTGCATCTTTCAACCTTATAATGGACATCTTTCAATCTTATAATGGACATCTTTCAATCTTATAATGGACATCTTTCAATCTTATAATGGACATCTTTCAACCTTATAATGGACATCTTTCAACCTTATAATGGACATCTTTCAACCTTATAATGGACATCTTTCAACCTTATAATGGACATCTTTCAAACATTATAATGGACATCTTTCAACCTTATAATGGACATCTTTCAACCTTATAATGGACATCTTTCAACCTTATGATGTGCATCTTTCAACCTTATGATGTGCATCTTTCAACCTTATAATGGACATCTTTCAACCTTATAATGGACATCTTTCAACCTTATAATGTGCATCTTTCAACCTTATAATGTGCATCTTTCAACCTTATAATGGACATCTTTCAACCTTATAATGGACATCTTTCAACCTTATAATGGACATCTTTCAACCTTATAATGGACATCTTTCAACCTTATAATGGACATCTTTCAACCTTATAATGTGCATCTTTCAACCTTATAATGGACATCTTTCAACCTTATAATGGACGTCTTTCAACCTTATAATGTGCATCTTTCAACCTTATAATGTGCATCTTTCAACCTTAGAATGGACATCTTTCAACCTTATAATGTGCATCTTTCAACCTTATAATGTGCATCTTTCAACCTTATAATGGACATCTTTCAACCTCATAATGTGCATCTTTCAACCTTATAATGTGCATCTTTCAACCTTATAATGGACATCTTTCAACCTTATAATGGGCATCTTTCAACCTTATAATGTGCATCTTTCAATCTTATAATGGACAACTTTCAACCTTATAATGTGCATCTTTCAACCTTATAATGGACATCTTTCAACCTCATAATGTGCATCTTTCAACCTTATAATGTGCATCTTTCAACCTTATAATGGACATCTTTCAACCTTATAATGGACATCTTTCAACCTTATAATGTGCATCTTTCAACCTTATAATGGACATCTTTCAACCTTATAATGGACATCTTTCAACCTTATAATGTGCATCTTTCAACCTTATTATGGACATCTTTCAACCTTATAATGGACATCTTTCAACCTTATAATGGACATCTTTCAACCTTATAATGTGCATCTTTCAACCTTATAATGTGCATCTTTCAACCTTATAATGGACATCTTTCAACCTTATAATGGACATCTTTCAACCTTATAATGTGCATCTTTCAACCTTATAATGTGCATCTTTCAATCTTATAATGGGCATCTTTCAACCTTATAATGTGCATCTTTCAACCTTATAATGTGCATCTTTCAACCTTATAATGGACATCTTTCAACCTCATAATGTGCATCTTTCAACCTTATAATGTGCATCTTTCAACCTTATAATGGACATCTTTCAACCTTATAATGGACATCTTTCAATCTTATAATGGGCATCTTTCAACCCCATAATGGACATCTTTCAACCTCATAATGTGCATCTTTCAACCTTATAATGTGCATCTTTCAACCTTATAATGGACATCTTTCAATCTTATAATGGACATCTTTCAACCTTATAATGTGCATCTTTCAACCTTATAATGTGCATCTTTCAACCTTATAATGGACATCTTTCAACCTCATAATGTGCATCTTTCAACCTTATAATGTGCATCTTTCAACCTTATAATGTGCATCTTTCAACCTTATAATGGACATCTTTCAACCTTATAATGGACATCTTTCAACCTTATAATGTGCATCTTTCAATCTTATAATGTGCATCTTTCAATCTTATAATGTGCATCTTTCAACCTTATAATGGACATCTTTCAACCTTATAATGTGCATCTTTCAATCTTATAATGGGCATCTTTCAATCTTATAATGGACATCTTTCAACCTGATAATGGACATCTTTCAACCTTATAATGGACATCTTTCAACCTTATAATGGACATCTTTCAATCTTATAATGTGCATCTTTCAATCTTATAATGTGCATCTTTCAATCTTATAATGGACATCTTTCAACCTTATAATGTGCATCTTTCAACCTTATAATGGACATCTTTAAACCTTATAATGGACATCTTTCAACCTTATAATGTGCATCTTTCAACCTTATAATGGACATCTTTCAACCTTATAATGGACATCTTTCAACCTTATAATGTGCATCTTTCAACCTTATAATGGACATCTTTCAACCTTATAATGGACATCTTTCAACCTTATAATGGACATCTTTCAACCTTATAATGGACATCTTTCAACCTTATAATGGACATCTTTCAACCTTATAATGGACATCTTTCAACCTTATAATGGACATCTTTCAACCTTATAATGTGCATCTTTCAACCTTATAATGCACATCTTTCAACCTTATAATGGACATCTTTCAACCTTATAATGGACATCTTTCAACCTTATAATGGACATCTTTCAACCTTATAATGGACATCTTTCAACCTTATAATGGACATCTTTCAACCTTATAATGTGCATCTTTCAACCTTATAATGGACATCTTTCAACCTTATAATGGACATCTTTCAACCTTATAATGTGCATCTTTCAACCTTATAATGGACATCTTTCAACCTTATAATGGACATCTTTCAACCTTATAATGTGCATCTTTCAACCTTATAATGGACATCTTTCAACCTTATAATGGACATCTTTCAACCTTATAATGGACATCTTTCAACCTTATAATGGACATCTTTCAACCTTATAATGGACATCTTTCAATCTTATAATGTGCATCTTTCAACCCCATAATGGACATCTTTCAACCTCATAATGTTCATCTTTCAACCTCATAATGTGCATCTTTCAACCTTATAATGGACATCTTTCAACCTTATAATGGACATCTTTCAACCTTATAATGTGCATCTTTCAACCCCATAATGGACATCTTTCAACCTCATAATGGGCATCTTTCAACCTTATAATGGACATCTTTCAACCTCATAATGTGCATCTTTCAACCTTATAATGTGCATCTTTCAACCTTATAATGTGCATCTTTAAACCTTATAATGGACATCTTTCAACCTTATAATGTGCATCTTTCAACCTTATAATGGACATCTTTCAACCTTATAATGGACATCTTTAAACCTTATAATGTGCATCTTTCAACCTTATAATGTGCATCTTTTAACCTTATAATGGACATCTTTCAACCTTATAATGGACATCTTTCAACCTTATAATGTGCATCTTTCAACCTTATAATGTGCATCTTTCAATCTTATAATGGGCATCTTTAAACCTTATAATGTGCATCTTTCAACCTTATAATGTGCATCTTTCAACCTTATAATGGACATCTTTCAACCTTATAATGTGCATCTTTCAACCTTATAATGTGCATCTTTCAACCTTATAATGGACATCTTTCAACCTTATAATGTGCATCTTTCAACCTTATAATGGACATCTTTCAATCTTATAATGGACATCTTTCAACCTTATAATGTGCATCTTTCAACCTTATAATGGACATCTTTCAACCTTATAATGGACATCTTTAAACCTTATAATGTGCATCTTTCAACCTTATAATGTGCATCTTTCAACCTTATAATGGACATCTTTCAACCTTATAATGGACATCTTTCAACCTTATAATGTGCATCTTTCAACCTTATAATGTGCATCTTTCAATCTTATAATGGGCATCTTTAAACCTTATAATGTGCATCTTTCAACCTTATAATGTGCATCTTTCAACCTTATAATGGACATCTTTCAACCTTATAATGGGCATCTTTCAACCTTATAATGTGCATCTTTCAATCTTATAATGGACATCTTTCAACCTTATAATGTGCATCTTTCAACCTTATAATGGACATCTTTCAACCTTATAATGGACATCTTTCAACCTTATAATGTGCATCTTTCAACCTTATAATGTGCATCTTTCAACCTTATAATGTGCATCTTTCAACCTTATAATGGACATCTTTCAACCTTATAATGGACATCTTTCAATCTTATAATGGACATCTTTCAACCCCATAATGGACATCTTTCAACCTCATAATGTGCATCTTTCAACCTTATAATGTGCATCTTTCAACCTCATAATGGACATCTTTCAACCTTATAATGGACATCTTTCAACCTTATAATGTGCATCTTTCAACCTTATAATGGACATCATTCAACCTCATAATGTGCATCTTTCAACCTTATAATGTGCATCTTTCAACCTTATAATGGACATCTTTCAACCTTATAATGGACATCTTTCAACCTCATAATGTGCATCTTTCAACCTTATAATGTGCATCTTTCAACCTTATAATGGACATCTTTCAATCTTATAATGGACATCTTTCAACCTTATAATGTGCATCTTTCAACCTTATAATGTGCATCTTTCAACCTTATAATGGACATCTTTCAACCTCATAATGTGCATCTTTCAACCTTATAATGTGCATCTTTCAACCTTATAATGGACATCTTTCAACCTTATAATGGACATCTTTCAACCTTATAATGTGCATCTTTCAATCTTATAATGTGCATCTTTCAACCTTATAATGGACATCTTTCAACCTTATAATGTGCATCTTTCAATCTTATAATGGGCATCTTTCAACCTTATAATGTGCATCTTTCAATCTTATAATGGACATCTTTCAACCTTATAATGGACATCTTTCAACCTTATAATGGACATCTTTCAACCTTATAATGGACATCTTTCAACCTTATAATGGACATCTTTCAATCTTATAATGTGCATCTTTCAATCTTATAATGTGCATCTTTCAATCTTATAATGGACATCTTTCAACCTTATAATGTGCATCTTTCAACCTTATAATGGACATCTTTCAACCTTATAATGGACATCTTTCAACCTTATAATGTGCATCTTTCAACCTTATAATGGACATCTTTCAACCTTATAATGGACATCTTTCAACCTTATAATGTGCATCTTTCAACCTTATAATGGACATCTTTCAACCTTATAATGGACATCTGTCAACCTTATAATGGACATCTTTCAACCTTATAATGGACATCTTTCAACCTTATAATGGACATCTTTCAACCTTATAATGGACATCTTTCAACCTTATAATGTGCATCTTTCAACCTTATAATGGACATCTTTCAACCTTATAATGGACATCTTTCAACCTTATAATGGACATCTTTCAACCTTATAATGGACATCTTTCAACCTTATAATGGACATCTTTCAACCTTATAATGTGCATCTTTCAACCTTATAATGTGCATCTTTCAACCTTATAATGGACATCTTTCAACCTTATAATGGACATCTTTCAACCTTATAATGGACATCTTTCAACCTTATAATGTGCATCTTTCAACCTTATAATGGACATCTTTCAACCTTATAATGGACATCTTTCAACCTTATAATGGACATCTTTCAACCTTATAATGGACATCTTTCAACCTTATAATGTGCATCTTTCAACCCCATAATGGACATCTTTCAACCTCATAATGGGCATCTTTCAACCTTATAATGGACATCTTTCAACCTCATAATGTGCATCTTTCAACCTTATAATGTGCATCTTTCAACCTTATAATGTGCATCTTTAAACCTTATAATGGACATCTTTCAACCTTATAATGTGCATCTTTCAACCTTATAATGGACATCTTTCAACCTTATAATGGACATCTTTAAACCTTATAATGTGCATCTTTCAACCTTATAATGTGCATCTTTCAACCTTATAATGGGCATCTTTCAACCTTATAATGGACATCTTTCAACCTTATAATGTGCATCTTTCAACCTTATAATGTGCATCTTTCAATCTTATAATGGGCATCTTTAAACCTTATAATGTGCATCTTTCAACCTTATAATGGACATGTTTCTACCTCATAATGTGCATCTTTCAACCTTATAATGTGCATCTTTCAACCTTATAATGGACATCTTTCAACCTTATAATGGACATCTTTCAACCTTATAATGGACATCTTTCAACCTTATAATGGACATCTTTCAACCTTATAATGGACATCTTTCAACCTTATAATGGACATCTTTCAACCTTATAATGGACATCTTTCAATCTTATAATGGGCATCTTTCAACCCCATAATGGACATCTTTCAACCTTATAATGTGCATCTTTCAACCTTATAATGTGCATCTTTCAACCTTATAATGTGCATCTTTCAACCTTATAATGTGCATCTTTCAACCTTATAATGTGCATCTTTCAACCTTATAATGGACATCTTTCAACCTTATAATGGACATCTTTCAACCTTATAATGGGCATCTTTCAACCTTATAATGGACATCTTTCAACCTTATAATGTGCATCTTTCAACCTTATAATGGACATCTTTCAACCTTATAATGGACATCTTTCAATCTTATAATGTGCATCTTTCAACCTTATAATGGACATCTTTCAACCTTATAATGGACATCTTTCAATCTTATAATGTGCATCTTTCAACCTTATAATGGACATCTTTCAACCTTATAATGGACATCTTTCAATCTTATAATGGGCATCTTTCAACCTTATAATGGACATCTTTCAACCTTATAATGTGCATCTTTCAACCTTATAATGTGCATCTTTCAACCTTATAATGTGCATCTTTCAACCTTATAATGTGCATCTTTCAACCTTATAATGTGCATCTTTCAACCTTATAATGTGCATCTTTCAACCTTATAATGGACATCTTTCAACCTCATAATGTGCATCTTTCAACCTTATAATGTGCATCTTTCAACCTTATAATGGACATCTTTCAACCTTATAATGGACATCTTTCAATCTTATAATGGACATCTTTCAACCTTATAATGTGCATCTTTCAATCTTATAATGGACATCTTTCAACCCCATAATGTGCATCTTTCAACCTTATAATGTGCATCTTTCAACCTTATAATGGACATCTTTCTGCCTCATAATGTGCATCTTTCAACCTTATAATGTGCATCTTTCAACCTTATAATGTGCATCTTTCAACCTTATAATGGACATCTTTCAACCTTATAATGGACATCTTTCAACCTTATAATGGACATCTTTCAACCTTATAATGGACATCTTTCAACCTTATAATGGACATCTTTCAATCTTATAATCGGCATCTTTCAACCCCATAATGGACATCTTTCAACCTCATAATGTGCATCTTTCAACCTTATAATGTGCATCTTTCAACCTTATAATGGACATCTTTCAACCTTATAATGGACATCTTTCAACCTTATAATGGACATCTTTCAACCTTATAATGGACATCTTTCAACCCCATAATGGACATCTTTCAACCCCATAATGGACATCTTTCAACCTCATAATGTGCATCTTTCAACCTTATAATGTGCATCTTTCAACCTTATAATGGACATCTTTCAACCTTATAATGGACATCTTTCAATCTTATAATGGACATCTTTCAACCTTATAATGGACATCTTTCAACCTTATAATGGACATCTTTCAACCTTATAATGGACATCTTTCAACCTTATAATGGACATCTTTCAACCTTATAATGGACATCTTTCAACCTTATAATGGACATCTTTCAACCTCATAATGTGCATCTTTCAATCTTATAATGTGCATCTTTCAATCTTATAATGGACATCTTTCAACCTTATAATGGACATCTTTCAACCTTATAATGGACATCTTTCAACCTTATAATGGACATCTTTCAACCTTATAATGGACATCTTTCAACCTTATAATGGACATCTTTCAATCTTATAATGGACATCTTTCAACCCCATAATGGACATCTTTCAACCTCATAATGTGCATCTTTCAACCTTATAATGTGCATCTTTCAACCTTATAATGTGCATCTTTCAACCTTATAATGGGCATCTTTCAACCTTATAATGGACATCTTTCAACCTTATAATGGACATCTTTCAACCTTATAATGGACATCTTTCAACCTTATAATGGACATCTTTCAACCTTATAATGGACATCTTTCAACCTTATAATGGGCATCTTTCAACCTTATAATGGACATCTTTCAACCCCATAATGGACATCTTTCAACCTCATAATGTGCATCTTTCAACCTTATAATGGACATCTTTCAACCTTATAATGGACATCTTTCAACCTTATAATGGACATCTTTCAACCTTATAATGGACATCTTTCAACCTTATAATGGACATCTTTCAACCTTATAATGGACATCTTTCAACCTTATAATGGACATCTGTCAACCTTATAATGGACATCTTTCAACCTTATAATGGACATCTTTCAACCTTATAATGTGCATCTTTCAACCTTATAATGTGCATCTTTCAACCTTATAATGGACATCTTTCAATCTTATAATGGACATCTTTCAACCTTATAATGGACATCTTTCAACCTTATAATGGACATCTTTCAACCTTATAATGGGCATCTTTCAACCTTATAATGGACATCTTTCAACCCCATAATGGACATCTTTCAACCTCATAATGTGCATCTTTCAACCTCATAATGGACATCTTTCAACCTTATAATGGACATCTTTCAACCTTATAATGGACATCTTTCAACCTTATAATGGACATCTTTCAACCTTATAATGGACATCTTTCAACCTTATAATGGACATCTTTCAACCTTATAATGGACATCTTTCAACCTTATAATGGGCATCTTTCAACCTTATAATGGACATCTTTCAACCTTATAATGTGCATCTTTCAACCTTATAATGGACATCTTTCAATCTTATAATGGACATCTTTCAACCTTATAATGGACATCTTTCAACCTTATAATGGGCATCTTTCAACCTTATAATGGACATCTTTCAACCTTATAATGGACATCTTTCAACCTTATAATGGACATCTTTCAATCTTATAATGGACATCTTTCAACCCCATAATGGACATCTTTCAACCTCATAATGTGCATCTTTCAACCTCATAATGTGCATCTTTCAACCTTATAATGTGCATCTTTCAACCTTATAATGGACATCTTTCAACCTTATAATGTGCATCTTTCAACCTCATAATGTGCATCTTTCAACCTTATAATGGACATCTTTCAACCTCATAATGGACATCTTTCAACCTTATAATGGACATCTTTCAATCTTATAATGGACATCTTTCAACCCCATAATGGACATCTTTCAACCTCATAATGTGCATCTTTCAACCTCATAATGTGCATCTTTCAACCTTATAATGTGCATCTTTCAACCTCATAATGTGCATCTTTCAACCTCATAATGTGCATCTTTCAACCTTATAATGTGCATCTTTCAACCTTATAATGGACATCTTTCAACCTTATAATGTGCATCTTTCAACCTTATAATGTGCATCTTTCAACCTTATAATGGACATCTTTCAACCTTATAATGTGCATCTTTCAACCTTATAATGTGCATCTTTCAACCTTAGAATGGACATCTTTCAACCTTATAATGTGCATCTTTCAACCTCATAATGTGCATCTTTCAACCTTAGAATGGACATCTTTCAACCTTATAATGTGCATCTTTCAACCTTATACTGTGTATCTTTCAACCTTATAATGTGTATCTTTCAACCTTATAATGTGCATCTTTCAACCTTAGAATGGACATCTTTCAACTTTGCTTTCAAGTCAAAAACAGTAAACATGGAAATATTTGAAAATATTTTTCCAAAGAAATCTTCTGACGAGCAATATATCCGTGCATGCGAAACCCTCGGTGAATAATCCTAGTTAGTAATTGTTGTTTCTTAGATTTTTTTTTTCTTTTTTACAAAAGAGGTCACCATTTATTAAGGCCAAGAGGCCACTCGAGTATATGGAAAAATGTCGCAGTAATCATTAGTAGTGGGGATTTGGTAAATTGGATTACTTAAGGGGAACGGCTCATCAAGAACTTGTTCACATTGAACTTGAAGACAACCATATTGTTGTCAGTCGGAAAGCAGGGAAATGGAACAGAGTTCCACAGGCGAGCAGTTTTAAGAAAGACGCTTTGTTCATGGAATCTACGTTTAGATTTAGGAATAGATAAAAAGTGTGGGAAAGCAAATGACTATGATTGAAACATTTTATGTTTCTAAAAAAATGACAAAAATAGGATCTAGATGATGGCTGATCTCCTTAATGTGTGACATTAAGGGCGAATGTCACATAGCTCACTACACAATTCAGGTCATTAGCTTTCCAACGAGCCTTTATTTGTTAAATTCTGATAAATTGTCGCTGAAATTTTGAACTTATAAAATAGCCCCCCAAAAGTGGTATATCTATATATATGGGTATATATATATCTATATGTATATGGGTATATATACATATCTATATATATGGGTATATATATACTGTTATCCAAATTGAATATTGAAATGCTCATGTCTTTGATTCTATGGGACGAAACTATAATACATAGAAATTTGCAGGCTTTTGAAGATTATAATACCATTCCATGGTTAAAAGTTTATGACGATTGGTAGAAAAGAACCTATATTTTCAAACCAATAAAATATGCCGAAATTTGTCTACATTTGTATATCTATATAGTGTCCTGGCAGGCTAGCTTCTGTTTTGCTGTTCTGCTTATCTCCTCTGCAGCCTTTCCAGACCACTAATATTTTTCTATCTACCTTTTATTATATAAAAAGAACTTTGTGTGTATTGGTGTGTGTGTGTGTTCGTTCCCTATAGATTCAAAAACGGCTAGGCCGATTTTCAAAAAATTTCACATGTAGGTACTTTATGTGCTTGGCAGTGTTCTTAGAAATGTTTTGTATTGGAATGGCTTTGATAAGTATCGATAATTGAAATAATACAATAAAAGAAGAAAAGGAACATGTGATTTTGACTAAAGTTAACACCTTACACAGCCTAACATCACAAGTGCATTTGAGAAGCTTTATTATCACACAAGCCAACAATAGATTTTTTTTTTAATACGATAGGGGCGCGTTCAAAATGAATGTTTCTGTTTAAAGAAGAATTGAACCATGATACTTGACTTTCATTTTAAACTTAAATTTAAGCCATTATCACTGAACAAGCAGTTAGGTCAGGCATATAAAATCAACAGTAGGTTCTTTGATATCACAGGGGCATGTCCGCGATGAAAGTTTCTATTTTGAGAACAACTGTAGCGTGATACTTGACTTTTGCATTATAAGCTTTAATGCAAGCCATTATATATAAAAAATAATTTTATGAAAATCAACAGTAGGTTCTCTATAGTGCAATGTATACTACAATGCATTATGGATTAAATTACTGCGGGGAGGCATGTGAAACTTCCTCCCAGTGCACCGCGATGGGCCCCCAACTAGAGCATGTAATCAATCCATTTGATTGAAAAAAAATGGTCGCTTTCATCGATTTCGATGACAATAAAATATGGAAGTATGAAACATCCATTGATCCTCGTACAATCCCGGGCTACGTCAGGTCTCCCTGCTAGTATATATATATATATGCAGCAAAGGTGATGTTGTCGGCTAACTTGTGAGTATGCGTACATATACATTTTTAGTTTTTTTTTTATCCATCTGCAACTGCAATAGCTCAGACGGTAATAATTTATTTCGAAGCACTGAATGTTTTGGTTTCGATTTCAGCTGATGGCACCAAAGCCATTTTTTTTTTTTTAAATTTTGAAGTCATTACTATATATATTGGGTACAATATAATAATTAATAGAGAATTTGCTGTGTGATAATATGAAATTTGTATGAATTAAAAAGATTATAATCAAATATGTCTTACAACCGGGCACCGCCATGTGGCCTGTTAGTTATTATTATTATTATTGGTTCACAAGGAGCTTTCATACAGGTCATAAAGGATCTCTCCTTGAAAACAACCTGTGGTGTTCCCTGGAAGCTGAGTGACAAGTCTCCCCAGTTTTCTAGTACTCTCCACCTCTTCTGATATCATTTGCAAATGAATTTGCATTATCACAACAGCCGCTTACCATTGATTTCTCGCAGGCAGCAACCATTGGTCTCCACTGGAATGTGAGTGTCAATAAGTGTCCCCAAGGTTCCAGTTCCATTCACAATTGTCCAGCGGAGGTCTGGTCAGTGCTCTCTCCTCGGTCTTTTTCCACCCTCCTTGACCCTTCTCAGCTATTTCGCATCATTCATTTTTATGGGTTGGGTGGTGATTGGGATGGGGGATGGGATAGAGAACTCATGGATAAGTATCTTCAATGTTCTTGTTTTGTCTCTGCAGAAGCTCGTGTAGCCCGTGCATGCGGCTCATGTGTATCAGTTTCCGCATTCAAGGGTTTTCCTTTATATTTCAGCTGTTTTCATTTTTTTTTTTTTTTTTTTTTTTTTTTTTACAAAGGCATCACCACATTATCAAGGCCCAGAGGCCACTCAAGGATAAGGGTTAAAGAGTGTACAGTAGAAGTTGGTCAATATAGTAATCATTAGTAATGAAAATTTGGTAAATTTAATAACTTATATGGAACGGCTCATCAAGAACTTATTTACTTTAGACTTGAACAAAACCATATTGTAGTCAGCCGGAAAGCAGGAAAACGGAAGACAATTCCACAGGCGTGCAGTTCTAAGAAAGAAGCTTTGTTCATGGAATCTACGTTTAGGTTTAGGCACAGATAAAGAGTGGGGGAAATTATTGATAGTGTTTACAGCTAGACGAGTGTTTCTTGTGAAAGTTTGGCGAGGGGGGACCATAGATTGAAGCTCAGTTGAACACTTTCCATGAAAATAACGATACATCAGAGACAAACTCGCAACATCTCTTCTGTGAGATAGAGGTTGCAAGGAGGAGAAAAGGACATCTCCTACGAGGCTACGAAGTCTATTTTGAACTCTATCAAGGCAGGACAAGTTCTTTCTAGCAGCTCCTGCCCAGATGTGGCAACAGTATTCCATCCTTGGACGTACCTGGCTCTTATATAGATAGAGAATAGCATCAGCAGTGAGATATCTACTGGATCGATAGAAAGATCCCACCATTTTTCCAGCGGCCTTGGCAACAGATTTGATATACGTGTTCCATTTAAGATCAGGAGTAATGGTCAAGCCCAGAAGCTTGTCAAAACTTGAGGCCTCCTGAAGACGAGAGCCATTCATTTCAATTGATGACATATGTGGATTAGAATGTTGATGATGTAAAGAGAGAAGCTTGGTTTTAGATGCATTAAAAGTAACCAGCCACTCCTTTCCCCATTGTACTACGTGCTCAAGATCAGAGGAGAGAGAATTGGAGAGAACTTGCTCGTTTACTGTCTTAGATGTGGTACCATAAATGGTAGTGTCGTCAGCATAAATGTCTACAAATGATGTAAGGATATGATTTGGAAGATCATTAATGTAGATCAGGAAAAGAGTTGGGCCCAGGATGGATCCCTGAGGGACACCGGCATTAATATTGTGAGCTTCTGATTTTTGCCCCTCAACTACTACTCTTATGAATCTATCAGAAAGAAATGATTTAATAATTGAGAAGACTTTTCCAGCTATACCATAGCTAGCGATCTTATGAAGTAAACCTTTATGCCATACCCTATCAAAGGCTTTAGATATGTCAAGAGCAATTGCCCTAGAAAGATTGCCACCGTCGAGAGATTTGCTAATCCTATGCGATATAACTGTAAGGACATCTGCTGTAGATCTAGCAGAACGGAAACCATATTGAGTGTCACTAAGAAGGTTATTTTTGTTGAGATGTTTGATTACTTCTGTATTTAATACAGATTCTAGCAACTTACTCATGACGCACAGGAGACTTATTGGCCTGTACTGAGAGGGGGATGAGCGATCACCTGAATTCTTAAATACAGGGCATACTGATGAGATTTTCCAGGGAGATGGGAAACTATTCTCCTTAAGACAACGTTTAAACATTGTTATTTTTTAATTATTGTTATTCGTTGTATCTTTCCGGCCATTCCTCTGATTCCAATTTCTCCCATTCTGTTTTCAAAGTTTTGTGGATTTGTTCCAAGTGCTCCTACTATTATAGGTAATATCTTGATTTTATTTTTATCCGCCATATCCTTTTCAGCTCTCTGGCCAGCTCAGTGTATTTGCTCAGTTTCTCCTTTTTGTTTGATATTTATCCTGTGGTCAGCTGGAGCAACGAAGTCTACGATTTGGCAGGACTTTTCTTGTTAATTATTAACACATCCGGTCTTCTTGCTTGGATGGGTTTATCCGTTTGTATGTCCATGTCCCATAGGATTTTGTGATTCTCGTTTTCAATTACTGTTGCTGGCTTATACTTGTAACGTTTGTCTGTGCGTTCGAGGTGCCGTTTTTTTTTTTTTTTTTTGTTTTTTCGCAATTCCCAGTGTATGCCCTTCCTACTTGGTCGTGCCTGTTCTTGTATTCTTTTTGAGCTAGTTTATTATTATCGTTGTTCATTCGATATTTTGTACCAGAGATTAAACAAACAGCTGACCTTATTAAATGTGTTCAATTTGCATAGATTTCTTTCAAATTTATTGTCAAGGCCGAAAAGGCGGTGGGGGGGGGGGTGGTGAAAATCAACCAATGTTAATTATAATTCCCAAGTGGAATTGGAAAATAAATTTTACTTATAATACCAATTTAATCCTTATAACAGAAACAGCTCATTCTTTCCTCTTAAAAATTCTGCTTTCATAGCCTGCAGGTCTAAAACTCACCCTAAGTAGTGGATTTGTCCCACAATATGGGGTAAAGTTTACATGTCATGGCCTGGAAACTAAATGGCCGGCTGTATGTAAAAACGGAAACCGAGAGAAACTGAAACGAAATACGAACGTAGCACACTTATAAAAATAATGAGGGAAACTGAAAAAAAAAAAATAAATAAATGAATAAATAAATAAAATGTATAATTATTTAAAATTAAATCCTCCACTTAAAGACTTAATTTGGAATAATAATCCACACAAAACTTTTGGAATAAAATATATTTTTTTAATATTTCGCAAAAATATAGACAATATGGCGTTGGCGTATTAGAACAATACTTATAAATTTTTGTCTTGACAAAAAATGAAACATTTAATGCTGACGTATTTCGTTTCAGTTTTATCCAGCTTCCGTTTTCACATAAAACTAACTCATTCGGACATTTTGTTTCTACTTTACCAAAAATGGATTTTTTTCTCCTTTTGTACATAATAATAAAAAATATTGATAATAGAAAATTTTATATTTTGAAATAATGGGTGTTTATATTTTAGTACTGATCTCCTTGCCAGGAGGTTAGACAAAAGGCTAGGCGTGATTTTGAGAAGCCAACGTGCTATGATAAGCACACTAATGCCTCAGCAACCGTCTACATTTCCCAGTAGGAACACCTCAGGCAATCAGCAATAAACCCCTTCTCAGATAGAAGATAAAGCCTGCGAGGGTGGACCTCCTAGAACTGATCAGAGCCAAACCTCAGCCTGACAGGAACAAAGCTATTACCGAACTGAGTTGTGTCCTAACAGCGTGTCTAATCCCACACCAATTCTGTTTCAAAATATATGAACCCACATTCCTCCTCCTCCCCCGTAATGGACTACAAAAACGCCTGAGCAGCACTGTCTACATTCCCTACTATGAGCACCTCAGAGGATTTGCATTAACTCCCATAAAAATAACTAATCCAAGGACTCCCATCCATCTTTTTAATGTGAGCATCCCATCAGAGTCTCCTATTCTGCTTACATCTCCCTAAGTATTTACCTCCAGTTATGTATAAAATAGCAACTTGTGTTTAATCAAATGCATATAATTTTATTGTTGATAGATATTGTTTTAGAATTAAATCTGAAAATAATAATATAGATTAAAACAAAAGAAACTTCTTGATTATTATTATTAAGTTTGTGTTTTAGTATTTTCTGGAAAGCAGACTTTTTTTTTTTTACTCAATATAATCATTATAATTAAACAACAATAATGCAGAAATTTATATTAAAAATGGCGAATGGTCTTTTCTACGGGTTGCATTATTATTTTATTATGTTTACAAATCATTAGATTCGATTAAAACGGCTATCTATATAAATAAAAAATAGATGCGTGTATGTCTGTCTGTGTGGAAACATTTAACTGATAAACACTTAAACAATAGGTCACATAACACTGAAATTGTCAGGAAATAATAATCATACACCAACGATGGTTTATAACGAGTAAAATCTTTGCTTGGACGGATGAATAAGGTATATAAAAATATGTCGGCAAATTAAAATGCAAAATGTTCATTTCAACTTCCGACATAATTCTATTGGTTGTGCGCACGCGCAAATTCATTTATAGCTTGAAGTAGTTTAATTTTACATCTTTCTTATCTATCTCGCGATAGCTCACACAGTAGATAACGCGCCTGGAGCGCTAAATATTTGGGTTTCGATTCTAGATGATGGCACCAAAGGGTTCTTTTTGTTTTTTTTTTAACTTCTGAAAATTACAACCATGTATTATGATAGATACAATCTAATAGTCAATAGAGGACTGGCTCTGTAATAATAAAATACGAAATCTGCATTAATTAAAATATATTTAAGCGTATTTTACAACCGAGTAAGACCGCCCCCATCTCCTTCGCTAGTATTTTAATAACAGCTCAACTGAAAAGTTGAGTACCCCCTCCCCCTCCCATCTTTATCAGAGACATTTTTCGATACAAAGCCGAAGATTTTTTTTCTCTGCTTGCCCAAACCACTGAGCCAAAAAATTGACTACGGAAACAGTCATCGCAGTGGCTTGATAAAAAAAAAAAAAAAAAAAAAAAAAAAAGAGAAAAAAGACCCCTATTCTATTAGCAGTCCCCTGAATAACTAAACGCCAAATTTCATTGTAGTAGCAGGCTCCTCGTCTCTGATGGACTAGTAGTCTGCAACAAACTTAGCAGCAGCTGCATTTAGGGTTGCAGTAATAACAAAAAAAGGGATCTTTCTTAGATGCATCCATTTAATATCCACGGTTAGTCATGGTAATGCTATTTTAAACTTAATCGTGACAGAACGACGGGCATATATGATTTAGTTGTCTTTTTTTTTTTTCTAACAGCGCATCAACCTTTTTCAGGTTATTTAATGCCGAATCCGATCATTTTGATAAAAAGGGTTTATGATTCAAGTTCTTTATATTTTCAAATGTTTATTCATGGTGTTCGATTGGACCGTTTTGTTTTACGGCATATCGACCGTTTTGTTTTACGGCATATCAATTGTTTTGTTTTACGGCATATCAACTGTTTTGTTTTACGGCATATCAACCGTTTTGTTTTACGGCATATCAACCGTTTTGTTTTACGGTTTTACGGCATATCAATTGTTTTTTTTTGGTGGGGGGGGGTATTTAATGCCGAATTCGGTATTTATAGAAAATAAAAGGTTTCAATTTCTCTATATCTTCTGGTATTTATTCAAGGTGTTTATTTTGGCCGTTTTGTTCTACGGCATATCAACCTTTTTTCGAGTTCAATCATTTTGGTAAATATTTTTATGCTTCACGTTCTTCATAGCTTCAAATATTTATTCATGGTGTTTATTTATTTTATAGAGGGATAGTGTTTTGTGCTTTTTAGCTTTGCAGAACATGATTGAGTTTTGAAAAGGAAAAGAGACAAAAACAATAGCATCAATGTTTGAGTCATTTAAGTCAGGAAACCGATATCTTCAGACATCCTGATCTGGTAGCACCAGTAGAGAAATATGGTGTTATGGTTGGATGTGAATGAATATAGGGTTACCCATTCAATCCCGTCATAATCACGTAAATTTATCATGTAGTTGTTTTTCTATATAATTTCTAAAGTGATTTTAAGCGAGTAATGTGAAATCGTTAGCATCACAAGGCTGATCTCGCAAATTTTAATTATTGTGGAGTTATCTTTCCTTGTTTATTCAAGATGGTGATGCGAAATAGTCGCTCTTTGCTCACTCATAAAATTTAATTTTCTTAGTTTAAAATAAAATACTTGATCCATTCACGTAATTTTCGGAATATGACATTTTCATGCCGTGGCGGGTACGTACATCAAAGATTTTTCTGTATATTTTTTTTATTAGCTTGAATTCTGGATTTGCACTAATATATGTCTTGAAAACTTCTTTAAACCCTTAAAATATTAAAAAAAAAGTCTTTCGTTGGAAGATTATTTTGTCAGTAAGTCAAGTAATCTCCCGCATTGCTGAATAGTTTTACTTACATAAACAAATAATACTAGCAATGTTCTTAAAAGGATTATCAGTTGTTTACCATGAAACACTGTTTGGAGAATTAAAAAAAAAAAAAACAGTATATTAAATCATGGCTCTCCAGCAGTGTTGATCAAACACGACCTCCCTTAAAACACATGAACAAAAAATATATATTCCAAACGTAAGCATGACAAACTGACGAAAGCGCCGCTTCGAACTTAAGAGTGAAATCTCTAAAAGAGAGGCGTAGACAGTTATAAAGTAAGATAAACCCTTTTTAACTCGCACGTTTAACAATTAAAATGCATTAACAAGATAATGTCAGCCTAAAAAATTGTTTCTAACTTAACAGAGCTGCTTATAAAGATATTTGAACGCATTAGATCAAGTGACTTCATGCCTTGTCTGGAGCGATTTCCATTAAAAATTAAGATGCGTCGATTCAATTTGCATGCATTTTTTTTGCTGGTGGGTGAGGGAGGCACCGGTTATTACCACGCAGAGACAACTATAGGATAAAGACTAATGATTGTTAGGTAGACGATGAGACATGAAGGTGGTCAGGTATGGTGTAGTTGGGTAGGTTTAATTGTATAAGAGGACGGCTCAACAAGAACTTATTTACATTAGACTTGAAAATGACCATATTATAGTCAGTTGGAAAGCAACTCCTATGCAATTCGAAATTTAAACGTGACAGACTGACGAAAATACAGATTCAAGCATAGGCGTGACGGACAAGCTGATGGACATGGCTTCTCATAGAAATACCGAAACGCGTATGCAATAAGATGTGTCAAGCATTTTTTTTTTTACTATAGACAAGAAACCGAAAAAGTGATCAGGCAACAAATATATAACAAATAAATGTTACCAAAGGCAAGATAAGTTACTCTTCTACCTAGCTGGATAAGATTTTGGCTTTTAACTTATTTTAAAGCGTTTATTAAGTTTGAAATGCAACTAGTGCCGAACGCTTACGTTAAAGCGACAATAAAGATGGCAGACATGAAACTGTTACGTTTGAAGTCTCCAGAATCGGTAAAAACTCGAAAATAAGTACTGGTAGAAATACATCAACTACATGTTACAGTGACACTTATTGTGTGGATTTCTATCAGTATTGTGTTTTATTTTCGAGGTTTGAGCGATTCTCGAGACTTAACTTAAGCGATTCTTGGATTTAAACTTAAGCGCTCGGCACTACTTGCACTTCAAACTTATAAACGCTTTAAAATAAGTTAAAACACCAAAATCTTATTCAGATAAGTAGAAGAGTAACTTATCTTGCCTTTGGTAACAGTTATTTGTTGTATATTTATTCCGTGACCACTTTTTCGGTTTGTTGTCTATAGTGAAACATTACCCATGTGTCTATTTGACTCGTACGTGTACTAATAGAAATGCTGCTATTATAATAATAATAATAATAATAATAATAATAATAATAATAATAATAATAATAATTGTAGGTTAACTCCCCTGCGCCCAGCCTTCCACCTCTTCCCCACCCCGTGTGTCGCTATAAACAGGTGCCACACCAAATAAGTGAGAGTCAAGGAGTATGGAAAGATCGAGGAGAGAAAGCACTAACCAGACCTCCGCTGCATGAGTGCAAAGAGGACTGGGATCTTGGTGAGGCTTATTGCTACCCAAATTCCAGCAAAAACGAATGGTCGTTGCCGATGAAGAATCGATGGCAAGCGGCTGTTGCGATAACGCAAGTTCATCTACAAAGGTTATCGAAAGAGGTAGAGAGTACTAGAAATCTGGAGAGACTTACTGTCACTCAGACTCCAAAGAACATCACAAGTTGTTGTTCTCAGAGGGAAATCTTTGATGATGGCCTGTGTGACCACTCCTAGTGAGTAAATAATAATAAAAAAAACCCATCCTCCCATTATCATATCACTGCTCTCCCCCCCCCAAAAAAAAAGAGTGAGACCAAATAACCAAGTAGAGTCAAGGAGGAAGGAAAGACCGAGGAACTGACCAGACCTCCGCCCGATGTGCGAAAAGAACTGGGACCTTGGGGAGGCTTATTGCCACTCAAATTCCAAATGAAGACCAATAGCCGCTGGCAACGAGAAATCAATGGCAAGCAGCTGTTGCGATAATGCAAATTTATTTGCAAATGTTATCGAAAGAGGTGGAGAGCACTGGAAACCTGGGAAGACTTGTTTTCACTCAGCTTCCAGGGAACACCACAGGCTGTTTTCAAGGAGAGATCTTTGATGACCTGAGTGAAAGCTCCTTGGGAGTCAATAATAATAATTCATCGTGACCGACTGACGGAAACGCCGTCTCAAAGTGAAGCACTACTGGCCGACAAACAAAGCCTCCTCGCAGAGATACGAAGACGCATCTAATAATAATAACGAGAGAATTCCTTTTTGCTAAATGACCACAAGAACCCTCCCATTTAATAGTAGCGGTAGCAAGGGGGGGAAGGTGGAGGTGGGGGGGGTAGTTGAGGTAGCGGTAGAAATAAATTCGTTCACGTAATAGCGCGATGTTTGTATACAAGAAATCAGTTCGACATCAGCGGCAAATGCCAGCAGAAATCAAAATCAATTTTTATTTAAGGGACATCTTTTAGGACTACAAGATGAAGGAAGGGGGAGCTAGGCTTTCAAATGACATCATCTGCTTCATCACCCCCCCCCCCAACATAAAAAAAACCCATAACATTTCAATAAACTATTTTTTTTTTTTCTATTTTACATCGAAACAATAAATAAATGAATAAAAATAAACGCATAAAAATAAACATTAGCCATGTGGTCATCAGGCAATTGTAAACATTGCCATTTTCACAGAAGCCGAGGCCGAATTCCACCAAAAATATCTGGGTTATCCATTATCGATTTCACTGCCCGAAATATTATCAAATAATACAATTTAATAATAATAAATAAATAAAAGTTTGGAGTTTGTTTAGTATAGTTAACAAAAACAAAAAGGAATCTAAAAAATAAATAACTGTTACCAAACGCAAGAAAATTTTACGTGCGTTTACTAATTGTAAAATTTATTATCAATACATTTGTTATCGTCACTTTCACTTAGCCAGGCACACGTATTTCCCACCGTAATAGAACATTTTGGTGGGACATGACCAATGGTGAATTTCAGGTTTTTAAAAAAGTAATGGCATCAACTAATACCACTCCGGATACTGGAGGAGCGTTAAAGAGGTTCAACAAACCCATGAGAGAAAGCACTAACTAGACCTCCACTGGATGAGTGCAAAGACGACCGGAACCTTAGGGAGGCTTATTGCTACCCAAATCCCAATGAAGACTAATGGTTAGCGGCTGTTGTGATAACATTTGCAAATAAATTTGTTATCAGAGATAGAAAGTACTGGAAATCTGGGGAGACTTGGTGTCATTCAGACTTCAGGGAACACCACAGGTTGTTCTCGAAGAAAATGTTTTGATCATGGCCTGTGTGTAAACTTGTAGTGAGTGAATAGTAATAATGGTCATTGTCAGCAAGAAGTCATTAGCAAGTGGCTGTTGCGATAATGCAAATTCATTTGCAAAGGTTATCGAAAGAAGTAAAGAATACTGGAAATCTAGGGAGAATTGTCACTCAGACTCCAGGGGACATCAACGGTTGTTATCAGTGAGTAATCTCTGATGATGAACTGTGTGAGAACTCCTAGTGAGTACAAATTAATTTACTCTGATTAGCAACCACCTTTTATCTTTACTATCTTTTAAGTCCGAAATTCATGACCAAGCCCCAACTGTTTAATACTTGATTAAAGCTAACGCTTTATACAGCCTTACATCGCAAGTTCATTTGAGAAGTTTTATTACCACACAACCAGAAAGGCCCGGCATGTAACATCAAGAGTAAGTTCTTCAATATGACAGGGACGCGTTCGAAATGAATTTTTCTGTTTAGAGCACAATTAAACCAGCATATTTGCCTTTTTTTTTTACATGGGGATCACCACTTATCAAGGCCCGTAAGCCACTCGGGGATAAGGGTTATTTTGTGTACAATAATCAATGGGATAATATCGTAGTAATAGTTGGTATTGGAGATTTGATAAAGTTTCTTACTTAAGGGGGCGATTAATCAGGAATTTGTTTATGTTGGACTTGAAGACGTCCAAGTTGTAGTCAGGTGGGAAACATGCAAATGGAAGAGCATTCCACAGGCGTGCACTTCTCAGAAAAAAGCTATGTTCATGGAATCTACGTTTTGATTTAGGCACAGATAAAGAGTGGGGGAAATTACTGACAGTGATTTTAGCTAGACGGGTGTTTATCATGAAGGATTGGTGAGGGGGGACCAGAGATTGGAGCTCGGACGAGCACTTGCCATGGAAATAACGATAAAACAAAGACAGGCTCGCAACGTCTCTTCTGTGGGAGAGAGATTGCAGGGAAGAGAAGAGAGCATCCCCCACTAAGCCACGAAGTCTATTTTGTACTTTGTCAAGGCAGGATAGGCTGTTTTTTGAAGCTCCAGCCCAGATGTGGCAGCAGTACTCCATCTTTGGACGTACTTGGCTTTTATAGAGATAGAGAATTGCATCAGTAGTGAGATATCTTCTGGAGTGGTAGAAGGATCCTACCATTTTCCCAGCGGCCCGGGCAACAGACTTTTGAATTTGAAACTTTATTATAAGCTCTTATATAAAAATAATTTTATAAAATCAACAGTAGATTCTCTACAGTGCAATGTAGACTACAATGTATTGTGGATTAAGTCACTGTGGGGAAGCATGTAAGGCTTCCTCCTGGTGCACCGTGATGGCTCCCTAACTAGAGCAGACAATCAATTGATTTGACTGAAAAAATATGGGTGATTTCACCGATTTTGATGACAAAAAAAATATGGGAGGATGAAACATTTGTTGATACTCATGCAATCTGGGCAACTTCGGTTCTCCCTGCTAGCACACACACACACACACACACACACGTGTACGTAGATTACTGTTTTTAAAAAATAATAAATAAATACGTCCAAATAAAAAGAGGGCAACTTTCTAAGAAAACATTGGATCTCCAAGGTGGAGACGATAACCTTAATATCGTTTAAAAAATCAACAACAAAACTACGTAAATAGATAAACGATAAAAACTAAGCAGTAAATTGTCTATGGCATCATAGCATAATAGATTAAGACGCTGGACTGAAATACATAAGGCCCGGGGTTCGAGTCCTAACAACAGTCAAGCTACGCTGAAGAGGGGTAGAACCCCGAAACACACACACACACACACGCATATATATATATTTACCTTGAAAAGATTCAAAATTATACATTTGTTATTTACAACTAAAGCCTACCCTTTACCCCCTTCATCTATATTACTATTAAAGATTTGCTGTCCGTATGAAGCCGACGCATTATTACTTGTTTTAATGTATTCTTGTATTATATTTTAATACTCAATTAATAGGGTGAGTGAAGTATCTGTTTTGTTATCATAAGATCATTCTCCAAAGCCTTACCTCCTCTGGAGTGGGGGTACACTAGTATGCATAAACAGGAAATTGTCACAATCGGCCGTTCATGAACAACCTCGACACTTACATTATATATACCAATAAAACCCTAACCCGACTGGATGGGGAGAGGGGAGCATATATTTTTTTTCTAGTTCTTATACTATATCTAAATATTGCATGAAATAGATATGAATTTTTAAGAAATCGGACACAGGGTCATTCAAAACTGAGGATTAGGTTAATCATTAGGAGGGAAACTGATTTCTAGACACATCCTCATATCTATCTGCGAGGCTTTGTCTGTCATACTTAAGTTTGAAATGACATTTTCAACACCAAGCGTGAAAAAACAAAATATTAAGGTCTTATGTATAACATGAAAAAAAAACAAAACAAAAAAAACCCTGGAATGTTGGGCAGATCTCTATCATTCCCCTGATTATAGGAGCAACTGAACTTATGAAAAAGAATTTCAAAAACTACCTGTAAGTATACCCGATGAACCAAGTGCAAAAGAGATTCAAACAATTGAACTTAAAGGGACGGTCAGAATCTTAAAAAGATCTCCCGGTTGGAATGTCTGAGTTAGTGGATGAACTTTTGGCATCCGGTAATATGCTCCATCCCTGGCCTGAACACACTAATAAAAATTAAAAAAAAAAAAAAATGATAAAGATTTGTAAAAGAACTTAGAAACAAAAATGTAATCACTGCCATTAACCAACTTGCTTTGCCTGTGATGGCATACAACTTTGGCTTTGCCGACTGGCCACAAAGGGAGATAAACAGGCTGGACCTTAAAACGCAGATCATATTGACACCGTACAGCACAACATATAGAAACCAGTGTCTGCCTAGACTGTATCTACCCAGAGGAGCAGGGGGTATGGGGCTTTCAGAGATTGACTATCAGCATCATGCTATTATCATGAGCACTGGACAATATCTGATGAGCTTCCAAAATCAAAACCTCAAAATGGTGCATCAATATCATGAAATCGGCCAAACATTTTTTTACAAATGAAACAGAATCAGAAAATAAGTCTGCTACGAAAATAGCCCCAAAGAGTCGCCACAAGTAACTAAGATTGCAAAAAAATCGTAAGAATTGTCCAACCAACTGCATGACAAGCTTTTTTCTGGATTAATTCACGCAAGACTAGAAAAGATAAGGAAAAGCTACAAAGAGGATCGATCCACTATGATCAGGAGAGGATTATAATGGCTGCTCAAGATGAGCAATATTTTTAAGAAGATGAGTTGTCTAAGCAGTGACAGCAAATGCAGGTTCTGCCACACAAAAGTGGAAAATGTGAGTCCCTTGATATCCAACTGTAAGGTTCTGCTGGGGGGGGGGGGGGCAGCAACTATACGATGCAACGCGATGTACAGCATAAAATATCTCCACTGGATCATCTGTAAAAAGTTGTCTATTAAATGCAGCAGCAAGCCCTGGAAACATGTTTACCAGCAAAAAAAACAGTCATACACCATCCACTATGATTATGCAATTCCTACAGTTGCATAACCAGAAAATGGAACCATAAAACCTGACATAGTGATACGGGATAAAAAAGAGAAAGAAGCAAACTTAGTAGAAGTTAGTGTACTGAATGATGATGGGTTAAACAGAGTTGAGAGAGAAAAGATAACGAAATACTAAGGTCTTATGTATCGCATGAAAAGAAATTGGAATCTTAGGAAGATTTCTATCATTCCAGTAATTATAGGAGCAACTAAACTCCTAAATAGGAATGTAACAAACTACCTTCCAAATATACCCAGTAAACCAAGTGCAAGAGAGATGTGAACAATTGCATTTAAATAGACCGACAGAATCTTAAAATCTCTTGGTTGGAATATATGAGATAGCAGGTGAATGTCTAACATCCGGTTGGATACCCCATCACCAGATTGAACAAAGTGATAATTAAAAAGAAAGGAAAAATTTGGATGCGTCGTAGAAAATCTCAAAGCGGCTCTGTCCGTCAAAGAGTTTGTCAAAATTCAGATATCATTTTTATTGACCTGTCACGATTTAGTTTGAAATGAAATTTTCATTCTTTTATTTCGGAACAAATAATATTTTCCTCTGCAAACTTTTGTCTTGTGATGAGCTACAACGATCGAAATATTAGCTTAGCTATTCATACTTTAACAAAGAAAAAAAAAATAACGAAAAAGAAAAATGAAATGAAAAAAAAATCAATTAAACAAAAAAGAAATTTAAAGAAGAACCGAAAAAAAAAAAAAGACCGAAAAGAAAAAAAGACTGAAAAGTAAAAAAGAAAAGACTGAAAAAAGAAAAACACAGAAAAAAGAAAAAAAAAAAAACAAAGAAAAAAGAAAAAAAACAGAGAAAGAAAAAAGAAAAAACAAATGTAAAAGAAAAGATAGAAAGAAAAAGAAAAAAGAAAACAGAAAAAGAAAACAGAAAAAGAAAAAAGAAAACAGAAAAAGAAAAAAGAAAACAGAAAAAGAAAAAAGAAAACAGAAAAAGAAAAAAGAAAACAGAAAAAGAAAAAAGAAAACAGAAAAAGAAAAAAGAAAACAGAAAAAGAAAAAAGAAAACAGAAAAAGAAAACAGAAAAAGAAAACAGAAAAAGAAAACAGAAAAAGAAAACAGAAAAAGAAAACAGAAAAAGAAAAAAGAAAACAGAAAAAGAAAACAGAAAAAGAAAACAGAAAAGAAAAGAAATGTAAAAAGAAAAGACAGATGGAAAAAGACAGAAAGAAAAAATAAAGAAAGAAAAAGAAAGAAAAAGAAATATAAAGAAAGAAAAAACATCGAGAGAAGTACTGTACATTTGTTCTTCTTTACGATAGGGGCGCGCGATAAGAAGATGTTACAGTTTTGTTTGTTTGTTTTTAGAATCAAAACTTTACCATAATGCAGGATCATCGAGGAGTCTTTGTGCACTTAAGTTTTCATGACCAAACAATAACATAATAAAAAAAGAGAAAATAATAAAAAGCTACACGGAATTAAGGTCTTTTCAATCTCCCCCGACTTCACTTAAACCTTAATTCAAACTATAATGACCGATGTTTCTGACAAAGAGAGATTAGTTGATGCTTTGTAGGTCGTAATCTATCAGCAAAAAAATAAAAATAAAATAAAAAGCCAATGATAATTATCATTGGCTTTTTTTTTTTTTAATTTTTTACTTTGAAGTAGTATTTTGTTTAGCTTCTTACATGAAGTGGCTTCATACCTTGTCTGGATGCGCCCCCCCCCTAATAAAAACAAATTAAAAAAATACTTTCTAACCAACAGTTTAAAAATGTTCCAAAATTACTTTAAATCATTACGCAATAAACATATTGTCAGCCATTTTTTTAAAAATCTATTAACAGTAGTCAATAATGGTTGACTTATTTTTACTATCACGATGATTTGAAATTCTAAAGTCGTTTTTTTAAATAGTAATTTCTGATTGAATTAAAGTTTCAAATTTATGACGTAAGGTTTATTTGTACTTTTAAATGAAAGGATTTAACCTTCTCGTGTGCCCCTGCCGTATAAAAGAACAAGAATATATGTTTATATAATTATATATTAAGATGAATCTATCTTTAAAGATGAACTCTAGCTTGTACTAATTTACACACTAATATACACAAATTGATTTGTAATAAACTACTTGACGAGTTCAGTACACTTTTATTAATTCGTTTAAAGTGCTGGAGTAATTTTACAAAACACTTTTCCGTGTGTAGTAAAAAGCGTAAAAATTGAGCCACGGATCAAATACACTAAAAGGACAACTTGATTAGCAGTTGAGCCACAGACCCTGCCTCAGTCAATGGCGGGAAATTCAGGGAATCAACAGTAGTCGTGCTACTATAGAAATATTCTTCCCGCTCTCAACTTGAAACGATTTTTTTTATTGCCGTCATCGTCGTCGTCGTCGTCGTCGTCGTAGTAGTAGTAGTGAAGATCCCTAATAAAAAAGTTTTCATCTAATATTGATAGGAATTTTTTTACAAATGTTTCTTAACGGTTTTGTATTCTTAGTAATTTAAAATAATATTCAATTCGTAAAAAAAAAGGTTAATTTCCACTGACTTTGTCAAAAAAAAAAATAAATAAATAAAAATAAATAAATAAAATAAAAATCACCTTTTTTTCGTGCAAAAGAGCATTTATCCTTATTATGTCATAACACTTAATGATGTATTGAAAACAACTCTTGAAATCGGTATGCGTTGCTTTAAACATTGCAAATGGCATTTTAAATGGAAATACTTATTGGTCAATTCGTCATTTTTGGACTGCTTTAAAAGAAAACTATTTAAAAAATATATATTTGCTAAAGATATTAAAAACTAAATAAATGAAGAACATTCTTTAATCCAAATATCATCGAATTCTTATGACATTATTAAAACTGCGTTATCAAACTTTAAAAATATAACCTTTTTTAAAAGATATCAATCTATGCTTATGTATAAAAAGGAACTGTGCGTGGGTGTGCACACGCGTGTGTGAATTCATTCTCTATAGATTTCGAAACCGCTGGAACTATTTTTACGAAATTACACACAAATGTACTTTATGTGTCTGGGAGTGTACATAGATTGGTGTTATACCGGAATGCCTCCGATAAGTATCAAAAATCCAAAAGATCCGATTAAAGAAGCAACAGTCCGACTTTTATAAATGTTAACACCCTTATACCGCCTAACATCACAAGTGCATTGGAGAACAGTAGATTCTCTACAGTGCAATGTAGACTGCAATATATTATGAACTGTCACTGCAGGGAGGCATGTGAAGCTTTCGTCCTGCTCTATCGCAGTGGGTCCCCGCCTAGAGTAGTCAATCAATCGATTTGATTGAAAAAAAAATGGGCTATTTCACCGATTTCGATGACAATAAAAGTATTGGAAGTTTGGAACATCCGTCGATTCTCATTCAATCCCGGGCAATGTCAGGTCTCCCTGCTAGTTGCAATTAAAACATAAAATTTATATAAACATTGAACTAAAAGTAAAAACAATTGACACTGTTTTTTTTTTTTTTTTTAAATAGGAAACGCATCATAAATATGAAAATAATTTTAAAATAATGGAGCGTTTTTTTATTAATTACTTTATAGGATCCAATTTTATTCATTCTATTCGTCTTCATTAATCCTCTCATAATATTATTCATCATTCAACTGACAACTCATCCACCTCAGTGATTCCTTAGCACCTTATTTTAATTAGATTGTTTACGTGTGTGTGTGTGTGTGTATAACAGACTTATTTACTTTGAAGGCTTAGTTTTTTAAAATTTAAACATTTCGATATTTTATAAATATTAAATAAACTTTAGTATTTATCAAGTTATTTCAAAAATATCATTTTAAATTTGTTTTTCGGGTATTAAACATCTTGGTGTAATATTTCAAAGTAACAACTTGCTTTGAAATAATATTTCAATTACATTGTTCTGTTATTTTAATTTAAATATTGTTTGATTATCCATTTTTAGTAATTTTATTTATTTTTTTCATTTTAAATAAAAATGCAATTGTATATTTGTTTTTAATTTAAAATTGTTTTTGTTTTCGGAGGAGGGGGGGCTTTTTGATTATTTTCTAGAATGTTGGCACTCTTAAGAAATATTTTTCTTTGGTTTAAGAACACAAATAAACTTGACTTTTGGCTTATAAACTTTAATGGAAAAAGGATTTAATTGTCTTCGAATTGGCAGTTTAAAGGTTATAAAATCACTTTAGAATTGGCGACTATTTTTTAAATTTGTAATAATGAAAAAAAAATAAATAAATAAAATGATGTCAACATTAAAAACCCTACATTTCGAAAATGATTTTGAAGATAACTCGAAAGAAAAGTTATTTTTTTTTGTTATCCTTTAAAATAGTTAATAATAGTTAACTTGCTTTCATTACTGTGACCCTTTAAAATTCCAAAGTAAATATGCAAGTCTTTAAACAGTTAAATAACAGTATTTTCAGGTTTGAATTAAAGTTTTAACGCAAAAGCGAAGTATTATGGTTCATTTGTGTTTCTAAAATAAAAGGAATACATTAATTTTCGAGCGCGCCTTTGTCGTATCAAAGAACACAAGCACATCTTCATATAATTATACTAACATACTAAAACCTGCCTTTAACCTGTTTAAATTTATTAACATAAAGTAATCCATTGCAAACTAAAGGAGTTAATGTACTCTTATTATTTCATCTAAAATACTTAAATATATCTATAAAGCACTTTTCCAGTGTTTTTAGTCAAAATTGAAAAAAATTGAGCCACGGCTCAAATACGTTTGATCTTGAAGCCTTTAGAGATCAAAAGTAATTTTCTGGTTAAAATTAAAGTTTATAGGTCAAAGTCGAGTATTTATAGTTCGTTTTTATTATTACTGAACCAAAGATAAACAATATTTCTCCAGAGGATCCTTGCTGTGCAAAACAGTTTCTTTTACTGAAATAGCCGTAGAGATATACACATTAAAAAAAAAAAAAAAATACAAAAAAAAAAAAAAATCAAGAAAATACAGCTATGCTCATATATAGGAGAAGCGCATCAAATAAATAGGCTTTTATTTAAGAACTACACAGAGAGTTAATAGATAATGAAAGGCAGTAGAAGAAGTCTGGTTATTGGCTTCTGAACGAATATCGTACAAGGCCATCATACATTAAGAAATACCCAGCGATTGTTGACGTTCAAGGCCAATGTGCTAACCACTGCTCAACGTGAAAGCATTCCCGGAATTTGTGATTGTTAATGTAGCAGTATATGATGCAGCCGGAGTGAAATTACATGCATAATAATGCATTTGGAATGCACAAGAAGAGAAATCTGGGAAAATGTTTGGGAGAAGAGTCCTTCAGACACATCATATATATATATATATATATATATATATATATATATATATATATATATATATATATATATATATATATATATATATGACTACTTCATTTAATCACATAAATTAATATACGAAAGTACAATTTTATACGTAAACTAAGTATTTACTTCAACAGTGCTCAATACATAGGTAGAGCTCGGTAGTAAGTTAGAAAAATATATATGGCAATTAAGCTACACAGAATATTCCGCGTTTCATCCGCACTAGGATTCGTCAGTGGAATATTCTATGTAGCTTAATTGCCATGTATATTTTTCTTACTATATATATATATATATATATATATATATATATATATATATATACACTCCCATAAATTTGTTTTTTTTTTTGTATTGATATTCATATTGAAAACCTTTTTCTACTTATTTAAAAATAAAAATAAAATACAACTTTGTTATATATGGCTCGTGGAATTGCATTCACTAGCAAAAGATCTAGCTAATTTGCATATTCTTTTAAACATTCATTTTAATTAATTTCCTATTAGTTTTTTCCACGTTTTCTTAGGAGATAACCAGCTTTAGTTAACTATTACGTGTAATTTATATTCATGCTGATATTCTAAATGATTTATATTTGCATAATATTTACGTAAAAAGGTTATAGTAAACACAAACGTCTTTCTGTGTATATTTATGTATGCGTCTACACATATTTTTTTAAAAATTGCCTACCAAACTCCTTTGCTAGTTTTTTGTCTACAGACATGAAACTTAATATATATATATATATATATATATATATATATATATACGAAACTTTATATTTGGGTTTTAGCCACGGAAAATCAGTGCAAAAGTGTGAAAATTAGAAAAATGGAATTTGCCAAGTGATGGTGGAACGACGGCATAACGAATATGCATGCTTAACGTAATAGCTATTGGTTCATGTTTTAATTTTCAGCCTTGCAACAAACATGTCTTCATAGCTCAGGCATTAACGTCAAAGGAAAAAGAAAATCGTAAGCTAAACGTTTTGGTTTCGATTCTCGATGATGGCGCACGAATCATTAAAAAAAAAATTTTTTTTAACTTTTTAAATCGTTATTATATATTGGGTCCAATATAATAATATAATAAATGAGAAACTGCATTGATCAAAATATCATATTTAAGCGTATTTTACGACCGGGCAATGCCGGGCGGCCTGCTAGTATATATATATATATATATATATATATATATATATATACACACACACACACACACACACACACACATCTACATATATCTGTGTGTGTGTGTGTGTGTGTGTGTGTGGTGATAGTTTCCACTTAGCACCAGGAAAGATTTTGTAAAAAGAATTGGACCCTGTCTTATCAGAATTGTAAAATGTAAACAAAAAGAAAACTGTATATTTATTTCTACTCGTAGTAGCTGAAATTTGAAGCTTGGTGGGTAAAGTCTGAGGCCAGTGGTTATGATTGGTCTGAGCATCAAATTTCAAGGTTGAGATATATATCTATAATATAAAGCTGTGTGTGTGTGTGTGTGTGTGTGTCTGGTCACGAATAGGCCACCTTCGTGGCCTTCGGGCCAAGATCAAAGTGTAGTATCTGCCGGAGCAGATACTGCAAGCAAAGACCATATATGGGGGCGACCCCACATATAAGACCTTGGTCAATGTAGGGGCAACCCTTCATACCAATTGTCATTATCCAGCTCCCCTACTCCCCGGGGAGTTGGTCCCCATTTTCCCTTCACTCCTCAGATTAAAAATCGGCCTTTGCCTAATTTGCTCGGTGGGGAATCAAATAAATACCTGATCTGGCATAATGATGATTCATAAAAATTGTGGGGTCTGCGTACGCAACTGGTCCACAAAGTATGAAAATAAAAAATTTTAAAATTAAAAAAAAAAAAAACGTTTGCAAGTGTTTTTGATATAGATGTACATAATAATACTTTGATAAGTATGTTTTAACTTAAATAGGGATGGTATAATAAAATTGTGGCGTCTGCGTTCGCGTCTGGCCTCCATAGAATGGAAATAGGCACAAACTTTAATAAAGACTTTTCATATCTATCTGCGTAAGTATACTTAGATAATTATGCTTCAGTTTGAAGAAATATGGTATAATAAAATTATGGGATGTTCATTCGCGCCTGACCTCTATAGAATGGAAATATGTCACAAAGTTTAACAAGGTTTTTTAATATAGATCCACAGAATATTGTGATAAGTGTTTCAGTGTGAACAGGTATGGTATAATAAATTATGGGGTTTATCTTTTTTATTTTTACTTTCATCATATTTTGCTTTGGTTTTGATACCCCCAAATTCGAAGCTATCTCTTTACAACCCTTCCTTTTAATAACCTATCATACTTTCATAAATCAGAGTCCATTTTCTGTAAGCTGTTTTTGAACCTAGTCAAGGACGGGTACTTTTGCTAGTATATATATATATATATATATATATATATATATATATATAGCATGAGTTATTTATAAACAAAGAAAACATATGCAGTTTCAATTTCTCGGGATACTAGTTTTACTATACAAGTTCAAGTATATTGTTCCTATTTACTTGCCTTCCCACGAGGGCAGAGTTAGACACAAGGTCAGTTTTTAATGTGGGGGAAAATCCAATTCTCTGAAAAGGGGCACTTTGAATAGGAACAAAAATAAAAATTGTCTCAGTCATGAAGGATCTCTCCTCCACTGACCGAGGACTGAAAAAGTGAAGTGTAGCACCAGAACAGATACTACACTGTGGTCTTGGCTCGATGAGCTAAAAAGCAATATTTTTCAGGAGTGCTCAATACCTGCTCAGATCTTATAAATAAAATTATATAAACATTATTATGTGTATTTCCAAAGTAATACGATTCAAGCAAAAAGCACACACGCAAAAAAAAAAAAAAAAAAAAAAAAAAAAAATATGTAGGGTATTCACAAATGCGTACTATACTGCTAACAATACAGAAATATTCCTCTCTTCGGTATTAATAATAGCAATACTGTACTAATACTAATGTATGACTTCAAAGGCATCTAAACTCTAAAGATATTAACTAAATCTGTATATTGTCGCCTTACAATATTCACAAAATACCAAAAGAGATCTAACTATATCAGTTGTGAAACATGAGCAGGGGGCCTAATCCTAAAACGAAATGAAATAGAAGAGGGGAATTTTTTTTTTTTTTTTTTTTTTTTACATAGGCATCACCACATTATCAAGGCCAAGAGGCCACTCAAGGATAAGGGTTAAAGAGTGTACAGTAAAAAATGGACAATATAGTAATCATTAGTAATGAAAATTTGGTAAATTTGATAACTTATATGGAACGGCTCATCAAGAACTTATTTATGTTAGACTTGAAGACAACCATATTGTAGTCAGCCGGAAAGCAGGAAAATGGAAGACAATTCCACAGGCATGCAGTTCTAAGAAAGAAGCTTTGTTCATGGAATCTAGGTTTAGGCACAGATAAAGAGTGGGGGGAATTATTGATAGTGTTTTCAGCTAGACGAGTGTTTCTTGTGAAAGTTTGGCGATTGAAGCTGTTCATTATGTAAGACACTCAAACAAACACACAAACAAACACACACACGTTTTGTCACACTGACATTGATATTAAAAGTCTACATTTTCTATCTATAAATTATTAAAACAAACTCAGTCATGGATATGCAAGCGCCTTCATAAAAGGTTAACTAATTTGCATATTCCTTTGAAAAACAAACTTTCATCAATTAATTATTCATTTTTTATGGTTTCTTATTAGATAACTGGTTTCCTTTAACTATTACGCTTAGTTCTGTTTATACATAGTTTCTACATTGTGCATAATTGTATAGCATTTAGGACGAAAAAGTTCTAGCGCACGAACATGTTTGTATATGTATGTATAGTTACCTTGTTGTGCGTGTTCGGAACGGTCTCTACCAAACTCCTCTCTCCATTTGTGGTCTACAGACTTAAAGTTTGATATATAGGGATATGAACTTGTGGAACAAATTTAGTTTAGTTTTTATCCGGTAAAAATAGCTGCTAAGAAGTCAAAATTGAAAAAGAGACAGTTGGACTTGGCAGGAGTAAGTCAATTACACCTGTTACCTCTGCACAAGCCCCAAATGTATATTTATAGCTTGAAGTCACTTAATTTTTTACTTTTATCCATCTGTCGATAGCTCAAATGGTAATGACTAAGGCTGGAGAATTAAATGTTTTGGTTTTGATTTTAGCTAATGGCACCAAAGTCATATTTTTTCTTTTCTTTTTAGCTTTTGAAATCATTGGGTACAATATAATAATCAATAGAAAATTGGCTCTACAATAATAAATACGAAAGCTGTACAAATTAAAATATCATATTTAAGTGTATTTTATAGCTAGGCAATACCGAGCGGCTTATATATATATATATATATATATATATATATATATATATATTAGTATATTTAGGCAGCATTTTTTCTTTTATGCGGGTTTCATTAAATAGCACAGATAACTCTTGCTTATTTTTCTTGTAATCCTCCTTTTCTCTTTGTCGAACCATTTTCTGAACGTTTTTTTCGAGTGAAAAAAAAAATTTCCCATAATCGCGAACGTTTTCGACCTCCATTGGTCATCCTCAGGCGAGTAGTAAAAAAAAAAAAAAAAATGAAATTGAAAAATGAAAGTAGCGAAATGAAATGAAAAGACGATTAAAAGATGATTAAAATCACTAAAATACTCAAAAGCACTTGAGCTTGCCCTCCGTTTCATTTTGAGTCTGGTATATATACGAGGTCGTTGAAAAAGTAAAGCCTCCTATTTTTTTAACAAAAGAAAAATGAAAATCTATGAAGACAGGAATAGTACCATTAAAACCAGTGATATTTTGTGCTCTAGAATTTATTTTTCTACATAGTTACCACCATTCTCAGTGCATTGTTTCAAGGAATTCAATGACGCATGTCTGCTTCTGATGCACGTCCATGACAAGAGCTGCTTTCTTAGAGTCTCACACCATCAATATCTGCAACAGAGTGTTGAAACTTTCAGATTATGAATGCATCAGTTCAGTCATCACAATTCAATTTGCAATCCCCTCTGATCCATTCGGGCGGAATAAAAAAAAAATGGAAGTATCACTTTTCGAACGTCCCTCGTATGTTACAAAATCAAGGAATGCAATATTTTATAAGAATGTTAATGTCACGATGCTCTATAAGAAGCTGATATCATCGGGATTTGTCAAGTGGATTTTTGGGAGACACGCTAAGACAGGCACACAAAAACTAAATTCTGACGTAGACATGCTAGATTTTTACATTTAATGCAGTAGAAAGAAAATATTATGAGCTAGCAGGACCCGTTAACGGGCGTTGCCCGGTGGTAGCATGCATCCCTCTCACATAAAAATGTAAAGAACTGCTGTCGTTTTTGTTGTTGGCCAACCCCCAACCTCCTCATGTTAAGAACGGCTTTCGGAACAGACATCCCCAAGAACAGCTTCTGGAATTTACACGCCATTTTAGGAGTGGGAGTGTGGTTGTCATAAAATTTGCCTTAATGTAACTTTGCTAATCGCTGTCAAGAATCCCACGCACAAATACTATAAATGAATAACAAAATTTGGTGGTTGCATTGCCGTTTCGCTCATGCGGACTAAGCTGACGGGCAGGGTATGGTTTAGAGTATTTTTCAGGGTATGGTATTTTTGTTGGCAAGACTGGAGTTAAGATAGCAAAAAACTCTCAAACCCTCTATCACTTAAAAGGAACTGTAGTCGCATGTACGTTACCATGTAAAGGTGTACACGGTTTTTTCAGAAATTGACAGTTTTAAGTAAGCAGAAAAAATATACCGTATAAACCGAATAGTTTCCTTAAATAATAAATTATCTTTTTATGTTGAACAATAGATACAGGATTTTGTTTCTATTATAAACAATATAAGTAGAACAATTTAGAGATTGAAACCATGTAAACCTTTTTAAATGTTAAGTGTTAAACAGAAATATTGTATAATTTTGAAATAAATATTGTTTATATACCTGAAAAGAAAATAAAGTTGAGAGAAATAAGGCCCAAACAATTTAATATGTTTAGTGAGGTATTTTCGTGTAAATAAAATTATGGTGAAGTAGGAAAAAACAATTTATTTGGGGTTTTGATCTATTTGCTTATCTCCAAAATATATTTAAAAAATAGGGGCTGTCTCAAATGACTGGATTTTTTTATGGACCGTCTTTTGTGGGTCTTTAACCAATTAAAATATATTTTTTTTTTTTTTTTGCGGGGGGGGGGTCAAAATTGAAAACAATCGTTATACATTTTCTACATTCATCTTGGTTTATTTTTAATCAGGTCATGTGCCTGTCACTTTGGTACAGTGGTAACGTCACCAGCTTTGAATGCTACAGTTTTGCTTTCGGTTTCGATTCTAGCTGATGGCACCCAAATACTTTTTTTTTTTTTACTTTTGAAATCACGACTCTCTACAATAATATATACAAAATCTGGACAAATTTAAATATCATATTTAAGTGTGTTTTACGACCGGGCAAATCCCCCCGCCCCCACCAGTCTAATATACATATGTACACACAGATTATACAGTAAATATAGGTAGATATTTTAATATATATATATATATTAGGATTAAACCTGATGAATCCTAGTGTGGATGAAACACGGAATATTCTGTGTGGCTTAATTGCCATATATATTTTATAACTTACTACCTAGCTCTATCTACGTATTGAGCACTGTTGAAGTAAATGCTTACAGTTTATGCATAAATTTATACTTTCGTATATTAATTGATGTGATTAAATGAAATAGTCGACACTGTTGTCACTCTGTACAGGGGTTTGTCAGGACAACCTGGCATGAATATACTTTTCTCTAGATATTTAAAATTACATAATATTTGCAACACAAATAAGGTCGCCTGTTCTACAAATACTTTAACGGTGAATACGCTGACGAACTACAAGCACCTGTACCTCCTCAACGTGACTACCCCCGACAAGCAACTAAGTCCCACCCCTTCACAGTAGAGATCCCTAGATGTAAGAAAGCCTTTTACTCCAATAGTTTCTTCCCCAGAACTGCAAGTCTTTGGAACTCCCTTTCGGGATTCTGCTTTCCCAACTGTACTGATATGCAGAAGTTCAAGTGTAATGTGAACAAACATCTTTCTACTCATCTCCCTTCATAATGCCTCTGCAAATTGTCCCCGATAGTAGCCCCCTGCTTCAAAGTGGCACTGTGCCTCGTTTGAGGTGAAAATTGAATAAAAAAATAAAGAAAGAAAATGACTAATTCACGGAAAATGGTTCACCTTCTTCAAGTGATGTTACATCAAGTAGCAACGCGAAGCTGGGAACTCCACCAGACTAGATGAATTCTTGTCCTGGAATCTAGTAAGACCCAGAGATCAAAAAGAAAGATATACTATACCATATTAAAATGGCCAATCGAAGAGAGGAAAATTATGTTCACAGCTTCTTTACAAACTCAGTTGTTTGAGATGTAAAGGAGACCTGTAAGGGAATATACAAGTGTGTTATCCCCCAATCTTTTTAAGAACTTCGACTGAAGTATAATGAAAAAAAAAAAAAGATACACATATCTATATCCACCCATCTATCTTGTATCATTATAGAAGATAGATAGATGATTAGTTTGGTTGGTGGTTTTTGTTTTACGGCATATCAACCCTTTTCAGGTTATTTAATGCCAAATCCAGTGATTTTGAAGAATAATTTTTTAATAGAATAAATTTGTTGTTTTCAAGTCGGTTTCTATTTAACCCATAGTTGGGACCCTAACAGGTACTACCACTCCGGGTCAGAGTGGACCTGGGAGCAATGGCAATTAAAGGGTGGCTCTGCACTCCTCAAAGCCCGCAAGCTGGGGCCTCACCATCGGATATAGTTTAAGGTCATATCCAGGATTGCTAGATAGATGTAAGATAGATAGATATAGATGTGTGTGTGTGTGTGTAGTTTTTTTATTCTTCTATCTAGCATTTTATATACAGCATAATCGCGTTGACACACCGGTCCTCGTCAAATCACTGAAGTTAAGAAACGTTGAGCCTGATTAGTACCAGATGGGTGACCATTTGGGAATTCTAGGTGCTGTATGTGCTCTCCGCTTATCTCGGCATTTGTTTTCAGTCATCCTGTACATACACTTCACTTGCTACTGGTATTTAACAATGTCAACTCAGGAGAGGTGTGGTTAGAGATTGCGCACCTTCTGCCACAAAAATTTCATGTGCAGGCACCCCTTTGTGGGTATCCATAGTCTGTCAAAGACTGAAGGAGCCTATCTATCAAAATATAAAAGGAACTGTCCGAGTGTGTATGTGAGTTCGTTCCCTATGGACTCCACAGCAACCGGTTCGATTTTTATGCAATTTTACACGAATGTATTTGGCAGTGTTCTTAGATAGGTTTTGAATTGGAATGTCTATGATAAGTATTGATAATGGAAAAAATTCAATGAAATAAAGAGCAGGCGATTTTGACCAAAGCCTAACATCACAAGTGCATTTGAGAAGTTTTATTACCACACAAGCAGAATGGTGCGGCATATAAAATCAACAGTAGGTTCTTTCATATGAGAGGGACGAGTTTAAAATAAATGTTTCCGTTTCAAGCACAATCGAACCATGATACACACATATATACATACATATATATATATATATGGCAATTGCTTCGTCTTAAAAGACACTAGCCACTTCAATACTCATCACCACCCTCACCGAAGTTACTGGGTGAATTGTCAGTGACACCCAAATCACATCCTTTGGCCCGAAGGTGACTTTTCAGGCCAGCAGTTGATTTGCACGGTCTGTCACATATATAACAGATACATATGCTAATATTTTTTTCCAAGAACTTTTTTCCTTCATAATTTAATCATTCAAAAATACATGTCAAAATATTTCTTAATTTTGAGATGGAGTTTTTATTTTTTTGGAAAAAATAAGTCATTTTAATTGTTCCAATTAACTGTAATTTGCAATTAATTCACCAAGTGACCCGTCTCTTACAAGATTTGCAAACTTTTTACTCCCGATTTGAAAAATGTAATTTGAGGCAAACAAATCATTTTTTTTCTAATAATAATAATATAAAATAATAATAATATAAAATAATAATAATAATAATAAATATAATAATAATAATTATATATAAAAGTGAAAATGTCTGTGTGTGTGTCTGTGTACATTTCCCTAGCAAATAATTCTGTCAATTTTCAGCCTAGAGACTCGAGATTTGACATAAGGAGTATTGAGATTTGGGAAAATCTATTTAATTGGTTTTCGGCCAGAGATTTGGCTGTCAAGGGGTCAAAGTTAAACGGTTTGACCTTTGAAAACTCTACCAGACTCCTCCGCTAATTTCGAGTCTAAACACTTGAAATTTTAAATGTAGGTTACTTGGACATGGATCAAACTTTTTAATTTGATTTGAGCCCAAAAAATAAATGTTAAGGTCCAAATTGGGGTCAAAGTTTTTAAAAAGAATTTGACTTTTGCGGTCTCTACCAAACTAATCAACCAATTTCTGGTCTAAACATTTAAAATTTTACATAAAGGGTATTCAGAGATAGGGCAAGGTTTTTAATTGGTTTAGGTTGAAAATTTGAGCTGCCAAGGGGTCAAAGTTCAAAAGATTTGATCTTTGCGGTGTTTAGCAAACTGCTCAGCCAATTTTTGGTCTAAACATTTCAAATTTATGCATAACGGGTATTCTGATATGCGGTAAGCATTTTAATCAGTTTTGGGGCGAAAATTTGGCTGCCAAGAGGTCAAAGTTGAAAGAGTTGACCTTTGCAGATTCTACCGAATTCCTTCACCGATTTTGAATCTGAAGACTTGAAATTTTAGATGTAGGTAACGTAGACATGGGTAAAACTTTGTATTTTGATTTGTGTCCGAAATAATAAATGTTAAGGGAGTCAAAATTGGGGTCAAAGCTAAAAAACATTTACCTCTGCGGTCTCTACGAAATTACTCAGACAAATTTTTGTCTAAACATTTGAAATCTAACAAAAAGTGTACCCACACGGAGGGCAAGTTATGAACAGTACATAGGGCCCGAGCAAAGCCGGACTGAACTGCTAGTTTATCTATATAAATAAAACAGTAGGTGTATGCATATGCGTGTGTTTGTCTGTGTAAATATTTAACTTACAAACATTTAAACTACTGGTCACATAACACTGAAATCAACATGGATATTAATCATGCATCAAGGATGATTTATAGAGTAAAATCTTTGTTTGAATGGATGAATGGATGAATAACATGTACAGAAATACGTCGGCAAATTGAAATGCAAAATGTCCATTTCAACTTGCAGACATATTTCTATTACTTTTACGCATGCGCAAATTCATTCATAGTTTGAAATGGTTTAATTTTAAATCTTTCTTAGCTATCCCTTGATTGTTCAAACGTTACAGAACGTGGCTGTAGTGCTAAATGTTTTGGTTTCGTTTCTAGCCGATGGCACCCAAATCAATTTTTTCTTTTTTAATCTTTTGAAATCAGTACTAGATATAAGGTAGCACTTCACAGAAAATTAAGTATTTTAGCTGACTATAACCGGTACAATATAATAATCAATAGAGAATTGGTTCTGTAATAATAAAGATGAAATCTGCATGAATTAAAATATATTTAAGCATGTTTTAGAACCAGGCAAGATCAGCCCCCCCCCTACCCGCCAGTTAATATATACAACACACACATTATATATATATATATATATATATATATATATATATATATATATATAGAGAGAGAGAGAGAGAGAGAGAGAGAGAGATAGATAGATAGATAGATAGATAGAGAGATTAATGTTGGTATGATTAATCAGAATCGGGAAGTGGAAAAATTGGAACTTTTGAGTGTATCGGGAAGGTTATTCGAATTGGAAAAATTTGTGCCTATTTTCTGATACCAAAAACGATTCTTTTAATTATCTTTTTTTTATTTGATTAAAAAACAAAAAAAACAAAAAAAAACACTTCCACTGCTGGTGGTAATAATGAAATAAACTCATAGATCATCCCCCACCCCACACAAATGTGTTTTTACGTTAGAGGAAATATCTGCACATTTAACATGTGTCTAAGATAATCGAGCAACAATAACAAGTCTATTGTTAAATATTCAGAAATTTATAAAGAATCGAATCGGGAATTTAGTATGACATTGGTAATTGTATCAAAATCGAGAAAAAATTAGAATCGACCCATGGCGATATATATAACTTACTACGTATTGAGCACTGTTGAAGTAAATACTTTAAGTTCACACATAACTTTATACTGTCATATATTAATTTATATGATTAAATGAAGTTATATATATATATATATATATATATATATATATACTCGGGTTTTTTTATATTCAAAAGTAATGGACTAATGGATTCAACGAGGTTGTTAGATAGTGCTCAATAAAAAGAGCTGATAATACTTGTTTATGGTAATATAAACATGCTCACATCCCGCTGCTACAAATAGCCACTTGTTTCAATCAAACAACAGATATCATCAGGCAGCGACTTGACTATTCAAAAGTTCAATGAATAACCTTATGCTTATTCATTGAACTTTTGAATAGTCAAGTCGCTGCCGTATGATATCTGTTGTTTGATTGAAACAAGTGGCTATTTGTAGCAGCGGGATGTGAGCATGTTTATATAACAATAAACAAGTAATATATATATATATATATATATATATATATATATATATATATATTATTTGTTTTTGTGATACGTTTTTGAATGAATTCAATTATTTACGAAAGTGCATTTTTACCTAAATGCGAGTTGGGAATAATTTTCCCTTTAACCGATTTTGTACCCCCATGGGGAGCGTTATATATATTGTTTTTAAAATATAACTCGTCTATGACTCATCAGAGTGACGGAATCTAGTGAGATTCGAAATCGAGACCCCACGGTATGAACCTAACCTCTTTATCCACCTTGCCGACTATTTGGATATATTGCGATTTATTTAGATGTTGTTTGTTTTTGTTTTTGCGATACGTTTTGAATGAATTCACTTATTTACGAAAGTGCATTTTTACCTAAATGCGAGTTGAGAATATATATATATATATATATATATATATATATATTCATTCATTCACACTGAAGAAGACCGAAGGATGGGCCGAAAATTTTGTGCTTTTGAAATAAACATTTTTTTTTTTCAAAAGACTTTTTGTATTCCTACACGTCAACACATAGGAAATAAATACAGAAAAGATATAAAGATTTATATATTTTTCATATGGATTTTTTTATCCACACACACACACACACTATATATATATATATATATAAATATATATATATATATATATATATATATATTGTGTGTGTGTGTGTGTGTGTGTAAAACTTTGGATCATTTATTGCATAACAAGAATAAAATTATGCTTAAAACATGTCATTTGTTTGCATCAAATGTGTTTATTATCAACAAAAGACGCCATAACATGCAACGTTTAACAATATTGCTTCTATTCTGAGAGATTGTTTGGATTTTTTGTACTATAAATAATACTAAAGCTATTTATAGTCGCCTATGATTGCGCCATGTCTCTTAGCTTATTACCAACAGAAATAAAGGAAATAACCGCATTATCATTATTATTATTATTGTTGTTGTTGTTATTAGGAATGTTAGTCATTATAGTTATGATGGTAAAGTCGTCTCGATAATTGATTGCATTCCTGTTATGCATTGAACAGTAGTAGCAGTAATGCAACGTATTTAGCAGGAGTCGAAGTGGTCATTAGAACATCGGAATGTTTTTTGTTATGCATTAGAGCAGGCAGGTCTACAGCAGCAACAGTTTTTACTATTATGGGATACGGGTGACTGATTCTTGGTTGGAATTATTATTATTACTATTATTATTGTCGTTATGATGATGATGACAACGCCTGTTACGACATGGAAATGATAACATTGTTATTGTTTTGGAAGTTGTTTTTTGTTGTGGTGGTTTTCGTAGCAGCAGTTGTAGAAGTTCGAACGACACGATTTATTGCACGAACTTTTTGCCTGCAACATATTTAATAGAAGTAGGAATAAATTCTTTGTCGTTCTTCAGCAGTTCTCGTGCACCGAAAAACGCTGCAACAGTGGCAACAGTGGTGCCGATATAACATGCATTGCATTGCTCTCTCTTTCCCCCCTCCTCATATTAACCCCCATTCTCTCTCTAGCTCTAGTTATTATCTTTCTCTTTCCTTTTCAATACCGTTTAGTTTTCCTTTTTTTTTTCAATTATGCTCCTCTCTCTCTCTCTCTCTCTCTCTCTCTCTGTTTCCATTTTCTCTAATTCTCTCTTTTAGTAACTCTCTCTTTTTTCAGTTCCCCTCGTTTTTTGTTCCTCTCTTTTTTTAATTAATCCTTCTTTAATGCCCCCTCCATCTCTCGATTTCTCTTCCTATAAATTACTCTCTTTCTCTTCCAGTTCCCCTTTCTCTTTATTATTTTTAATTACTCTTTCTGTTAGTCTCCCTTTTAATTACTCTATTTCCTTCTCTTTCAGCTCCTCTCTATTCTCTCTCTCTCTCTCTCTCTCCATTTCTTTCTCCTCCACTCTCTTTCCATTTCCTTCCCGCTTCACTTATCTCCCTCTCTTTCCATATTCTCCATTTCTCTTTTTCTTTCTGCATGCAACCCTACTCTCTCTGCATACCTTCTCTCTCTCTCTCTCTCTCTCTCTCTCTCCCTCCCTCCCTCTCCCTCTCTACACCTTCATAAATGTCTTTCACCACATTTACTGTTTTTAAATTAAAAAGATTTGATCGATTATTATTCAAAGTTCTTTTTTTTTTAAACTTTTGCCCTTTAGACTTTAAAGAAATGAAAAATGTTGCCCAAGGTATACATGACTGTACAACAAAATGATACATTCTTTTTTTTGTTGTTATTTACTTTTCTTTTTTTTTTAGGAAAGAAAAATGAAAAAAAAAAAAAAATTAGGTGAAAATACGATTACTGTAGCAAGGGAGATAATCGAGTCAGAAATAGTTCCAATAAACTTTTGAGTCAAATTTCTATTTGTGTATTTGGAAGAATTATTCTGTCTCATTATTTTCTGCTCCAGGTCAGAATTATAGAAGTTACACCTTGAGCTAATTTACTGTGAAGAATTGTGTTTTTTTTCTTTTAATCTTCTGATAAACTTAATTTGTGTTTGTTTTCTTTTCATATTCCTATTTTTAACAGACATAAAAGTGTAGCTGCCATGAAATAGTTAAATGCAACAAACTTTTTTAATTAAAATTAATTAAAATAATTTAAAATAAGGTTAATTTTAATTGTTTATTTCAACAGAATTAAACAAATGGAAATTCGACTAAATATAAACTGAAGCAACATGCTATGCTTTAACGTTTTCAAAGAAAATCTATATATATATATATCTATAAAATGAAATTGTCTGTCTATGTGTGTGTACATTTCTCTACCAAACTACTTTACTCATTTTCATTCTACAAACTCGAGATTTGACATAAGGGGTATTGAGATTTTAGAAAATCTTTTTAATCGGTTTTCAGCCAGAAATTTGGCTGTCAAGGGATCAAAGTTCAGCGATTTGACCTTTGAAAACTCTACTCTACTCCTCCGCCAATTTTGGGTCTAAACACTTGAAATTTTAGATGTAGGTTACTTGGACATGACTCAAACTTTTTAATTTGATTTGAGCCCAAAACAATAAATGTTAACGGGTCAAAATTGGGGTCAAAGTTTTTAAAAATTTGACTTCTGCAACCTCTACCAAATTAATCAGACAATTTCTGGTCTAAACATTTGAAATTTTACCTAAAGGATATTTCAGATATAGGGCAATGTTTTTAATCGGTTTGGGTTGAAAATTTGGCTGCCAAGAGCTGTCAAAGTTCAAAAGATTTGACCTCTGTGATCTCTACCAAATTACTCACACAATTTTTAGTCTAAACATTTGAAATTTTACATAAAGGGTATTCACACATAGGCAAGTTATGAACAGTATATAGGGCCCGAGCAAAGCCGGGTTGAACTGCTAGTTATCATTAAATTCAAAAAAATATTTATATTAATAATATTGTATGCTTGTTTTGTTGTGTTTGTATGCGTTTCACCCCCCCCACGTAATTTTCACATTAATATCTTTTTTAAAATGTACTATTAAGGTAATATTTTGTTCCTGAATTTTTGAAATAAGGATTAATATTTTGTATTATTTGGGCTACTATTCTCATATTGAATGTTATTTTCATAACATGTTAATTAAGGCAACCTCCATAACGTAGTGGATAAAGTACTTGGTAATATTCACTTCTTAGTTACACTCCTCTGGATATTGCAGGTTCAATCCTCAGTGCAGGTGACACTCAGAATACAATTGCAGATTACTTCGGACTTCTACCCAGTCATAGATGACAGATTGAGAGTATGCTACTTTTATGGATCAAATAAAAGGTTCCAATTGAAATTCTGTGCAGATTTCATAATTCGACAAAGCAGTCATTGCACCATGGGTGCAGTAAAGTGCATGATAGATTCATACTAGATCAAGTCTCGGGATGTAAGAGATGTCTAAAACTAGCTTACTTAATTGAAGCTCGCCCTTATATTGAAGTTGAAATAGGTGGACACCCTGAAGGTAGTAGACTCCTTTTATTACAGAGGAGATATGCCGAGGACTGGATGTGACTGTAAATTAAGTTCGACCATTAGAGTCAGGACAGCTTGGGGAAAGATTAGAGAACTTCTCTCAATGCTAATATCCCAAAACAGAGGTAAGGTATGTAATAACTGCAGTGAGTGTTGGGCCCTCACCCAAGCCTCACTTGACCGACTCCAGAGAAATGATAGGGCAAGGACTAGGTGGATATGCAACGTAGTGCTAATCCAGATCCAGAACATTAGTCATCACAAAACGATGTCCTAATACAGGCAAGCTATCTCTGCTGGTTTGGGCGTGTTGAAAGAAACAAGGTCTATCTCAGCTCTTACAGAAACCTTATGAGGGCATCAGGACATTTCAATATTAATCAATCTATTGTCCAGCTGATTTTGAGATGGTTGATTTGTGAAAACCAACAAACACTGCCTCTCCACTGCATCCTACATAACCAGCAAATGACCATGTCTCAACAGCTGGGCTCAGCCAATGCTTAAGTCTCCGCTCTCAGTCTTGATGCAGTCATGTCTTCAATGGTTTGAGCATACAGCTAGTCACCCATAAAATTAATCTGTGACATAATCCTCTCTACCTGAGTAGTGCAAGCATATTGGTGAACAGCTGAAAGTGTGGGTAGCAACTATCAGGTAGGACTTCGCCAAGTTCTCAGATCTACAAATGACTAATCTTCAACAATGAAATCATGATTGGCTGAACTTGCAGGAGTTGTCAGTTTGAAATGTGATATAAGCAAGGAAAAATCTGGCTCAACCTGACCAGGGTGACCACCTTTGCAAGTAAGATCGTCAATAATATTTTTTTACAATAGAGACACCGCTTATCAAGACCCAAGTGGCACTTAAGGATAATGGTCAATGAGTGTCAGGGGAGACAACCCCGTCACGATTGGTGATGATGGAAATTGGGTTGAAATTAATTATTCAAGAGGATGGCTCGACAAGAACTTATTTATGTTGGACTTGAAAACAACCATATTATAGTTAGCTGGGAAGCAGCTCCACAGTATTGTGTTCTACAGAAACCTTTGCTCATGAAATTTTCGTTTAGTTTTAGGAACAGATGGAGAGCTATTGAAAATTGTTGACAGTGGTTGTAGTTAGATAAATGCTTGCCATAAATATTTTACAGGATGGGGGGACCATATAGTGAAGCTCAGCCAAGCACTTATGAAAATAACAATAGAGCAGGGATAGACTCACAACGTCGTTCTGTGAGGAAGAGGTAACAGGGATGAGGAAAAGATATCACCGACTAGATTTCGAAGTTGATTTTGTACCCTGTTCAGGCAGGAAATGGTGACTTTAAGAAATATTTTATTTAATAACAATCAAATCAGTGCATATTAAAAATAATAAAAATAAATATGAATTTGTCAAACTGATATCATTTCGGTTCATGCAGTTAAATGTCTTAACATCTTCTCAGTGCTTTAATAATTATAACATCATGATCTGTGCATGCAAACGTAAATGACCAACTGTAAAGTGCTCAACGATAAGAACAGAGTTTTGAAAGGGGCTGACACATATATATATATATATATATTTTAGAATGTGAAAGATTATATAATAAATTCCACAGCCAAACAACGTCGCAGCCCACAAGAGCCATGACAGCCAACAAACTGGAAGTTCAAGACTCGAGTTTCACCCTCATTTGGGCTCATCAGTTAGACACATCCGAACTCAGGATTTGAAACCCAAGCCTCTTGCATGCAAGGCAAGCACCCTGCCAACTGAGCAAATGCCCCCGCACACAAAAAATTCTATTAACCAACACAGATCAAGCATATATATATATATATATATATATATATATATATATATATATATATATATATGTGTGTGTGTGTGTGTAGGTTAATCATTTACTTGAAATGTATTCAGTTTGTATATACCAATCGTAATGGATTAGAAAAAAATCTTTCTCATCTAAGTTGTCCAAAATGGTGTTTTTCTTAGTTTTTAAGGTAAACATCGTATCATTATGTGACTAAATATGCAGCAATAACAATTTTTCATACTTGTTAGTCGCAAACGAAACAATTTTGTAATGGATACCTTTTGAAAAGGAATAAATGAGCAATTGAGAAAACTTGATATTTGGAACTTGGAGAATTATTATATCACGCTATATACACTAGAAAAAGTACCCGTCGTTGACTGGGTTCAAAACAACCTACAAAAAATGGACTCTGATTTATGAAAGTATGATAGGTTATTAAAAGGAAGGGTTGTAAAGAGATAGCTTCGAATTTGGGGGTATCAAAACCAAAGCAAAATATGATGAAAGTAAAAAATAAAATAGATAAACCTCATAATTTATTATATCATATCTGTTCACACTGAAACACTTATCACAATATTCTATGGATCTATATTAAAAAACCATGTTAAACTTTGACATATTTCCATTCTATGGAGGTCAGGTGCGAACGAACACCCCATAATTTTATTATACCATATTTCTTCAAACTGAAACATAATTATCAAAGTATATTTACGCAGGTAGATATGAAAAGTCTTTATTAAAGTTTGTGCCTATTTCCATTCTATGGAGGCCAGGCGTGAATGCAGACCCCACAATTTTATTATACCATCCCTATTTAAGTTAAAACATACTTATCAAAGTATTATTATGTACATCTATATCAAAAACACTTGTAAACGTTTTTTTTCTTCATTTTTAAATTTTTATTTCCATACTTTGTGGACCAGGTGCGAACGCAGACCCCACAATTTTAATGAACCACCGTTCTGCTAGATCAAACATACCCATTCCTGTGTCTCAATACATCTATCATTATATGTAATCAGTTTTCTATAATAGTCAACCATATAGGAGTCTATTCGTGACCAGACACACACACAGACGTTCAGCTTTATAATATATATATATATATATATATATATATATATATTTTAAGGGGGTTAGAACAACAGTCTAAAGAGTAGAGTATGTTTTAATGTATTAGTAAATTCATTAATACAATTAAAAGAAAAGAAAAGAAAACAGTGCTCGTTGTAATGTAGATATATAATCAGCTCGATGAGCATATATACACTAGAGCTATTTTAATATTGAATAAAATGATTGATAATTTATAATTAAAATTAAAAATCGGTTTCACAAGGAAGAACAAACAAAATCTATAAATTGTACGATCGTTTCGGAAACGATGTTTTTATTGAGATAGATAATAAGTCTTGGACAATAGTTTTATCATTTAGTTTTTTGAAACAAAGTCTCCTCATCAGCAAAAATATTGGGTGTTTTTTTTTAAAGACACCAAAAATAAAAACTAGCATTTTTTATGTAAAGCAGATGTATCTTTTAATGGCTCGCCTTTTAAAGCTCGTAAGTATCATCATCAATGCATTCATTGGGATGTTAAATGTAGTTTTTGAATGCTCAAAAAAATAAATGATAAAATTATTGTCCGAGACTTATTGTCTGTCTCAATAAAAACATTGTTTCCGAAGCGATCGTACAATTTATTGATTGTTTGTTCTTCCTTGTGAAACCGATTTTTAATTTTAATTACAAATCATCAATCATCTTACTGAATATATATATATATATATATATATATATATAGATAGATAGATAGATAGATAGACATACACACACATACATTAATATTGGAATTTCTCTCCAGTCATATATTATGTCTTACATTGTTTTTTGTTGGTACCCTCGTTTTTGCATTAGTAATGCAATTAAATAAATGGTTTAGTTCACGGTGCTGGGAATAAACAAACAAAATTAAAGTGAAAATGAGACTAGAATGAGTTGCAGTTTTCACTTTTCTTTTTGTTTGTTTATTCCCAGCCCCGGGGATTAAACTGATCGTTCATTTAATAGCATTGCTTATGCAAATGCAAGGGTCAACAAAAATGCCACATGAAGAATACCCGCTACAGAGCAGATAAAACAAATTCCTTGAACAGAATATTTTTGCATCTTTTTTACATTCCCTCATGAAGATTAAAAATCAACATTTTTTTTTAATGGAAATTGCTTGAGACAAGGTGTGAAGCCACTTAATGTAAGCTAACAAGAAAAGATGATTATCGCAAAGAAAGGAGATGCCTATTAACCTTAGTCTTGAGAAGACTACGGCTGTAGGTAGACAGAAAACAGTCAGTAGGAGGAGAGTTCCACAAGCTTGCGATTCTTGGAAATAAGCTATTAGAATAGGAAGCTGTATTACAATGAAGTGTTAAAAGATCAAATTGATGAAGACCACTGGATAAACGAATCAAACGAGCTGGAACAAATGAAGCAGGGAATACATCAGACAATTCTGAAGAACACATGTCGTAATAGTATTTGTAGAAAAGACTGAGACTAGCAACATCAATCTGAGAATAGCAACATCAAGTCTGAGAATAGCAACATCAAGTCTGAAAATAGCAACATCAAGTCTGAGAATAGCAACATCAAGTCTGAGAATAGCAACATCAAGTCTGAGAATAGCAACATCAAGTCTGAGAATAGCAACATCAAGTCTGAAAATAGCAACATCAAGTCTGAAAATAGCAACATCAAGTCTGAAAATAGCAACATCAAGTCTGAAAATAGCAACATCAAGTCTGAAAATAGCAACATCAAGTCTGAGAATAGCAACATCAAGTCTGAAAATAGCAACATCAAGTCTGAAAATAGCAACATCAAGTCTGAAAATAGCAACATCAAGTCTGAAAATAGCAACATCAAGTCTGAAAATAGCAACATCAAGTCTGAGAATAGCAACATCAAGTCTGAGAATAGCAACATCAAGTCTGAGAATAGCAACATCAAGTCTGAGAATAGCAACATCAAGTCTGAAAATAGCAACATCAAGTCTGAAAATAGCAACATCAAGTCTGAAAATAGCAACATCAAGTCTGAGAATAGCAACATCAAGTCTGAGAATAGCAACATCAAGTCTGAGAATAGCAACATCAAGTCATTGCAGAGAAGAACTGGTTGGAACAATCAAATTACAAATACATTTTATAATGATCATAACTTCATGTTTAGAATCCTTATCCCAATTTTGAACAAAATCCTATTGCATGATTTTTAAAGCTTAAACTTAAGGGATTTTAAGACAACTGAAATGCAAGGAATCTTTCTTAGTTGGAGGCTGGTTAAGGTTGGGATCAAAAATCCATTACATGATTTTTTTTTAAGGCTTAAGAAACAGATTTAGGAAATCTTGCTTAATTTGTGTTTAATGACTGTCGATCAAACTTGATGCAAATCTGAAATATTTTAATTTTCGGTGCTTCTATATTATAATAATGAAAAAATATTGAATTTCAAGTAAAACGGATGGTACCTACGTAATTGTCATGTCGCAAATAGTAACATATCCAGAATTCACAGAAAACAATAAAGTAGAAGAATAATTATTCATGAAAAAAGACATTTCTAAAATCTAGCGATTTGAATTGGAGAGTTAACAGGGGAAGTAATTAAGTTTTAAATTTCGCACAAATTTAATCAGTTATTTTTTTATAAAATAAATTTTAAAATTCAAACAGTTAAAAAAAAAGTTATTTCAAAAAAATTCACAAATTATGTATATATGTTATGTTTATTTTCTGAATAAACTGTTTTAACTGAGTTACTGCCCCTTTTGCTTATGTCACTTGACCCTATGTGTCTGACCCAGTATGTAACCTTATCGGAACAGTTTTTCATTAATAATTATTTTTCTACCTTATCGTTTTTCATTATTTTTGGATATGTTACTATTTGCGACGTGGCAATTACATAGGTACCATTTGTTTTACTTGAAATTCAATATTTTTTTCATTATTTAAATATAGAAGCACTAACATTTTCAAACGGGAGGCTGTGTTCATATTATGCCTTCTAATATCCATTTAAAATATGCTAATGAAACTGAAAGTTGGGGAATATTTATTAATTGATATCTAATATCTATTGTGAAAATTTCATAAAAAATTAGAGGTATCGGAATTTCACAAAAGGGCTTCCACCCACTTAGCAAAAAACTAACTCAATATAGCCTACATTACGACCCTCTTACAATTAGTTTAGGAGTGAATCTTGTGTATGTATATAAATAAAGATACACGTACTTAACTTTTCTTCTCTCATTAACACAAACTTATATATATATATATATACACACACACACACGACAATGATGGGATGTAGAACTGCACGCCTGTGGAACTCTGTTCTGTCTGCTTGCTTCCCACCTAACTACAACTTGGATGTCTTTAAGTCCAACGTTAACAAATTCTTAATGAACCGCCCCCTTAAGTAAACACTTCATCAAATCTCCACACTAACGTAATATACTTGCAATAACCCTTATCCCTGAGTGGCTTCCAGGCCTTGATAAGTGGTGACCACTGTGTAAAAAAAAAAAAAATAAATAAAATGTATCGATTGAAAGCGCTTGAGAAGAATATGGCCGAACAACAACTACTGGGCGCCATAATATACAACATGCCAGCCGAAATAAAAAAGAACGCTCGGCAAATTGAAAAGATATCCAACAAAATCGGAAAAAAGAAGAACTCTGTCGTGTTCAATCAGACGTGCTTGAATAATGACTTGCTGCCAAAACAAACAAATATATATAAAATAAATTTATTTTAATTTACTTTTTTCATTTTCCATTTCTTTCCTCCATTTCATTTGAACTGTTTACACTAAATTTTTTTTGGAATATACGATTAGTTTTCATATTCAATTCATGCTAGTACCAGCAAACTCATAACCTTGCTATATGTATTTGCTAATATCTTCTCTCTGATGAAAAGACGCATTTCTTTGAAATTCCACGGATTAAGGAAATCTTAATACTTTTTTTTTTTGGAGTATCCTGTCAAACGATAAATTCTTACGGTTTTAAATTGTGCTCTTCTATAACAATCTTGGTTGTATCGAGCTTTTTTATTTCATTAGGATTACTGTATAAATAGGAATATTTATATTCGCTTTAAGTTTACAGTAGCTTTTGGCTTGTAACTTTAATATTTACTTTTTGATGTATATATATATACGCTTAAGTTATCAAAGAATATATCTTTAACAAAGCAAAACTAATCAAGATCCAAAAAGCTCAATACTATTAAGAGAGTCAAACCATAAAATCAAAATGAAAGATGCGGAATAACAGTTATATATAACTTTATTATATCATCAGGGAAAAATTAAGAAAAAAAAAAAAACTCGTTAGGTCATGGCATTTTGAAGTTAAATACTTCTCATCAGAAGAGGAAAAAGGACAAAACTATACAAAATGCAAATATAAATGAAAAATGGCTTAAGAACATTTAGATATGAAATCAGAATAAAAGAATAAGATAATAAACTAAAAATGATTAAGAAATATAAAAATTAATTACAATATATAAGATATTAATTATTTTTTTTACCATTTTATCCTATTCCTTCATTCTCATTTCATATCTAAATCTTATCAAGCCAGTTTTATCTATATTTCCATTTTGTATAATTATGGCCCTTCTCTTCTGATGAGAAGCATTTAGCTTTGAAATGCCATGGCTTAAAGATGTTTCTTTTTTCCCCCTTAATTTCCCCTTTTTCTTTTCCTTATTATTCTGATTATATAATAAAGCTATCATATAATATTTATTCTTCATCTTTCATCATATATATATATATATATATATATATATATATATATATATTGTCATGCACATATAGTACTGTTTCTCTGTTTCACAGCTCATCAGTGCGGCTAGACAAGCAACTGCCTCAAGCCAGGATCGAAACCCGATCGCCCAAACGAAAGTCGGAGCTTCTAACCGTTGCGCTATTTGGCTGCCGCTATGCGGGCAGCGAATTAATGTTTTGACATTGTCCAAATACCTAAGCTCAATTTGTTTACACAAAGAGCATCGCTTAATATGCTAATGGTAATTTGTATATCACTTGCCAATATGCTCAACCCAAGATAAGGAGCATTATAGAGAGAAACACCCGAGATGAAAGTTTATGACAAAAAAAAAAAGGGTGAAATGATTAATTTATTCATAGAATGGAAAGTAATATATATATATACATGTAAAACATTTTGCTTCTCGCCCCTCCCCCCCACTTAAAATACCTCTTACAAATCTGACCCCTAATCATAGCAGTCCCTTATATCTCAGTGGCAATGTTTGAAATAAAATGCATGTGTGAACCTTTCAACTAAATATGTGATGTATGTGTACGTAAATTTTTATTTACATACTGTGATGTATGCGTGCGTATTTTATTCACACACAATGTGATACATGTGTGCGTATCTTAATTAAGTGCGATATAATTATTAGCTCTAACACAACAGAATCTTCTTTTCATTGTTTTGGCTGTCGAGTATATATCCGTTGACATCTTGTATGGATTAACTGTGTCGGGTATACAGTCGAGAGTTAAAACAATAAAATGAAGATTCTCTTAGCGTAGACCTAATTATATATATTTGTATATTTTATTTACATATGTGATATATATGTATGTATGTGTGTATGCATGTATGTGTGTGTGCATCTATGTGTTTGTGTGCGTCTATGTGTGGGCATGCGTCTGTGTGTGTATATGTGTGTGTATGTATGTGTGTGTATGCATATGTGTGTGTATGCATATGTGTGTGCGTGTATATATGTATGCATATGTGCGTGTATGCATATGCGTGTGTATTTAAATACTATGTAATTTCATACATACCTATGTATTTTATTTACTATGTTATTACGTATGTATTTTCTCTACATTTCACATGACACACACACATATCACATAGTATGTAAAAACACACACACACATTAGCCGATTTTGGCATGATCACATATTTGAGTTAATTGTGACATGTTATGATCTAATAGTTTTGGCCAATAACGCACAACCCATCATCTCTTAAAATGCAGATGGAATTCGGTCAGGGTGACCTCCCCTTAGTTCACTTTGACTTCTTATGAAAATTGAACAAACCCCTCAGACGCAATAAATCTCCCTTTTAACACATGTCTGACTACTGTATGCTTTCATCTTTTAGCAAAAAGCAGAAAATGTTCTAAAAATTATAAAACATCATAAATTTGATTAAATAAAAAAAAAAAATGACATACTTATGGTATTAATTTGAATAACTTCAAGTAATGCAATAAAGTTTTAGAAATCTGTGTGCACTATTTGTGGTCAGTTAAAGGTACAAATGAGACGGTGGGGATGGGGTGGGGTACAAAAACAAAGGTTCATTGATTTTTTTTCCCCGATTGCATTGATCATGTTTTACTTCATGCTCTCCATTCGAAGTTGAGAGTAAAAAAATAATAAAAATCGTAGAGAATCATAAGAAACAAAAATCATTTTAAAAAAATCATAAGAAACAAAAATCATTTTAAAAAAAATCATAAGAAACAAAAATCATTTTAAAAAAATCATAAGAAACAAAAATTATATAAAAAAAATCATTTAAAAAATCATGGAAAAGGTTATGGAAAAATGAAATGAGAAAAAAGGAATAAAAATAAAAAAAGAAAATGAATGAAAGAGAAAATGAATAAAGATGATTGAAAAAATGAATGAAAATGAAAGAAAATTATAGAAAAAAGAAAAAGAAATTGAAAAATGAATGAAAAAGAAAATGAATGAAAAAAATGATTGAAAAATGAAAAAAAGAAAAGGAATAAAGATGAATCATAAATAGAAAATGAACGAAAAACAGAAAATGTATGAAAAACAAAAAATGTATGAAAAACAAAAAATGAATGAAAAACAAAAAATGAATGAAAAACAAAAAATGAATGAAAAACAAAAAATGAATGAAAAACAAAAAATGAATGAAAAAAAAAAAATTAATGAAAAACAAAAAATTAATGAAAAACAAAAAATTAATGAAAAACAAAAATTAATGAAAAACAAAAAATTAATGAAAAAAATAAAAAAATAAATGAAAAGAAAATTAAAGAAAAAGAATGAAAAAGAAAATAATAGAACAAAGATGATAGAAAAAAGAACAATAAAAAATGAAAAAGAATGAATAAAAAAGAATGAATGAAAAAAGAAAAGGAATGAAGATTAAAGAAAATGAATGAAGATTAAAGAAAATGAATGAAAACAAAGAAAATGAATGAAAACAATGAAAATGAATGAAAAAGAAAATGAAGATTAATGAAAAAGAAAATGAATGAAAACAAAGAAAATGAATGAAAACAAAGAAAATGAATGAAAAAGAAAATGAAGATTAATGAAAAAGAAAATGAATGAAAACAAAGAAAATGAATGAAAACAAAGAAAATGAATGAAAACAATGAAAATGAATGAAAAAGAAAATGAATGAAGATTAATGAAAAAGAAAATGAATGAAAACAAAGAAAATGAATGAAAACAATGAAAATGAATGAAAACAATGAAAATGAATGAAAAAGAAAATGAATGAAAAAGAAAATGAATGAAAAAGAAAATGAATGAAAAAGAAAATGAATGAAAAAAAGAAAATGAATGAAAAAAAGAAAATGAATGAAAAAAAGAAAATGAATGAAAAGAAAAAAAAATGAATGAAAAGAAAGAAAATGAATGAAAAAAAGAAAATGAATGAAAAGAAAATTAATGAAAAGAAAGAAAATTAATGAAAAAAAAAGAAAATTAATGAAAAAAATAAAGAAAATTAATGAAAAAAAAGAAAATGAATGAAAAAAAAAAAAGAAAATGAATGAAAAAAAAATTGAAAACTGAAACACGAGCAGAGAAAGAAAAAATAGAAACAGGAGAAACATCACCGAACACAAAAGTATACACAATAATATTTCAGCTGTTTTATGTTTTTCTTTTTGTTAAAATTATCACTTCATAATTTTAATGTAAACATAATTCATTTATTTTTTTTGTGACTTGATTATTATCTATGCACCCACCCCACACCAATTCTACCTTAAAAAAACAAACTTGTCTAATGACAACCACAATAAGGATATTATTGTTGGAAAAATTCCGTAACTTGTTCAAAAAAAACAAAAAAACACGATTTTTGATAGTCAATTACACAATTACTAACCATATTCCTGTTCCAAAATCTTGATTATTTTATTTTTACCCATTTTTCTGCATGCACACGCATGTGTGTGTGCGTGTGAATGTGTGTGTGCGAGTGTGTGTGCGGGTGTGAAAAGCGTAATTATAGTCGGCAGGGCACAATGACCCTATAAAGGGTCAGAACGATATTTAGTAGAACCCTGAAAACATAGAATGTACATATATATATATATATATTATCTAACTATACAAATTAGGGGCGGGTCCAGTATGGAGTCAGAGGGTATTCCTCCCTCCCTCAATGTTATTACAGTTTTTTTCTGTAATAATTTTTCCAGTAGTGGAATACATATATTATTTGTAAACCCAGACAAAACAATGATCTTGAATTCTAGTTTTTCTCCTCTTTCCTTTTATTGTAAAGCTAGGTTTCTACTCGGCAGGGCACAGCGACCCTAGACTGGGGTCAGCCAGCGCGCATAGGTAATTGAATCCATTGTTCATATTTATATTATACGCCTATACAGATGATTGGTTTGCTTTGGTTGCCTTGTTTGACAGCATATCAACCCTTTTTGCGCCATTTAATGCAGGATGCAATCATTTTGGAAAATTTTTTACAGTCAGAATTATTTATATTTTCAAATTCATAATGTTTGGCTTTATTGTTTTGTAGAGGGAAATTGGTTTTGTTTCTGAAGCAACAGCACATGATTGAGTTTTACAACAAAAAAATGGAGGAGGGAAACAATAACATCAATGTTTGATGCATTTTAAGACAAGAAGCCAGTATCTTCAAACAGGGAAGAGGAGGAGAAAGAAAAAGAGAGTGGGGGGGGGGTGCATGATTTCTGTTTTAGTTTTTTTTAAAGTTAGGATTGGTTGTTTTTGTTTTACGGCATATCAACCCTTTTCAGGTTATTTAATGCCGAATCCAAAGATTTTGAAGGAATTTTTTTTAATAGAATATATTTGTTATTTTCAAGTCGGTTTCTATTTAACCCATAGTTGGGATCCTAACAGGTACTACCACTCCAGGTCAGAGTGAACCTGGGAGCAATGGTAATTAAAGGGTGGCTCCACACTCCCCAAAGCCCGCAAGTTGGGGCCTCACCACTGGATATAGTTTAAGGTCATATCGAGGACCTTTAAGTCAGGAAGCCAGTATGTTTAGACAGCCTGATCTGGTAGAACCAGGACATTATTTAGATCATTCCGATTACTGGAATTCAACAAGACGCATCTGAAGAAGGTTTGAGGTTACATCGGCCGAAATGTTGTACCAATAATATCCCAAAAATACAAATTCTCAATGCTTATCTAAAAAATTCTGAAACCTAATAAAATATAAAGAAAGAAAACGTCTCAAACTGGAAAGTTAAAACAAAATCATATCAATTGGTATAGAAAAAAAAAAAAACAGGACATATCTCATTTTTATTTTTTTGACAAAGGAATTACCACTTATCAAGATCCGGAGGCCACTCGAGGATAAGGGTTAATCAGTGTACAGTAGTTAATGGGAAAATGTCGTAGTAATCGTTAGTAGAAGAAATTTGGTAAATTGGATTACTTATGGTGACGGCTCATAAAGAACTTGGACTTGAAGACGACCATATTTTAGTCAGTTGGAAAGCAGGAAACTGGAACAGGGTTCCATAGGCGTGCAGTTCTAAGAAAGAAGCTTTCTTTATGGAACCTATGTTTAGGTTTTCATACAGAAAGTAAATTCCACAGTGCATAAGGATTATTTGATACTGGAGATATTCATAACCGTACCCTATTCCAAAAGAGGGGGATATAACATATGAAAAAATATTTATCACTGATATGCATCTGATATAAATATAAAAAAGAATATAAACAAATTTTAAATAATGTAAGGAAAGTTTGGAATCAAGTCTCCTCTTACTGTTATTTCAGATCATTTGAAATCATATTAGCAAGTTTAGTCTCCCCTCCATCAAGTTCAAAGGTTTTGGGGGGAAATATCAGATATTTTGTAATTCATATGCAAAACTAGGAAAACAAATGACTTTAATTGAAACATTTTATGACTAAAATGACAGAAGGCACAAGTACTACGAGTTCATCTGAGCAATTTTCATTAAAATACTTGTAAAATAGGCACAGGGATGCAACATTACTGCGATGTGACAGGGGATGAAGTATGGTTGATAGTGCGGGTCTTATTAGGTTTAAGACTGTTTTGGACCGTGTCTAAAAGGGAAAGATCAGTGATAGATGCAAATACAGGGTACTGTCAGGTGTAATTTTCTAGCATGTTAGAGGGAGCCCACCTTCTTTGCAGCAGCCTCGTATTTAGACTCATATAGGTGGAGAATTGTTGTCATAGTGACAAAATATTGTTGGAACTCCTGAGTAACTTTACTTGCTTTTATTTAACTTCTGATTGGTTGGATTAAAAAGCAATAAAATCAGATTAATGAGGATTAAAGCAATTATTACAATTCCCCTCCCCTCTCTTTTTTTCATCTTCTTTCTTGAACTATTAAGTTATTTGTATGAAAACAAAATAAAATTGGAAGTGGGTGAGAGTGTGGGTATGCCTGACTTAAAACCTAAAATGATGAAAAACCGCTTGAACCAAAGATAAGAAAAATACCGAAGTAAGCACAAGTGTTTGTGTGTATGTTTGTGTTTTTGTGTGCGTGTCTTGTGAGTGTGCATGTTTGTGAGTGTGCGTGTGTGCGTGCGTGTGTTTGTGTGTGTGTGTTTCTGCATTTGCGTGTGCATTTGTGCATTCGTGTGTGTATGCATGTGTTTGTGTGTGTGAGTGTGCACATGTGTGTGTGTGTGTGTGAATGCAGGTTTGTGTGGAAGAGTGTGTGTGTGTGTGTACATGTGTGCATAAGTGTGTTTCTGTGTGTGCATAAGTGTGTTTGTGTGTGTGCACGAGTATTGATGTGTGCGCATGTGTGTTTGTGTGCATGTATGCATGAGTGTTTGTCTGCGCACAAGTATGTGTGTGTTTATATGTGGCGTTGTGCGTGTGCGTGTGCGAGTGTTTATGCATTGGGCCATAAAAACAGAGAAGTCAAGTTGCTTATGGTTGCCCAAGATGGACAATGACCAGGGAAAGGTCAACTTCTCATGTCGCTATGGAAACAAAACAGTCCTTACTACCATAATGTACGTAGGGTGGCCGGACTTAAAGGTGGAAATGACACCTGAAGCTTAGATTGACCACAAGAAGGGTAGGGATTGGATGATGAGGGGGGGGGGGAGATCTTTTTTTTTAATGCAGAGAAAAACTAGCAGCCAAACATGATATTTACCGGATATTACTTACTGTGCACTTATCTTCACAAATTTCTGGCTTACAGATTCACCTACACGTGAGGTGCGGCTTATTTTCCGAAATAAAACTTATTTGAGATAACTTCAAGAGTTTCTCTTCTCTTTTGATCCATGAAGCAAATTTAGGTCACCCTACTAACTAATAGCCCCTAAAATGTAGGGCACTTACTGTTTATTTTGTGCAATTATTTTTATATAATGACTTGAATTAAAGTTAAGATACCAATGTCAAGTATTACGGTTTAGTTGTGCTTGAAACAGAAATATTCATTTCGAATGCACCTTTGTCTTATCAAAGAACCTACTGTTGATTTTATATGCTAGGTACTTCTGCTTGTGCGATGATATAACTTCTCAAACATTCTTGTGATGTTAAGCTGTATAAGGATGTTAACTTTGATCAAAATCGAATTATTCCCGCTTTAATCAGATTTTTCTAATGATTGATTCTTGATACTTATCTGATGTATTTTGATAAAAAACCTTTTTAATAAAACTCCAAGGCACATAAAGTATATTTGTGTGAAATTTCATGAAAATCAGCCCAGCCGTTTTATAGTCCATAGGGAACTCACACACACAAAGTGCTTTTTATATACAAATAGAGATAACAATATACTATATATCCACAAAAAACTGATGAACCAGATTAAGCACTGATTTTGTATAAAAAAAGATATCTTTACTTATTAGATAAAATTGTCACTTTCGAGGATTTTGCAGAGAATCTCAGTGATGCGAAAGATTTTATTAGGATATTTCAGGGATGGACAAACGTTTTCAAGAAAATGAAACCCTGGCATATTGGCAAGCTAATGTTGGACTATAAGGGGGGAGGGTGACACTTAACACAAGAGGGTTAAAAGGACAAATGTTGTTTAAACTGACAATTCTGTGTTTTTCATTCATAACCGATAATAAAAAAATAGGAATTATAATGAGAAGTAAAGAATTAGTATTAGGATATTTTTCTATTATTCTTTTTATTATTATTTTATTATTCTTTTTATTATTATTTTATTATTCTTTTTATTATTATTTTATTATTAGTTTTATTATTATTCTTTTTATTATTATTTTATTATTATTCTATTATTCTTTTTATTATTATTTTATTATTACATTATTATTATTCTATTATTCTTCTTTTATTATTATTATTATTATTATTATTCTATTATTATTATTATTATTCTATTATTATTATTATTATTATTCTATTATTATTATTATTATTATTATTATTATTATTCTATTATTATTATTATTATTCTATTATTATTATTATTCTATTATTATTATTATTCTATTATTATTATTATTCTATTATTATTATTATTATTATTATTATTATTATTATTATTATTATTCTATTATTATTCTATTATTATTATTCTATTATTATTATTCTATTATTATTATTATTATTATTATTCTATTATTATTATTATTATTATTATTATTATTATTATTCTATTATTATTATTCTATTATTATTATTATTATTCTATTATTATTATTATTATTATTCTATTATTATTATTCTATTATTATTATTATTATTCTATTATTATTATTATTATTATTCTATTATTATTATTCTATTATTATTATTATTATTATTCTATTATTATTATTATTATTATTATTATTCTATTATTATTATTCTATTATTATTATTCTATTATTATTATTATTATATTATTATTATTATTCTATTATTATTCTATTATTATTATTCTATTATTATTATTATTATTCTATTATTATTATTCTATTATTACTATTATTATTCTATAATTATTATTATTCTATTATTACTATTATTATTCTATTATTATTATTATTCTATTATTACTATTATTATTATTCTATTATTATTATTATTCTATTATTACTATTATTATTATTCTATTATTATTATTATTCTATTATTACTGTTATTATTATTCTATTATTATTATTACTCTTATTATTATTCTATTATTATTATTATTATTCTATTATTCTATTATTATTATTCTATTATTATTATTATTATTATTCTATTATTCTATTATTATTATTCTATTATTATTATTATTATTATTATTCTATTATTATTATTATTCTATTATTATTATTATTATTATTATTCTATTATTATTATTATTATTATTATTCTATTATTATTATTCTATTATTATTATATTATTATTATTATTCTATTATTATTCTATTATTATTATTCTATTATTATTATTATTCTATAATTATTATTATTCTATTATTACTATTATTATTCTATTATTATTATTATTCTATTATTACTATTATTATTATTATTATTATTCTATTATTATTATTATTATTCTATTATTACTATTATTATTATTCTATTATTAGTATTATTATTATTCTATTATTATTATTACTCTTATTATTATTCTATTATTATTATTATTATTATTCTATTATTCTATTATTATTATTATTATTATTCTATTATTATTATTATTATTATTATAATTATTATTCTATTATTATTATTATTATTCTATTATTATTATTATTCTATTATTATTATTATTCTATTATTCTATTATTATTATTATTCTATTATTATTATTCTATTATTATTCTATTATTATTATTATTATTATTCTATTATTATTATTATTATTCTATTATTATTATTATTATTCTATTATTATTATTATTATTCTATTATTATTATTATTATTCTATTATTATTATTATTATTATTATTATTATTCTATTAGGATATTTTTCTTACATCGAGACATTTCTAAAGTGGCAGGTACTATTTTTTAATATGAAATTTTTTCCATAATGTTATTGGACATAGGAACATGAAATTTGTTGCACAGTTATTACAAGACAAGAGAATATTCTTTTCATTATTTTGACTTTCGAGTGTGTATCCGTCGATAGTGATGTGGTTCTCAATTGATTAACTGTGTCGGATATATACTAGAGAGTCAAAACAATGCTAAGAATAGTCTCTTGTCATAGCCCTCGTTATTAGACATAGGAACATGAAATTTGTTGCACAGTTTTATTAAAAGGACATTCATCCTACCCTTCCTAAATGAACTCTTCCCTACTAATCGGACACTTCTTTAACACCATCAAACTAAAAACCGTGAATAAACATTTGAAGATATGAATAACTTGAAGTATAAAACGTCTTTTCTTTTTCATAAAAAGCTGCATTTTGAATTAAATAACTTGAAAATGGTTGATACGCCATAAAGCAAACCAAACAAACTTAGTTTATGGATTAACATGGATTAAAATAGTTTAACATCAAATGCACAGAAGTTACAACAGAAGAAGTTTATTTGCAACAAGTTATCCAACATTACATTTTAATGAGTCACCACTTATCAAGGCAAAAAGCCACTTGAGGATAACGTTTAATGTGATTGTCTTTTGGATGATGAACAATATAATGAGAGGATTGAAAATGATGGGTGGAAAGGGTAGAATTTGATTATGTGAAAGACCAATTCATCCAAATATTTCTTAGTATTAGACTTGAAGATGCAAGGGTGTTGCCAGCTGTGCTTTCGGTGCTTAACCCTCTCTTGAAGAAAGCCAACCAAAATTTTTTTTCCTTAATTTAAAGCGCCAGTAGGGCAGCCACAGATAGACAGGCAGGCATTTGCCTTGTTGTAAATAATTTGCCTGCTATTGGGGGAATTATTTATAGCTTCCGAATCGATTTTGCCTGCCATTTCATAATAATGCCTCAAAGTTTACCTGCTCATAAGAAAATTTTGTGAGGTTGGATTAATTTTATTTCGTTCCATTTTGTCCAAAATGTTTACTAATTTATCATCATTCTTTCCTTTGTACATTTATAAACATTTAATTACAACCAGAATGTAGCAAAAAAGGTACCAAGTTTAACAAAAAACTATGAAACATTAAAATTTATAATTAAAGCAACCCAAAAATTGCATTCATTAATCAGGTCAGGTAATTTGACAAAAATTTCATTAAAAAAAAAAAAGAAAAAAATTTCATAAATCAATGAAAATGTTTAAATTTCATGTTACAAGCAAATTAAATTAGCATTAATTGCAACTTTTAGGTTGAACTAATAATAATAATAATAAAAAAAAACTTCATTAAAACGAAACGAAATGCACAAATCATTATATTTTGTAAAATTTTTGCTGCAAAAGTTTGTCTCCTCACTTGGTCCTTCCTAGCTACACCTTTGTGAAGACGACTATATTGAAATCAGAAGGGAAGCAGTCCTATGTTATATTGTATGTCGCCGATGCAAAGTTCTTGGAAATAAGCTTTGCTCGCTGAAGTTTTGTTTTGTTTAAGTTACATTCTCTTTCATTTTCCCTTGCTTATACGCTAACAAAGATGGCCAAAATAAAATCGTTTTAAATTTTAGAAAGAAACTGTCTTTCTATCCTGCAGACCTGGAAGCAACATTCGACCCGTTTTTAACAATTGACACCAGAACTTTTTTCAACTGTTTCTTCTTAATGATGCTTTTGTATTTGATTTTGTTGCATTCCTGCCGTTTGTTGATAACCAGAATATGTTAGTTGTTCATGACAGCCTTACAAAGAAACCAACCGAAATAAAATTTCAGAAATAAATTTGAACCAACTCGATTCTGTAAACTTTTTAAGTCTGTCTTTCTTACGCATAAATCGTGAGCTATGAAAGACTCTGTATTCACTTGTTACAATCATAGGTTTGGTTGGAGTAAGGGACTTTTGCAGATTGTCTACCTCATCATTGGCCTTCCCCTTTATCACTTCTAATATAAGGAAAAGTTTTGCGACAGCCATTTCTTCATCTCAACTTTAGTAAGGCAGCATAATCGTGTTGTGGTGCGTGTGTGAAACAAACTATTAAAATCGGTGTAAGGGAAATAACTCCGTACGTCATAAAAATTCGTATCTCTTAGTGAATGCGCTTTCAGAGTTTTATACTCATTTATGTTAGCGATTCTACATGTATATATATGAAGATATCAACTTTTCATATCATACTATGCTTGAATAACGTTCAAGGGTTCTGTGAGGAAAAAGAAAATTAGAAAACCAGCATATTAACGAACTTATGCGACTTGTGTTGAAAAATTAATGTATGTAAAATTTCATGCTTAAAAATAGTTTGTAAAATTTTGTGTTGAAAAATTAATGTGTGTAAAATTTTGTGTTGAAAAATTAATGTGTGTAAAATTTTGTGTTGAAAAATTAATGTGTGTAAAATTTTGTGTTGAAAAATTAATGTGTGGAAAATTTTGTGTGGAAAAATTAATGTGTGTAAAATTTTGTGTGGAAAAATTAATGTGTGTAAAATTTTGTGTGGAAAAATTAATGTGTGTAAAATTTTGTGTGGAAAAATTAATGTGTGTAAAATTTTGTGTGGAAAAATTAATGTGTGTAAAATTTTGTGTGGAAATATTAATGTGTGTAAAATTTTGTGTGGAAAAATTAATGTGTGTAAAATTTTGTGTGGAAAAATTAATGTGTAAAATTTTGTGTGGAAAAATTAATGTGTGTAAAATTTTGTGTGGAAAAATTAATGTGTGTAAAATTTTGTGTGGAAAAATTAATGTGTGTAAAATTTTGTGTGGAAAAATTAATGTGTGTAAAATTTTGTGTGGAAAAATTAATGTGTGTAAAATTTTATGTGGAAAAATTAATGTGTGTAAAATTTTGTGTGGAAAAATTAATGTGTGTAAAATTTTATGTGGAAAAATTAATGTGTGTAAAATTAATGTGTGTAAAATTTTGTGTTGAAAAATTAATGTGTATAAAATTTTGTGTTAAAAAATTAATGTGTGTAAAATTTTGTGTTGAAAAATTAATGTGTGTAAAATTTTGTGTTGAAAAATTAATGTGTGTAAAATTTTGTGTTGAAAAATTAATGTGTGTAAAATTTTGTGTTGAAAAATTAATGTGTGTAAAATTTTGTGTTGAAAAATTAATGTGTGTAAAAATATATGTGTGTAAAAATTAATGTGTGTAAAAATATATGTGCGTAAAAATTAATGTGTGCAAAAATATATGTGTGTAAAAATTAATGTGTGTAAAAATTAATGTGTGTAGAATTTTTTGTTGAAAAATTAATATGTGTAAAATTTCATGTTGAAAAATTAATGCATACAAATTATTGAAAAAAAAATAATGCTTGTAAAATTTTGTGTTGACAAAAAAATCCCACATTGTTGCTTGGCCTTCAAAAAACTTTTCATTATTGTCAAGATTTTCTGCTCATTTGGACTTCCGGTTTCTGCTGTCCATTTTGCAGAATAATTAGACAGAATCAAGCAGACAAGAAAGCTATTCTAAACATGGGGAAAGGAAGGGTTTTCACATTATCTGACAGGAAAATACTCATTAATCAGAAGGGACCATATCTTGCTTGTGATCGTTGTTTCATCTTCAAAGTATAAACCGAAAAGTAAGAAAGAATTGACAATCTTGAATATAGTCAAAATTTTTCGACATTGTTATTCAAATACCAAGAATACCTTAAAATGTGAATATTTCAGAAAAGTTCTGCATTGTAAAACGTACAAGGAGATTGTGTTGAAGCAGAAGATGTATGGAAATTTCTGTTTGAAATTAATATGCATGGAACCTTCTATTTAAAAATAAAGTTTTTCTGTTGAATAATGCGTAAGTGATCTTTTGCTGAAAAATGACATGTAAAGGACATTTTGCTGAAAAAAAAAATGATATGAAATGGACGTTTGACTGAAAAAATGATACATAATGGGAATTTTGCTGAAAGAATGATATGTAATGGGAATTTTGCTAAAAAATGATACGTGATGGAAATATTGCTAAAAAAATTATACGTAATGGGAATTTTGCTGAAAAAAAAATGATACGTAATGGGAATTTTGCTGAAAAAATGATACGTAATGGGAATTTTGCTGAAAAAAAATGATACGTAATGGGAATTTTGCTGAAAAAAAATGATATCTATGAGAAATTTTGCTGTAAAATAATATGCAAGAGACATTTTGCCAAAAAATGAAGTTCATGGAATATTGTGTTTAAAATAGTAGGCTATAAAAAATCGTACATCGAACTATAATGCAAAATATTCAGCAGAATATTTTTTTATAACTACGTAGACAAAAGTAATCAAAGAAACCAAGTAAAATACCAATATATTTTAGTGTAAATACAGGTAAAAGAAACCAAATAAATACAGGTAAAAGAAACCAAATAAATACAGGTAAAAGAAACCAAATAAATACAGGTAAAAGAAACCAAAAAACAAAGGGAGACAAACCAAATAAACAAAGGGAGACAAACCTGATAAATGACGTCTGATCCTGACTGTAATCTCATTCCTGTACTTGAACCTTTTTGTCCTCGTACCAATTTGTCTCCAGGGTAGATTCCTCTTCGAGATTTAATGACAAGACTGTTCCCAACTAAGTTGGAATCAGTCTGATCTCCTGGGGCATCTGCCCACGTATTTTCCTGATGGGCGGCACACATCAGGTGCCTCTGTTCATGCTTATTAGCAGGGTCAGCATCTACGCTTCGTTTCGTAACAGTTTTTACATTTCGATATCGGATAATGCAAATGGAAATTGCAGCTGTGACTGGGACCGAAATGGTTACGGAGACCAAGACGATCACAATCAATAGAAACATATGTATTTTTTGATCCGATTGGCTCGAGTCGGAATTTGAGCCGGCAAATGTCTTATTGCTGACCGTCACCATCAGAGAAAGGTTCGTTGTAGTAGACAAAACTGGGTCACCACTGTCCTTGACCATAATCTGCAGATAATGCTGACCTGCATCAGCAAGGGTGGCTATACGACTAAAGGACAACGAGCCGCTGTAATGGTCAATAGCAAACAGCTGTTTCTCGTTACCCTGGTGGATTTCATATCGGAGAAAGGCATTTTCTCGGCTGTCGATATCTGATGCTTTCAAGACCGTAATGTTGTGTGTATGATGTGGGTGATACAACACATCCAAACTGTAGGGGTTAACTGTTGGGAAAGTGAAAAAGGGGGCATTATCATTTTCGTCCTTGACTTCGACAATCACCTTAACCGTATTGTTAAAAGAGGGAGTTCCGTCATCTTTTACGAAAACCGGGAACTCGTAGATATTTTGAAATTCATGGTCCAAAGAAATGATCGTCGTAATTACTCCAGTGTCAGAAATTTGAAATGGAAGAAAATTATTTTTATCTGTTATGAGAGAGTAGGTCAACTTACCACCAGAGCCAATGTCCAGATCTGTGGCGTTAATCGTTCCCACAATCAAGCGGGGGTTTTGGTTCTCACTTATGAAAAATTTGAACGTCTTTTCCGAAAACTGCGGTCGCATATCGTTCACATCTGTCACTTTTATGGAGAACCTTGCCTCACTGTGAAGAGGTGGAGATCCTTTATCCTGACAAATAATCGTGATTTCGTGATGATCCTCCACCTCTCGATCCAAAGGATTCTTTACAATTATCTTGTACTTTTTCTTTCGGATATTCTGGAGTTGAAATTTTGGGTGTCGCAAATCACAACTAACTTCTCCGTTGCGCCCCAAATCATAGTCAGTCACCTTAACGTAAGCGATAAAACTACCAATAGCGATATCTTCAGAGATGGTAGCCGTGTTAGTATTTGACGCAGTCACAAAATTGACATCTATAGTCGGAGGGTTATTCTTCTGGCTTATCACATTTACCTTAACCATTGCAATGGAATTCAAAGGTGGGTCACCGCCATCGGTAGCTTCGACGTACAATTCATACGTAGTTTCTTTCCCGGATGTTAATTTTTTCCGTAAAGAAATTTCTCCCGTGTTTTCATCGATACTAAAAAGTGCCTTTACATTGTCAGAAGTTTTGGAGCTAAAGTGGTATGACGTTTTGCCATTTCTACCCGAATCTAAATCGATCGCTGATAATATCGTGACAGGTGTGTTTATCTCGTGATCATAGCGGATCGAAACATTATAAACACTCTGAGAAAATGCCGGGGAGTTATCGTTGACGTCTGTCACGGAAATGTGCACATCTAAAACGCTTTGCTTCGGAGGCTCTCCTCGATCTTGGGCGATCACTTGAATATCATAGGAGTCCTTCACTTCTCGGTTCAATCTTTCCTCTAATGTTATGCTTAGCTTAGATGTGCCGTCAACGTTTTTGAACACGGACAACGTAAAAGGCTCGTCTTCGTTTTTTTTCAGCTCGTATGTTATCTTAGAGTTCTCGAATCCTACATCTTTGTCGATCGCATTCGGGATGGCACGTTTCACCCCTTTGCTATCATCTTCCGAGAACATAATGTCGACTCCCTCGACAGGAAACTTCGGCTGGTGATCGTTTACATCCTTCAACATCACCTTGATTTCAAGTACCTTGATGAATGCGTCTTTCTTTCGCACGGCAATGTCCACCATCTTAAAGCATTCCTTGTTTGGCGCACACATCGCTTCGGCATCTAACATTTGAGCAGTGTACAGTTTTCCTGTCGTTTTGGAGATCCGGAATAACGTGGAGCCATCGCTCATCTGGCTGAAAGTGATCAGCTCGTGATCCTCCGGTGGGACGCTGTCCATCAGATGAGAGTCAGTAGCAACGTCCCCGAGATAAGTACCAGGACTGGAATCCTCACGTACCGTGTAAATAAGGTCCACAGTCAGACATGCATGAAGGACACTTAGCAGCAGTATACAGCACTCCTGGATCATTTTAGATTTCATAGGCCTTGAGCTTCAGTGGTATATCACATGGAACACCCCGTGTGAACCAAGATGAAGAAATTTGTCACCTAAAAAAAAAAAAATAATAATAATTTTGAATTTTTTTTTTTTTTTTTTTAGATAAGAGTTGATTGTTTATATTATTGTATTGATTGGACTATTGTTCTCATCTTGAGTGTTATTTGTGTAACGTTTTGGTCGGGTTGGCCTTCGACCGTCTTCAGGTATGTTGGTTGGAAAAGAAAGGTGATTAATAGCATTTGGGAGCCTCTAATTGTAGAAAAAAACAAAAATTGTACACCCATAAAATTTTGGTGATGAAAGGGAGATAATTCCTTGTCAATCTTTATTACAGTTGCGTCCCCTTTCCCAACCATTTTTTTTTTTTTTTTTTTCACACATACGAAACCATAGCCATAAAACAGACTAACTCAGAGAATATGAAAACATCTACGGAGCCAGTAACTTTTCTCTTCTTTTCCAAACAAGCACCAACGTGCCTGAGGACCGAAACGTTACACAAATAACACTCAAGATAAGAACAATAGTCCGATCAATACAAGAAATATAAGCAAGAAATAAATCGGTGAAATTAATCAAAACATTTACATTAATCCGCAAAACATATCTAAAAAAAAAAAAAAAAAAAAAAAAAAAAAAAAAAAAATCAACGGATTAAGCACCTATAGTATATTTGCAATGTCTGCCTGTCCAGAGTGCGATTGACAACAAAGCCCTACACCAAGATCAACAAATTTTTCTCAGGTAAAATTTTACTGCAGTCTGTCTTATAACAATTAATGGCGGATGCCCCTAATTCATGAAGCGTCAAAGTACATGTTTTATGTAATAATGCAGTAATATTTACCTAATTGTGACATGACAATTAAGAAGGTACCATTGCTTTTAGTTGAAATTGACATAAAAATTAAGGTAATACTTGCACCTGGCATTATCTGCAACAGCTTAGCTTCTATAGTCATAACTTTAGTGGAAGCGATTCTACAACTCAGACAGAACTCGAACCCAATACACCGAACTACTACACCATTCACACCAATCCTAAAGACACTTGAAAACTGTTATAAATTAAAGAAAACTTAAATAAATAAATAAATAATAATAATAATAATACCAACAACAACAGCAGGTAATACTTACGCTTGCAAAACATTATTTTCAAGAAAAAGAAATTTTATTTCCCTTTATATAAACTTATTTTATTTTTCCGTAGAAATAAATATTTTAATTGTCACACAGTCGTTCAAAAAAAAAAAAAAAAAAATCACGCGTCGTAGTCGAAGTAAGAGTTATTTCCCTTTATATAAAACCAGTAAAAAACAGGAAAAAACAGTAAGTTTATATAAAGGGAAATAACTCTTACTTCGACTACGACGCGTGATCTTTTTTTTTTTTTTTTTTTTGAACGACTGTGTGACCTTTAAAATATTTATTTCTACGGAAAAATAAAATCAGTAAAAAAAAAAAAAAATAAAATAAAAAACTTTATCAATCTATTGGATTTTATTGTAAAAAAAAATAAAAAAATCAGTTAACATAAAATGTAAACTGCAAAAAATTTAACGATATAATTGTCTCATGTTTATTCACAATGACTTAAATTCGAAAAATTAAATCTTGGATTTCAAATAAAATCAATGGTATTTCAAAAAGAAAAAAGGTCGCCATTTTTCTTTCTTGGCCTTCGAGCCAAGATCATAGTGTAGTATTTCTTTTTAACTACTTTATTTAGAATAACAAAGTTAACAATAAAAAAAAAATGCAAAATGCGACGATATTATAATTTTCTTAAAACATTCATGTCATTGTCAGCAATAAGCACCTCCAAAATTCACCACAGAATTACCCCCCCCCATATGTAAAACGATGTAACTTTATTATAAATTAATATCAATATAACTTTTGTACCATTTAAAAGAAGGGCAAAATAAACTAATAATTATTAAAAAAAAAAAATTTTTCATCGTACGAAAATCGTGTTTACATAATTGGCGCTTTAAAATAACGTTCCCATGTAACAGGCATTCCGAACGTGAAAACATACCCGTGTTTAATAAATCTAGCAAATATCAACTAATAGATTTTCGTGAAATTTTCGATGCTTATCCATTTTAGAATGAAATTACATATAAAATGCAGTTTCCTTAAAATATACGAGGGAAATATTTTTTTTTTGTGCGTGTCCCGACCCCTATTTATCTTTTCGCAATTTGAACAAAATATATTTAAATCTATTGAAATTTCTATTCATTATGAAACATAAGAGTTCAAATAAGTAAAACATATTTATTTTTTTAAATTTAAATACACGTATTGAACAAAAACTTAGCTTGAAGTTGCAATTAAAAAAATGATATAAATTTAATATTATGTTTTTTTTAAATAGTGTTTTTTTCTAATCAATACATACTATAATTAGTTGAATTTCCAAGAAAAAGAAACTTCCTAAAAATTAATTAATTTTTAAAAGATTAAAATTCCATTATTTCAAAATTTTCAATTACAACATAGACTTTTAATTGTTTAAAATTTTTTTTAAATATTAAGTTTTAATATAAACATGGCTCTTGTCAGCTATTTTATCGCCAGATTAAAATCGATTTGAAAATATTATTGCACAAATATTAAGCATTTTGTAGGCCCTCCCTCATATTTTGTTTGCCTCTTTTTACTGAACAAAAGTATGGAAGCCGGTAGTTAACCAAATGAACATCCAGTAAAACCGTATTTCATATTTAATATACAAATGTTTATAATATTATTAAACTGTGTAAATCTTAAAACCTAACAAAATTATAGCAAAGATTAATTATTAATTGCAGTTTGGAGAAGATAAACAAAGGTTTTAAAAAATCATTAAGTCGCTTCTGCTTTTCCATAGTTCGTATAGTTAACACAAATCTGACGTCACGGAATCATGCTTTCTTTTTTTACATTTGGTTGGCAGTGCCTAGTAAGCAAAAACGATTTTTTTTTCAACTACTTCAGTAAAATAGAGTTACCGTCCTTAGAACAATAAGTTAAGATTCTGAATAACCATAAAAAGGTATGATCATTTGTATGTGTACATTTCTCAACACTACGTGACTTACATATTTCATTTATTTAAAATTTATCAAATATTTATTAAAATGAAAAATACAAGTGTATAAGATAAAACAGACTTTTTAAAAAAAAAGTCATAATTTTAGAAATAATTTACGAAATTAAATCAATGAATTTCCGTTTAGACTTGTGTAAACTATACAAACTATGGAAACGCAGGAACAACTTAATGATTTTTTAAAACCTTTGTTTATCTTCTTCAAACTGCAATAAATAATTAACCTTTATCATAATTTTGTTAGTTTTTAAGATTATAACTATGCGGCAAATTATATTTCTTGTTAAACTTTTAAAAATAGAATTGAATATTTTGGGACTTTGGAAAATTAAAAGGAATTTGGAAACAATTTTAACAATAGAATAACAAGTAATTTAAACTAGTTTCAAAATTTTTAGCAAGTTCCTATAAAAAATGTTTGAAAACGATTTGCCTGAAATAATTTTATAAATATTAATTAAAACAACATTACTTTAACAAAGTTAGTTATAATTTTATAACGCTTTGATCCAATTAGAACTTAATGACCAAACGATAACAAATGTTAAATTTAAATTAAAATTATTATTTCTCTCCCTCAAAGTTCTCACACAGGTCATCATCAGAGATTGCTCACTGATAAAAACTGGCGGTGTTCCCCAGATTCTGAGTGACAGCAAGTCGCCCCAGGTTTCCAGTAATCTTTGCCTCTTGACAACCTTTGCAAATAAATCTGTGTTATCACAACAGTCGCTTGCTGTGGATTTCTCGCTTGGAATGACCATTTGTCTTGAGTGGAATTTCGGTGGAAATAAGCCTCCCAAGTCCCGGTCCTATCTTCACCTATCAAGTGGAGGTCTGGTAAGTGCTTTCACTCCTTGGTCCGGTCTTTGCATCCTCCTTGACCCCTTTGACTGCTTGATGTAGTGCTGGCATCAGCTGGTACTACAATTGGGGGGGGGGGTATGGATAGTGGGAGGAGGGAATAGAAGGGCACGGGGAGGGAATTATTATTATTCTAATAATTATTATCAAAATTGTGATGAATAATCAATAATTAAAACTGGTGAAATTTTAGGTGAACATAAATATTTCGTTAAAAATTTAAATTATTTCTTAATTATTATGGAGAATTTTTATGCTTAGCTATTTTTTTTCATTACTAGATAAAAAAAAAAAAAAAATTAAAAAAAATAACCCTTAAGAGTTTAATAAAAAAAAAATATTTTAAACTATTAGTCAGGTACTTTCTTTTATAATATCGTTGGAAGAGTTATTTCCCTTACATTGTCGATATCAATATTTAAAAACTCTAAATCTGACAAGAAAAGGAAAACATTATTTTATAGATACTAACAGTATCTACTCACTGTTCCTATTTTCCTTCTCCACGAGAACAAAGTTAGAAACAATATACCAATGTTCAGTGGAGAAAATCCAGCTCAATAAACAGGGGTATTCTGGATTGGGGAAAAGGAAAGATTTGTTTGATCATTATCTGAAACAATATTTTCAGTTTTATTTTGTATCTTTTTTTAATTATACCATT